>NW_004567122.1:29017092-29073789 GCF_000260355.1 Condylura cristata | reverse complement strand
AAGGTGATTGCTTAGGTTCTCTATCCTACCAAGCTTTTGCTTTTCTGGGGAATAGAAGGGGGAACCTGGAACTTCTGCAACAGAGCTGAAGGGTAAGCTGGCCTTTTGCCTGTTGTTTATATCTGTAAAAGAAAACTTAAAACTTGTTTCTGCTGAATTCCAAGAGTTAAACAGGGAACAAAGAGAAGAAAGTATAGTGATCCCACTACCCATTCTGATTCTCAGACTTGTAACTTCTGAAACTTAACAATGATTCTTATTTGGGGGCCATGAAAATAGGGGCTATCTGCTCAGGCATGGCCCTGCACAATGATTTTTAAAATCATATAATAGTTTATTTTTATATCATTTTGTGCATTTTTCCATCTGAGTTGCAGTCCCCTTGGGCTTCCTATCAGGAAATCACCCATGTGCCATCACCATAGTCCAGTGCATTTCCCTCCCCCCACTGTATTTGATCCCATTCCCCACTCCACCCCCACAAAATGTCTTTGGTATATAGCTGTTTATCATTATCATTATTTTCTTGCCTGGTCCATTATATTCCTGTTATGAGAGAAACCATCTGGTAGTTTTCCTTTTCTTTCTGGCTTATTTCACTAAGCATGATCTTTTCCAGCTCCATCCATGTTGCTGCAAAAGGCATGTGTTTCTTTCTTTCTTTTTTTTTTTTTGGTTGCTGAATAATATTCCATTGTGTATATGTACCACATCTTTTTGATTTAGTCATCCACTTTTGGGCATTTGGGCTGTTTTCATGTCTTTTCAGTTGTAAATAAAGCAGCAATAAACATGGGGATGCAGGTTATCTTTTTGAATCAGTGTTTTTGTGTCTTTTGGGTAGATTCCTAGGAGTGGGATTGCTGTGTTGTAGGGAAGCTCTGTTTAGCACCTGCACAATAATTTTAGCAACTCAGGAGGCTTTGGTTCAGAGCTGGTTCCCGTGGGAAGATGATCCTCTGGCAGGGCTTTTCAAGGTTTGGAGAATAAAGAGAATTTCCTTTTCCCTCACATTTGAGCTGGTTCTGTTTCAAGAAGAAAGCAAAGTTTCTGTGAGTACTGACGTGTATATGTCCAGGTGGAATCTTGACCTGTGTATTTATTCACTTTAGGATTTGAACTTATTCTATTTTTTAAAAAAGATTTATTTTTATTTATTTATGCATACAAAATTGGGGTGTAGGCCAGAGGCAGGAGGGGAGGGATGGTGAGAGGATTCACCAGAGACTGAGTGAGGAGCAGAACTGGCAAATTGATGAAATACACTGCTGAGGGGAGTAGCAGGGAGCAGAGCAGTCTGCTGTCCCACATGTGAGTTAGCTCCCTGGCTGGGGATCAAACTTGGGGGCATTGTGATTATAACGCTTGAGACTTAACCAGCAGGAAGACCCAGAACTTATTCTACTCTTAAGCACCTTACGCTTGTAGTGTTTTATTAGTATCTTTATAACATGTCAGGCTTAATTGTAATTTATATGTTCATTCTGTATCACTGATGTAATGCCTGCTGAACATTTATTATGTGTCCTATTAGAATTATTACTGGGACCAAGCTAGTTTTAGTCTTCTGGATGTTTCATGGGAAAAAGTGATCTGTTCCTTGTCCTTTCCTATCTGTCCCCAGGGAAATACCTTTCCCTTTCTTAAAAGCTGGAAGCACAGACCTAAGCTAAGTACTGTCCCAGGGCTTATGCTCTCACCCAGGCTAAGCAAGGTTTTGCTGAGTGACTGCAAAGTCATTTTCCCACTTGTTTGAAGTGGGAAACAATGTAAACAATCACAAAGGTAAAGTAAGTGTTGGGTGCATATGAAAAGGGAAAGGAACTCCAGAGTTATGTTGGTTGCTTACTCCTGGGGATTACAGGCTGTTTTAGGGATATCATTTGTTTGGATTATCCTTTTCTTCTCTCCTGAATGACCAGGAATTATTGTGTCTGGAAAGTTTAGGAGTTAGGAAATGCCCAACCTGAAAGATCAGTGGGCACCTCCTTTGGGCTCTGAGGGCATGAGGGAGCACTTCACTTGCTGGTCAGGTTAAGCAGCTCTAGCTAAGGGAACCGTCTAACAGGTTTTGGGGGAAGAGAACAGGACTTGAGCACCCAAGTCTGGGCTGAATTCCTAGTTCTACTGTTATAAGGCATCCCAAATCTGTTAGAGGACAGGGAGAAAGGGGCACCCCTGAACCCCAAACCTGCCTACTCTAATTGGGTTCTGTCATCTGCCGCGTCAAGACAAAACATATAAAACTTTAATGAAAAGGGACTTTAATACAGTAAATATACAATACGAAACACAAAGAATATAACTTCTAAATCAACACCTGAAGTTACCCATCCCCTTGTGGGCAAAAGTCAACCTAAAAGAGGTTGGACCAAAGCAAGGCCTGAAAGCCTGCCACAAGACTAAAGCACCTTCTGGCTGGGACCCTTGGAAAAGGGTCAGAAATGGCCAGACAAATCTGGGAGGAAAAGAGCAAAATCAACATAAACACTGCCATAGTCACCTCCCTACAGGTCTCTCACCCACATCTGCCTTAGCCAGTCCAAGGTCAGGAAAGAAGCACGGTTTCTTCCTCACATATTTGCTGCTCCATGTGGCTTCCTCAGGTCTCCTTCTTGTTCTCCATCCAGTTTTCGTTTCTTCTCTCCTTTTTCTCTGCTCAGCTCCACCCTTCTTCTGGCTGGGGCAGGGAACCTGGAATTTCCCCTTTCCTAGGGACCACCCTGTTACACTACTACTTCTTACTGTATGGCCTTGAATAATTCCTGTTACATCTTTGAGCCTCAGCTTCCCCATCTATAAAATGGGAGTAACAGTTCTGATCTTAGTAGTTTGAGAGGCAAAATATAATGTATATGTAGCACCTGTCACACATAGCTCTTTCAGGCTAAAGCAGAGCCGCAGGTGGCTTATTTAGTAAAGGTCATACAGCATGCGAGTATATGCTGTAGATGACTTGCAGGTGGCCTGTTTAGGGTGCACTTTCAAAGTCTCTCGGCTGTGAACAGAGTTAGTCACAAAGGCTTATTTTTACCCTCTGGCTTCTTTCTGAGGATTCTTCCACTAGAAAGGCATTAGGTTGCTGGGAACTCAGAAGAAACATCTGAGTAAACCGACGGCATTTGTTTTGGATGTGTCTCACCCCAGCGGAGTGATACAGGTGGAAAAATTTCTAGAAAGTTTGCGAAGGGAACTGCTGGGGGCGGGGCTTAACATTGACGGGAGAGGCGGGGCTGCCGGCAGTCTGGCAGTCGGCAATTGGGCCAGGCGGTGAGTGACGTAATAGCCGCGCGCACACAGGTTCTGACGGTCGCCGCCGCGTCTGCGCACGGGGAGTTGGTTGCTTCTGCGGCCGCCTGGAATTGTGGGGCTTGTGTCTGCCCCTAGGCTGTCTGGCGGGAAGCCGAAGGTAGGGGCTGCAAGCTTGGAGGTAGGCGGGGCGGGGGACTCAGGGCACTGCCCAGACCTTCTCCCGCTAGCGGCTTCGGAGCCTTCACAGTACCATTTTGGGGCTCCCCCTTCCCTTATGTCTACAGAAGGCTAGGACGAAGTGGGTCCTGGTCTTCACAGCCTTGGCCTCTCAGCCCAAGGGAACTTCCTTGCCTTGCCCACTCAAAATGTTGCCAGTCATTCACCTTAAATGCCAGGAGATGAGAAGTGGGGGTCCGAGAGTGGCTTTTAGCTTGACATCTGTTACAGTTACTTACCCTGTCCCCCTCCTACAGTCTCAGTTTGAACATTTGTCAAATCACTCCAGTGTTCACTTTCTGGTTCTTGACTGAGACCTGTGTCTCTTCACCATGCGGAATTGTGTCCAAACGCTGTCGTATTTCCTTTTGTATGTTGTTTTCCTTTACCCTGGCATATGGAAGAATTGCCTTTCAAGTGGAGGTTTCAGAGTTTGGTGGGACTCAAATTGCCTAAAACTAGAGATTGTGCATATCCCTGACATGATCCACAGAGTCCTCAGGTGATAGCGATTTAGGTGGATTGTAAACCCATCTGAAGCAAGAAACCAGTTGACTTAGGAATTCTGGAATGGATGTCCAGGTGAAAAAGTTTAGGAGTCAAGAAAATGCTCAACACCTGAGAAAAGTCAGTGGGGGCTTCCTTTGCACTATAGGCACAAGGGGTCTATTTGACCCCTTTAAAAAAAACCCACTAAATATTTCTAATAAATATTTTCAAATGTTTCGCTTCTTTTCAAGCCCAGCTGCTTTTCCTACCTCAATAAGACAAAACTGCCAACTGCTTTGTGACACTGAGGGGGTTTAGATTAACCCAGACTAAGTAGGCAGCTGGAGAAGTTCTCCATGTTTGCTAAGCAAAAACTGATGCATTTTGTAAACATGAACAGTGTTTGTTTTGACAGTGTGAAAGAAGTTTTGTATTTGTATCTTTTTATCTTTCACCCACCCCAGCTTTTTTCTTTTCTGATAAAAGAATAGCCAGATTTGGGGACTGGATAGATTTTGATGGGAGCCAGAGGATGAGGATGTTAGGATTGACGATGTATCATGTAAGTCAGGATTTGGTCTGTAGATTCTTTTGAGAATCTAGCTCTCAGATTATTTTTTTTTTTGTTAGTAACTTTAAAAAATTGTTTACATCATCATTTTGTGCCTTTTTCCACCTCAGTTGTAATCCCCGTGTGCTTTCTATCACCAAATCACCCGTATGTCATCACCATAGTCCAGTGTATTTCCTTCACCTCACTGTTTTTAATCCCATTCCCCACCACCCCCATAAAATGTCTCTGGTATATAGCTGTTCATCATCATTATTTTCTCACCTGGTCGGTTATACTCCTGCTATGAGTGAAGCCATCTGGTATTTTTCTTTTCTTTCTGGTTTATTTCACTAAGCATAATCTTTTCCAGCTCCACCCACGTTGCTGCAAAAGGCATGTGTTTATTTTTTTTGGTTGCTGAGTAATATTCCATTGCATATATGTGCCACATCTTTTTAAATATGTGCCAGTTATCTACTTTTGAGCATTTGGGTTGTTTCCATGTCTTTCCAATTGCAAATAAGGCAGAAATAAACATGGAGCCCTAGAGTTTTAAGGTATTATCACATTACATTTATTTTAAGCTTTTTTGGGGTGGGGGGAGAAGGAGGATAGTTTAGTTAATTTAACCTGCTAATTAACATATGTGCCATTGTGTTGAAATTGGCTACCTTAAAGACTTAACCAATTTTACAGATGGTAGGAATGGGGAATATATTAGAGGGGTGTGATAGCACAGGAATGAAAAATTGTCAATGATTGTGCTTTCTTCCCCTTCCCTCCTGTCTTTAAAGACAGACTATTGTTCTCTGCAGTCCTATTTTGAGCCCTTGTATGTTTCATTGGGAGGGGAAAAATGCCAATTATGTGAAACGGAAAAGTAACAAAGTGGGTTTCAACATAAAGGTGTGAGAACTTAATCTTTCAATGTGTGTTGCTCTCATTTAGAGTAATATTTGTGAGTGTGGGTGGTGGAGGTTGAGGGTGGCAGCTCTTAAATGGTATGGTCCGTTATCCAAAGCAATATTGAAAATCCACTTCTGAAATTTTCTGTAGTTACATTTTTGAAACATGTGAGAGATTGGACTAATTAATACAGGATACCATAGCATATTTATTTTCTTTTTATCCTCAAAATGACAGGGTTAAGCAGCCCTACCATTGGAACTTGTCTTCAGATTAGTCAACAAGCCTCTTAAAGTAAACCAAAGAGATTCTTGGGGTATGGTGAACATGAGTTTTGATTGAGTCTATCTCTTATTAGCTGTAAGACCTTGGACAAGTTCTTAGGCTTGGTTTTCCATTGCATAAAAATGGGAATAATTTTTAACTTTCAAGAGTGGTTACATACATGAAAGGTCCTGTGTATACATGAAAGGTCCTATGCATAGGAATGTTCATTTTCTTATAATGAAATTTTGGTATTAGTATATTTTAAGAAAATGACAGTCTTAAAGTCAAATACTTTTTTCCAAATAGGTGGATGTCTTCCTATTCTCTTTTCATTATGTTTGTTGATTCATGCTCTGACATTCTCATCCTGCCTTCTGTCTCTTTCTTCATTCATTTTATCCCTTTCCTAAGTGAAGCTGTGCTGCAGAGGCTGTCTGCCAGTCTCTTGGAGTAAGCCTCTTTTCAGAAGAGTTAATCTGAACATTTTTACAATGCCAGTCCCTTGGTTGTGTATTTCTGGGGATTTTTCTCTGGGGCCTCAGCTGGTACTTAGAGATGCCTGTGCTCCAGAGCATGAGCTAACTCCTGGATTTGGTGTCAATTTGGAGACCTGTCCTTGTGGAGCTAATCTTTTTTCTTTCTGAGTGAGAATGAATACTTTATCCTTCTCTGAGTCACCCTTAAGCTGCAAGCATTAGTCTTCCATAGCATAGAGCTTCTCATTTTAATTATATGTGGTCTAAAGAGGGAATATCTTGCCCCTTTCTTCATTTACTTACATCAAGGGTTTTGCTGCTGAGTAGGGGAGGAGGGAAATAGACTGCTGTCAATCAGGTAGGGCTTTGGCTAACCTCAGATTCCTACCACCAACAGTAATCGAGTTTCTCTTTTGGACAAAGCCTAGTAAAAGATTCATGCTGCTTCAGAGAGATGTGATGAACCACTTGGAATTTTTCTGATTTGTGTGGAGTTTACACATCACATCCTCACTTGTACAGTTTTCTTTCTTGGGAGATAGTATGACTCTAGCAGTAACAGAACTGTTTAGCCCAGACTTGTAGTTCCTTCTGGTTCCACCAGGCACCTCTTAGACAGGAGTCTGATTGTGGTGGCTGGCTATGCCCTTATTCTCTTAAGACTGCCTTGGTTTTGGTGTTTGAAGTGTTGAAAGGTGATTTAGTCAGTTAAGAGTCATTATAAACAAAATACCATAGACTGCTGGCTCCAATACCAAACATTTCTCACAGTTCTAGAGCACCGAAGCGTGAGGTCAGGGTACTCACAAGGTCATGTTCTTGACTAGGGCCCTCCTCTGACTTACAGGTTACTGCTTCTCTCTGTATCCTCAGCATTGTGGGGAGAGAAACCCTGATCTTGTCATCCCTTTGTAAGGACAGTCATCATGGGGAGTCCACCCACAATTCACCTTCCCAATTTCTTGTTATTGTGCTTTCTTCCCATCTTATTCTTGATGTTAAACTAGTGGGCCTTTTGTTAAGTTGGAGACAATTTGCATTTTTTTTTTGCCATCAGCTATAGTTTCTTCAAACTACTCTTCCAGATTGCATGAAAACTGCTGTTTTTTTTTTAATTTATTTTTACATCACTCTTCATTTTGTGCCTTTTTCCATCTCAGTTGTAATCCCCATGAATTTCCCACCACCAGTTCACCAGTGTGCCATCACCATAGTCTCATGATGCACCTTTCCCACCCCATTTTTGATACTATTCTCCATTCCACCCTGTAAAATGTTTTTGATATATAGTTGTTTATTGTTTTTAGTTTTTTCTTTATTACAGTTGCTTCTCATTCCCCGGAACCCCCCTCCCCTTATGCTCCTGCTATGAGTGAAACCATCTGGTACTTTTCTTTTTCTTTCTGGCTTATTTCACTAAGCATGATCCCATCCAGCTCCATCCATGTTGCTGCAAAAGGCATAAGCTTATCTTTTTGATTGCTGAGTAATATTCCATTATATATATGTACCACATCTTTTTAATCCATTCATCTACTTTTGGGTATTTGGGTTGATTCCATGTCTTCCCTATTGTAAATAGAACAGCAATAAACATGGGGGTGCAGGTGTCCTTTTGAATCAATGTTTTTGTGTCCTTTGAGTAGACATCTAGAAGTGGGATTGCTGGGTCATATGGAAGCTCCATTTTAGCAGTCTGAGAAACCTCCAAACAGCTATCCATAGTGGTTGTACTAGTTTGTATTCCCACTAGCAGAAAACTGCAGTTTTTTTAAAAAGATTTATTTAAATCTTAATCTAATTTAACTAATCCTAATTGTCTCCCAAGACCTACCTCTAAATTTAATCATATTGGGAATTGGCTGTCAAACATATGTCCTGAGGGCAGGGGATAGGAGGTGGGATGTGCACACATAAACCTTCGGTTCTTAACGAGAAGGAAATGACACAGTCATTGTTTAAGTAACTCCTTGGTGAAGATTAGGGGGTATAGACCACTGAGCCTAGGATTGAGCAAATCGCAAATCTAGCCTTGTCTCAGGAATGCTGCTGAAGGGCTCCGAATCCTTTATGACAACCACTGTGTTTCCTGGTGTCACCTCTTGTAGGCTGAGAGTGCCTTTATTGATCTTGCCTATGACATGGTGAACAACAGTTCTGATTTTCCCAGGACTCAGGGATTTCTCAGACATAGAATTTTCAGTACCCACGTCAGGCAGAACTGCTGCTTGCTGGTCAGCCTACCTTATTAGGGAAGTTAATGAATACACTGTTCTTATGGAGACAGGATCAGCCCATTGGAAACCTAATCAAGTATTTCTCAACCTTTGTTATTACCACTTAAAAAAAAATACAAACACATTTACTAATCACAGAGATGAGCCTAATGAAACCAAGACTTTGAAATAGTTGCATGTAAGATATTTGTGATAAAGATACTTGAGTATTAATTGAAAGAAAAGGCAGTGTAGAGATTTGTTCACTGAACTGAGCTTATTCATTCTTGCAGCTAATGCCTGTCCAAAATGATGATGGAGTGTTTATTCTACTTTTTCATAGACCCAAGTACAGGTGACATTATTCATAATGCATTTCACCTTCTCATTTTCTTGTTATTGTGCTTGCTTTCACATCCCATTCTTGATGTTGAACTAATGGGCCATTTGTTAAATTGGAGACAGTTTGAGATTTTTGCCATCAGCTGTAGTTTCTTCAAAACTTTTCTCCCAGATTACACGAAAACTTTTTTTTTAAGGTTTATTTTTATTTATGCACACAAGAACTGGGGTATAGGTATTGGGGGTTGAGAGCATTCACCAGAGACAGAGTGGGGAGCAGAGCAGGCAGATCTCTGAAATACACTGCTGAGGGGAAGCAGTGGGAGAGATAGGGAAGGTCTGTTGCACCATGGGGGTCAGCTTCCTGCCTGGGGATTAAACTCCTGCTGCTGTGCCTGGCAATAGCTTGATAGCAGTCGTACTTTAACCCCTGTGCCTCCAGGGAGGCCCTGAAACTTATGTTTTCAAAGTGCCCTTAGTTCTTACAGTGAGGTTGTTGCCATCAAAACTGAGGTTGTTGCCATCAACACAATCTGGTATGGCCATTGTGCCCCGTTTCGCCCAGTTTTTGAAGAGCCGTTCCCACTTTGCTCATGTGTTTGTCAAAGCCACTGCTGCTCATCAAATACTATTTACCTGACAGCTACTGAATGGTTGTTCTGTTTCCTTATCTTTTGGAGGCATGTTTTTCCTAATTTGAGACACAGACATAATTTTCCTAATTCCTTACCCCCCCTGCCATGAAGTTTTAAAACCACAGATTGTATACAGTGTACCAGGTTTTGTACTGTGACCCTCTGGAGGGCCACAAACTATTATAATACCTATTTTTATTCCCTGAGAATAAATTTATACCATCTTGGGGTGCATTTTGCCCTCTCACAGAAAATATATGGTTTTATATCAAGACTTGCTTTTCTATCTAGCTGGTCATTATCACAAGGTTTTTCAATGCCTCAAACAACAAACTAGTAAAAATATAAGACATCTTATCCAGACCTCACATCAGTCTTGTAAAATACTTGGTATTATGTCTGAGATTCAGTGAAGTTAAATGATTTGACCAAGGTCAAAACGTTTAGTACAATCAGTTTAAATACAGTTCTGACTCTAAACCTCTTTCTATTGTACTGTGCTCTCCCCTACCATATGAATGTGCAGTTATTTAATCATTGAATGAGGTACCAGGCCCATCAGCAGATATTGGGGAAAAAAGAGAATGCCCAGCATCTTCTATTGGACCTAGCACCTCTGAATCTCCAGCTGAGACTTTTTCCTGGATGCCTTAGGATTAATGCCCTGTTAACCCCTTCTATTTGGGTCTCTTGCAAGGTCTTTTCATAGAAAGATTTGAGCTAGTTGGTCTTCAGGAGGGTCAGAGCTATGAATTTGTCTTTGGTCATTCCATTTGTCAACTAGCCAGGCTGTTTCTAATCACTGAGCCTGTCGCAAACAGTATAACCAAAAGGTTGTAGTCGGCCCAGGGAACTCCTTCACTGTTACATGTTTGTGAGCATGAGGATTACTAAGAATGACATTTTGTTTTGCTTATTGGTATTCCTAGTAATTCAAAACAGAAATTTTCCCTTTCTGAAATTATTCCCCAGTATATGATTGAAAGCCTAATGCAGTTAAGAGAGTTGCTGGAGAAGTAATGGAATGGAGATGGGAGAGGCGTTTTTTTACCTGGACTTCTCCAAAGAAGCTAGAATTGAGTTCATTCTTTATTTTTTCCCAAACCTTGTACTTATGGGGTAGTCAATTTATCACCTCCTTCTCTGCTGCCTCCAAGGCGTTCCTGTTTCATAGCTGAACCTGCTGTGTTCACTAGCTGTTCTTGGGAGTTGGACCCTTTGGAGAGTATTTTATGTCTAATGCATGTCATGTGTTGTATTCACAGAGAAATGGGAAGGAGTGTGTTTCTGCTATCTCTTTGCTGGTTGCATCTTGACTGATGGTGTTCTTGATTGTGTCCTTTGTCATTTATCATCACAGGAAGAGGAACATCACAGCACTCTGTGAACCTACCCACATCTAGCCACTTCTCTCTATTGTGAGGGGAGGGGTTGTAAATACTGGAAGAAGAGTCTGAGATACTCCCCAAAGGCCTGTGAGGAAGGCTGATGCCAGTGCTTTTTTTTTTTGGGGGGGGGGTATATTAAAGCTAGATATATTTTTGAAAGGTCATCCTACAATAAGCAAATTATGTAGTGATAAAACGTCAGAATAAAATTGATGACTAAAAAGATACACTGGAAAGTTGGGAGGTAGAAAGAATAGAGCAGTTATTTTTGGTTTCTAGTATACTAGAAAAGGGGGGGACATATTAAACTTATTTTTAAGGAAAAGCATATTCAAAGTCTTTTTTTCAGTGAAGGCTTCTATTAGTTGAAGCAATTTCACACTGGCTTCCTTGCTCCTAGTTCAGAGCAGTCTTTGCTTTCACTGTCTTGTAGCAGGTGCTGATCTTCCACTGTATAGTAATAGAAGTGGTAAATGAGGGCAGTGGCCACCAGGGAGATGGCTAGGATCACCCAGTTGGTCCACCAGCTGGAATTAGAATCAATAGTTGTATCAGACTTTCTGAAGGCATGGTTATAGTTGACCTGTCATCTGAGTAAAACTCTCCAATGATAAATGTCTTGGATAATTCTCTGGTGTCTCTAGAGTGCCTGACATACTCAAAATTTTCAGTTGCATCACTTCCAAGTTGTTTCCTTAAAGCTCCCCTCCCCCGCCCCCACCAGGATGTACCTTCAAATATTTGGTTAAATCATATATTTTGTGGTACAGGATCAACCAGGTACTCTTGCTGTGCTTGTGCTTCTGGACCTCTTCTGGGGTATAGTATTTTGAGTGCTTTGTCCAACTTTTTGGCCATTTTAGAATGCTGCAAGTATTAGGTCCTGCCGAGGGCAGTGGAGCCAGATGGAGCAGAGTGCATGTCTTAACTTGCCAACCCCTGGTCATTCCCTACATAGTGGCCCTGAACCCTGGACAAGATGGCCCAGGCTGTGCAAAAGTGCCAGTGCATTTTTAAATGGACATTTATTAACCCCTAGAATAGTTTCAGGCTTATGCCTCTTATTTCAGTGAGTTTCCCAAGGAGGATAGCAGGTATTTGACCAAATGCCAGAAAACTAGTGAATGTCAGTTCTGTGTAAGTAACATAAAGTAGGGCAGTGGGTATAGACTACAGTGATTGGTCATGCTTTCAATCCAGTGAGTAGATACTGGAAGCTCAAGGGACCACCTAAGCAAGGGTATTGAAGGTTAATTTTTGTGATCTCTCCATCTCATCCTTATGAAAATGGGATTTGTTTGTATTCAGGAACCAAAGTCTCCATCCATGGGTTCCACTGCTAACATCTAAGGTCATGATGTCTTAGAAGAGATTATTGTAGGGGTCTATTAGTTTCTTTGCAGTCTTCAGGGTTGTGTCTGGTTCAGGTCCAAGGGGTGGCTGTTTGTAGTTTCTTGGTTGAGTGGAGTCAGGAGATACCCTTACTAGTTTTGTCACTGCCCAGTGCTTCAGTTTTGCATTCAATGGGCTTTTGTTTTACCAAAGATAAACTTGAGCTCCAGAGAAGTGAAATGGGCCATATATCTTTTTTTTTAGGGTCACCCTTATATTAGTAGTAGAGTGGAGACTCAAGCCAGAGGGCTCACAGAAGGTAGTGCTAGCAGTTGTTGGAATTACTTAAAGCTTTGTAAAGTTGTAAGATGCTTTTACAGTTAAAAATCCAGGGCCGCCCTCTACTGACTGTCTGGACTGTTACTTTACAGTCCTCACTGTGGCAGATTTTGGCTATCGTGCTGATTTTTCTCCAATTCTTGTTGGAGTGTGTTTCCTCTTGCTCTTACCTCAGAGGAAAGAGATTTGAATGTCTCCATTTGAGAAACAAAGAAATAGTGCTTTGACCACATTGCTGTATGTCTGTAAAAGGATGAGGCCAGTGTACCAGTGAACCTTATCTGATGATCCAGCAAATCTTGAATACATCTCTTTAAAGAAGAGGGAGAGAGAGATTGAAGGAGTAAATAGTGTATCAGAATGGTTGAAAAAGATTCTGGAGTCAGGTCCTGATTTTATACTCTTTCTGTCTACTTATAAACCTTAACTTCATGATCTGTTGAATAGAATAGTAGTAGCTTCTTTTGTAGCTGTTTTAACAATAGAGGAGAGAATATGTATGAAAAGTTCGTCCTCTGGCATAAGTACTCTGGATTATCATTAGTAATGAAAACAGCTGCAGTTTCTAGTTTGTGATCCAAGAAATAGCTAGAGGATAAGTTAGGCTGACCAAGCAAGTTTTTTCTTAACCATCACAGTGTCTGTCTTTATTGCTGGTTGGTTGATTATTCATTGTAATTGTTACAGCTAACCATTGCTGAATAACTAAATGTCCTGAATAACAGGGAACTTTTCCACTCTACACACTTACCCATCTTAGGTTTCATCTTTCTGAGGTGTTCTCTGACTGCTGGTGGCTTTTTTTCTTTTTTTTTTTTTTTAATTTTATAACTTTATTTTTACATCATTTTGTACATTTTTTTTTCCATCTCAATTGTAATCCCCGCGGGTTTGCCATCACCATAGTCCCGTGCACTTCCCTCCCCACCCCCCAGCCCCTGTTTTTTATCCTATTCCCCACTCCACCCCCACAAAATGTCTCAGGTATATGTCTGCTCATTATTCTTATTATTTTCTCGCCTGGTCCATTATACTCCTGCTATGAGTGAAACTACCCGGTATTTTTCTTTCTCTTTCTGGCTTATCTCACTAAGCATGATCTTTTCCAGCTCCATCTAAGTTGCTGCAAAAGACATGTGTTTCTTGTTTTTGGTTGCTGAGTAACATTCCATTGTATATATGTACCACATCTTTTTAATCCAGTCATCTACTTTTGGGCATTTGGGCTGCTTCCATTTTTTCCAATTGTAAATAAAGCAGCAATAAACATGGGGGTACAGGTATCTTTTTCAATCAGTGATTTTGTGTCTTTTGGGTAGATACCTAGGAGTGGGATTGCTGGGTTGTAGGGAAGCTCCATGTTTAGCAGTTTGAGGAACCTCCAGTTTTCCATAGTGGTTGTACTAGTTTGCATTCCCACCAGCAGTGCAGGAGAGTTCCTTTTTCTCCACATCCTCGCCAACTTTTGTTGTTGCTAGTTATTGGAGATGTGCCATTCTCACTGGGGTGAGGTGGTATCTCATTGTGGTTTTAATTTGCATCTCCCTTATGACGAGTGATGTTGAGCACTTTTTCATATGCTTTTTGGCCATCTGCATTTCCTCTTTGGAGAAGTGTCTTTTTAACTCTTCTGCCCATTTTTTGATGGGGTTGTTTATTTTTGTTGAGTTTTATCAGTTCTCCATATATTTTTGTGATCAGTCCTTTATCACTACTTTTGTGTGAGAAAATGTTTTCCCAATTAGTGGGCTGTCTGTTTTTTGTAATGTTTCTTTTGCTGTACAGAAACTCTTTAACTTGATGTAGTCCCATCTGTTTATCCTTGCCTTCACTATTGTGGCGTTGGATGCTCTATCTTTAAAGATGTCACTGAAGTGTATGTCATGTAATGTTTGACCCATCTTTGTTTCCAGGTATTTTATGGTTTCTGTTATTATGTCTAGGTCTTTAATCCACTTCAAGTTGATTTTTGTGATTGGAGTGAGGCAGTGATCTAGTTTCATTTTTTTGCATGTAGCTTGGTGGACTATTCTTTTAGGCAGTGGTCTGACATGAAATTTTAATGGAACAGCAATGACTGGTCCAGAGCCTGCCTCAGGGCCTCTGACTGTGTGTTCTTGTCTCTTGCTGCTCTTCCGCCAGACATGAAACAATTAATTCATTAAGGGTACTTTGACTCTGTCATGGCTTTAGGCTGATTTGTATGCCCATGTCTGGTCCTTGTGCAGGTCAGGGAGGCACAATCAAATACCTGGATTTTGTGCTCAGCTTGACTCTGTTTCCCTTTGAGATTTACAGCTGATTCAGTGCAGCAATGAGGGTGGAAGTGGGGGAAAAGTTCCTGAAGCTACTACCTTCCATTCTATTAATGTTAAAGTGGGTTAAAAAAGAAAACTTTGGGGCACTTTCCTGGCGCAGTGGGTTAAAATGCAGCACTATGAAGCTCTCTGCAGCTGCTACAGCATGAGTTCCATCCATGGCCAGTGAGCTGACCCACTGCACAGCAGACCTTTCCTGTCTTGCTTGCTGTACCCCATCAGCATTGTATTTCACTACATCTGGCTGTTCTCCTCACTCTGTCTCTGGTGAATTTTTTCATACACCTCCCCCCACCTCTGGCCTGTGTCCCAGCTTTTATATGCATGCATAAAATAAATAAATAAATAAATATATATATATATATATATTTAAAGTTCATTATGGGGGGGAGATTGGTCTGAATTGGCTACAAAAAAGAATGTAACCTTTTATATATTTCAAAAATTTATACATACAGGCCTTCACTGGTGGTGCAATGGGTTAAAGTGCAGCACTGAAGAACAGCAGCAGCTTCAGTGCGAGTTCGATCCCCAGCCCTGGAGCTGATCCACATGAACTCGCCTGACCTGTCTGCTGCTCCCCTTAGCAGTGTGCTTTGTCATTCTGCCTGTTCTGTTCCCTACTCTGTCTTTGGTGAATCTTCTCACCACCCTTGCACCTCAGTTCTGTATGCATAAATAAATAAAATCTTTAAAAAAATACAAAAAATAAATTTATGCATACAAGCACTGGGGTGCAGGCCAGAGGTGCAGGAAGGTGAGAGACCAGAGACAGAGTGGGGAGCAGTACAGGCAGAGCTACTGAAATACACTGCTGAGGGGAGCAGCAGTGTGAAACAGGAGAGATCTGCTGTGCCATGTGGGTCACCTTCCTGGCTGGGGATTGAACTCTTGTGGTAGTAGCTGGCAATAGCTTGTTAACGCTGATTTTAACCCCTTTTGCCACCAGGGAATTTAACAGTTTAAGAAAAATGTCATTGTCTTAAATTTGAGGGCAAGCATCTGTAGTATGTTTCTCACCCAGTCTTAACTGCTTACCCTGTTTCCTGTAGTTGACTCCTCATGGAGCCACTTCCTGTCTTCTTCTTCACCTCCTTTCATGACATATGTACCACTTCCTAAAAGTAGAACTGGTAAGAGAACACTGGATGCTGTGTTCAAGCCTCTATCCACATGTACCCTTTGCTCTTGATAAAACTGGCCCATGTTGTCCCCAAGCAGGTTTGTGTGTCTGCAAGTTCTTGTGCCCAGTACTGCTCCACAGCTTCCTGCTTGATGCTGCAGAGCTGCCTTCTTTAGCAAGCCTTGCCTGATAACTTCTCATTTAGTCCCCATAGGAGCACTTTGATTATAGAATTTAGCATACTTTGACCTGGTTAGTTGCTTGTCTAACACATGGATTGTATTTTTTGTCTTCTACATAATGCTGAATGTAACTTGGATTCATCGGATGAATATGTGAAAGTCTGAGAAACAGTGACGATCTTGTTCAAATCTCAGTTCTTCCCTGAAGCGTTCCTTGATCTCCAGCATGCTCATGAGTTTGGCATGTCCAATTCCCAATGTCCTTTGTGTCTAATCAAGTCTGATTCTTTGGAGGAAGTCTTGCCAGCAGGGTTAGAAATTCCTCTAGGGTGGATTCTACACTCCTGAATATTGTCTGTACCCAGCTCCCAGCACAGTTACTGGTACATAGATGATGTTTAATAAATTTTCATGTATTCAGGATTCTTGCTGTTAGTTGATGTACCTACCAATTCATCAGACTCCTCTGTCGCTCATTGGCCAGGAATCTCCAACTCAGTTATTTTCAGAGTCAGATAGAGAACAATCAGTGTGAGGTAACAGGGAATGATGGGCCAAACTTTGTAGGGGCAGCTGCCACTCACTCTTCATTCATTCATTCCACACACATTCATAGGAAGATGTGACTCTAGTGGTCCTCATCATTTCATACTACATGAGAAGCCAGAAATCCAGGTTTTATGTAGACCTCATTGGAACTATAAATCATATCTCTGGTTCATATTTGCCCTGTAAGATATCCATTTGTGATCTGTGAGTGTAATCTGGAGTTTTACTGAGAGGCTGCTTTGGTTGAGAATATCCTTTATGGTCTGAGCTTCCTCTCCCCAGTGTTCTGTCCCTAGAAAGTTAGTGACCTGAACTTCTGTGATTTTTCCCCTTTCTGTGCAGGTCCCACTGAAGCAGGTTTGATAGTTGGTCTAGCTTCTGTTTACTACTCAGTACTTGGTGGTCAGGATAGTAGAATATGAGGTCCTAGAGATAATTCTGGCTAATGGGCTCTCTGAGAAGAAGCTTTGGGTGAACAAATATAACTGAGAGGAAAACATATTGTACAAAACCATTGCCTAATGTGGTCATGGGTAATGGGCAAAGTAGTAGAATGACCAGGAGGAATTCTGCACTACTGTGGAACCTTTTGTGGGGGACTTATCCTCTGATTCCCATTCTTTTCATGGTATCTTAGTGTCCCTGACAGTGCTTGCTTGTGTGGAGTTATGTCCTAAATCTGAAAATGCTGTATAGTGGTATCCCCATCAGAGGCAGAAACTAGTTAATGTGGAACATCTCTAGAAGAATACAGGAGAAGTGAAAAGAGTGGTTGTCTCTGGATGACGTTGACTAGGGGAGGAGGGACCTGTACTTTTCACTGTGTACTTTATGTGCCTTTTCGAATTTGAACCGTGTGCACTTATGACTGTTTTAATTGTGTCTCAGTGCAGCCTACCATAATCTCCATTGTAGCCTCTACCCTGTTGTTGCATTAGTCCTGAAGTACAGGTTTCTTTGCAAATGCTTGGACCCAGTCATTGTGGACTGCCTCTTGGGCAACCGCATATCCGGACTTTTCAGAAATATTTTATTTTTTTAGAAAAATGATTTATTTATGCATACAAAACTGGGCTGTAGGCCATATGTGCAGGGGTGAGAGGATTCACTAGAGACAGGTGGGGAGCAAAACAGGTGGGTTGACTGAAATACACTGCTGAGTGGAGCAAGTAGGTGAGAAGGAAACCCACATCTGCTAGCCATGTGGGTCAGCTTTCTGGTTGGGATTGAGTTTGTGCTGCAGGGGCTGTCAATAGCTTGATAGTGCTGAAACTTAACCCCTTGTGTCACCAGGAGGTCCTCAGAAGTATCTCAAGGTTTTTCACCTGGGAGTCTTTAGAAAAACAGTCAGGTCTAAAGTATGTTCAACATTTTGCTGTTTTTAAAAGGCTTTCAAATTCACAATATGATTCCTACAATTTCACAGCTGAAATTGAGGTTTGGAGTGTCTAAGTGTCTTTCTTAGGGTCATAGGGCTAATTGGGGAGAGCTATGACTAACCCAGGTAGCTTTACTTTATATCCAAGATGCTTTCTCTTAGTTCTTGTGGCTGTGAGGCGTAGTCTTCTCTTTTGGGAATTCTCTTGAGTTTCCAGAGCTATTTCAATTGGGATGGGATTGGAGCTGTGATGTTGTCTATCATGTTTCAAGCCTTCCTTTCAGTTGGGTAAGCCTGTCTTCTATGGATAAAAGGGATCACTAGTAGGCTTCTCCAGTTTTAGATGGGGTGAACTCCATTGGAGTGATACCTTTCAGGGAAACTTGAATTGACAGTTTAGTTTCCTATTCTTTGCTGAGTCTTATTGCTGCTATTAGAGTGAGGGCTTTGTTTCCAGGTTACAAATCCTTTTAGCAAAGAAGTAAGTTTGGGGTAGAATTGGAAGGACTTGTGTAGTCCTTGGATATAATTTAATGCTCCACATCCCAGAGAGAGTAAACATTGTAAAGTGTGCAAGATGGGTTTGGATTAATACCCTGAGAACATATGGCTCGGCATGTAGGGCACTCCTGGGAGACCCTCGTCGCTGTACACAGCCTGCCTGTGCCGGGTGGCCCCTTCCCACAGGTCTTCCCGGCAGCTGTTGTGCACCTGGGTGAATCGGCTTCTCTAAGCATTGAAAACAACTTTTAACTGATGAAAGCCTTCATGCGGGAGGCAGACTAGGCAGAAAGCCCTGAGAGACAGCGTGTTTTAGTATTACTTAGCTTTGCCTGAGCTTCAGAGTATTCACTTCCTTTGGAAACTTGGCTGATCTTCGTAACTAGTCTTTTGAGAATACAACATGGAGAATTATCTTGCCCTTTCTACTCTGCTGCTCTGATGACATGGGTGTGGAAGGTCTCTGGGAGCTCCAGAGAGACTGTAAGCCCCTGAAGGGGAAGGCTCAGTTACTTCTAAGGGCCAAGCAGAAATCCTTAACTTTTTGCCTTTTATGTTTCTTCTTAAATCAGAAGTAGGTTTACAGAATTACACCCAGATTAAACCATATAAGCAGTAGGGACAGGTCCACCTCCCCAAACCCTTCTTCCCTATTGTCTGAAAGCAGAATATTCTCACTTGGTAGGTTATTTTTTTGTGACTGGGAAAATTTTCCTTATTAATTAATGGTGTCAACATTCCCAGTTCTAAAACTAACCTACCAAATCAAAGGGATATTCTATTTTCACATAGCAGATGTCCCCCCCACCCCCGTATTCCCTTCTACTTTCCTCTAAGCATTACCTGTGTAGGTCTGTATCTATGTATGTTAGGACACCAGGAATACATTGGAAAACACATTTGCTAGGTTCCCTTTTATGTATCCTTTGCAGAGCATAGCCTGCCCCCCCACCCCTTTTTGTTTTAGCAAGAGGTTATAGTGGCACCAGTTAAGAGTCTAACCCTTGTCAGTCTGTTGCAGCATAGGGCACCTTTCTGGTTCCCATTCATTTGGCAGGTAACCGCTATGTGCCAGGTACTGCTTGCCATGAAAATATAGTGATCATGAGACAGAAAGGTCCCTGTCTTTAGCAACACCTCTTCCAGCGCCCCTTAGGTAGGTTACTTCTGTGGGTGACTGGTCTTGTATATTCTTTTTTGTTTCATACTGATTTCCTTCTGAGGGGGCAATCTTCTCCTTAGACCTAGAGGACAGAGTTTCTTTGTGCTGTCTGGGCCTTGCCTGCTCCTAGGCGATGAGAGCAATGTGCTGAAGCTGAAGGAGAAAACCCCGCGGGCTACTACTGCCTCGGCCTCACATGTCCCAGGAGTCTGTGCTTGGCACTCTTGAATGTTCCTTTTCTCTTTGCACACAGATTATAGTGTTCACTGGTAATTTAAATTCAAATAACCTTCCGCCCCCTCTCCGCCTTAAAAAAAAAAAAAAGCCCTATGTATTACAGAGTAAAGAAGAAAGCAGGCCAGCTTGGGTCTCCTGGTGGGGCTTATTTTATCTTTTTTTTTTTTTTTTTAATATAACTGCACTATGGGTTGCCTTTCCTTTAACTAGGCTAATATGTAACTCAGGCATATTGATATTCTGCAGTCATAGAAGCTCACATCTTTCTCTGCCTTGTTTATTATAAATAGTGTGACTTGTAAATTCAGGGGCTTTGACTGACAGGAGGTCAGACTTGACTCTCCTCTTTGAACTGGAGACTGCATCCCGGCCCCTCCTTGGGCCCTGCATAAAAAAGGCCCAGCAGTCTGGTTGATGACTTTCTTAGCTTCAAAATGGAGCACTCAGCTCCCCCCACCTCTCACTGTTGCCAGTTTTACTGGCAGTTGCCAAGAAGTATATGTGGAGAAGCAGGCAGAATGGCTCTCTGGAAACCATTTATTTGAGAACTCCCAGTGGAGAAATGCATTTTCCTCTCTCTTGCTGTGGTATATAGTACTGTGATTTGATACAGCTTGTTCCTCTGTTATACTGAGGCCTGTGTATGACTCCTCCAACCCTGTTGGGATTTGTAATGATAAATTACTTGTTGGTCAGGATTCCCTAAATTCCATCACCTTCCTCAGGAACAAAGATGTGTCAGCAACAAGGGCTGTAGTTGGGCCTCTGTTTCTGGCTCTGTGACCACTGAATTCATGGTGGTTGAGCTCAGATCAGCCATGTTTCCCACTGCTGTGGACCTGGGTGTTTGCTGCAGTTGGATTTAACTTCAAGAGTCACACTAGAGAGTTGTTTGGAAAGTAGGGAGCACTGTGTAATTATTGCTTATGTACCAGTTAAACCTATCAGCCAACAGATGTCAAGTGCAGGAAAAAAAGTACAATAATGTTGTTATAATGGCATAATAGTTATCATTATAATAATCAGCTGGCATTACTTTCGATAAAAGGCAGATCCTAAAATGAGTGCAGGGGAAGGGTTAACCTTGAACTACAGCACAGTGAACAAGTGCTTAACCTTTCAGGAAATGCTGTGTGGGTGCAGATGATTCAGGTATGGAATTACTACCTTCTTTGCACAGAGGAGCATTTACTTGGGGCTGTCTGCCCTGCAGGTACTGTCTTTTGCATGGTGCGATGGAACACACAGCATTTGTTGTTTAAGGTGCACTGGGTGCAGGATACCACCCCAGCACTCAGCAGCAGTGGATTCTAGGAAGGGCAGAGACTTAGTCCCTGTGGACCCCTTTGGGATTTTCAGGAAATCCTGCATAATCCTTGTAGCTATAGATGATGAATTCCACTCCCTGCAGCAGATTGCGCTCTTTACCTAGGATGTGGTGGAATGACTCAGCTAGGAACATACTTAGCATGGAGGTCTGTGCTCATGGAAGATGGTTTGCTGCTGCAGAGAGTTTGCCTCTGTATCCTCCTCCTGGTTGGGAGGGTGGTGGTGAAGGGTGGTGGTGAAGGACGAGGAGCAGGACTGTGCTCATGGATGATGCACAAAGACAAAGCTGGGGTAAGAGAGTTTTTGAATTCAGGTAGATGTAGGTTTACTCTTCACCTTGTCATCTAGTAACTGTTGGACTAGTTCTTTAACTGTGCCAGCCTTACCTGTCTTATGTGCTTATCTGTTTCTCTAACAGCGCTGTCTTTGAAGTACCCATCGTTATGTCTGCTACCAAGCAGCTTTCAGCAGGTGCGTGCGTCTTCTCTCCTGCTCCACCCTGCCCACCCTGTACAGAAAGGTGGCAGGGACAAGATCTTTCTGCCTTAGCAGGGAATTTTGGCTTCGATTAGAACTTTATGCGAACTTCTTGAGGTGCTGGTGTTGCTTCCATCTGTAGACCTCTTCTGAAGCTGCTTTATGAGGAAGATACTTTGATATTGAATGTTGGGGTACATTTCTGCTTAATTCAAGGAGAAAAATAGGGTTTAAATCCATTCAGGGAATAGTACACCTGTTTTTGCTTCAGCCCCCCTGTAGCCTTACATTCCTTCCCATTTTACTTTGGGTGGGTGCCTTGGGGGTACTTTCTGCCTTGGGGAACACTTGTAGAGGCTGCTAATTGTTTGGTTCATTCTTATTACTGGGTATAGCTTTTTGTGTTTCTGAGCCTTTGGTGGACTTTTATTTTAGAATCCTGGAGCACTCAAACAAGGTGATATCTTTCTAGACTATTTTTGGCCATAGTCCAGCTTATCACTATGACTACCACCTCCCCAAAGAATGGCAGGACATAGAAAGTAACTTCTACAAGAAATTTGGGGAACAGGAAGCAGGGGAGAGGAAAGCATAGATTTGTTTAAGGTCAGAAGGCTTCTCTAAGCAGAACCATTAATTTGGACAGAGCTTCATTTCCCTTCTCTCTGAATTTTGTTCTTTCAGTTAATAAACAGGTATGAAACATGTTTGAGATGCTGTGGTAAGCCCGGACATGTAGTCATGACCAAATCAGATGTTGTTATTGCTCAGAATGTATTGATGATAAATTAGTCAAATTATAACCACACTTAAATCTAAAGTTTCAGCTGTAATAAGTGTTGGAAAAGAAAGGGGTGGGGTATATGAAAACACTTGATAGGAATTTGCTTGGTTTGGGGATAAGGTGAAATTAGGGGAGGCTTTCTTAAGGAAACAGGTTTGAGTTATTGTGAAAACAATTAGTTTTTACCAAGCAGAATGAAATGAGTTTGAAGATGTTTCAGGCCAATGGTTAGCTTTGACAAATACTGGAAGTTTGGGAGAGAACACGACTTCCATAAGGAACGGAAAGTAAGCGTGACCAGAGCAGAGGAAGTGAGAGGAACAGGCAGTGGCCTCCATGGCAAGGTGTTCTGCGTTTACCTGGAGAGTAGGAGAAACTTTAAGAGGATTGTTAGTGGTGTATGTGGTGACCAGCTGATTGGATTAACAGTATGGCCCTGTCACCTTGTCAGCAAGTACAGTGGATGGATTTTGGTGAGAGAATGATAATTCAGAAAAGAAACATTACTGTAATGGGGTGCTTATTTTTCTTTAGCCAGCTAACTGGTGATATTGAGACTATTTCCCGAAGTTGCTTATTTCCTGAGTCAAGTGTTGTCTGTTCCCATAGTATGTTTTTTGGGCTACCTGACCATTCAGCACACATAGTGGCTGAGGGTACTCACATTTGGCATCTTTCTACCTTCTCAGAAATAGACCTGGAGGTTTCAGGCTTGTTGCTTGTTAACATCTGACAGCTACAGAACCCTTTGTAACCTCTTGTCTCGTGATCCCTCTGTTGGCTGTCACTACTGGGTGAGGGCTACTACTTTTACCTTGGACCACTTAAGCCACTGACATGGGTAACTCCCTGAGATGTGATGTGCCAAGTTAGCAAAGCTGGCACCTGCAGTTCATGTAACATTCAGCTCTGGGTGACGTAGATATGGAATGTTCGCTTATGGCAGCAGACAAAATCTGGAGGGTGGGAAACGAGCTGTAGTTCTTCTTGTGTTGCCAGGAGGATTGAGGTACAAGAGACCCCCCGTGGTATAAAGAAACTTGAGTTACAAGTCACACTTTTAGACCAAATGTTGAGTGTGTGGCAGGAGGCTCCAGACCCTAGACTTCTGAGAGCCCTTTTCAGCCATCCTGTGACCTTGCCTATAGCACCTTTCACTTACCTGGACGGCCATGCTGCTCAGTGGTTAAGGGCATGCCCCTTGGATGTGGACATTTTTTAGAGTCTCAGTTTCACATCTTACTGTCTAAGTGACCATGGATAAGTTGTCTCACTTCTCTGATATGTAGTTTTCTTAGCTTAAACTGAAGAATAATATAGCTACCTTATGCTACCTTATAGGGTTATTGTGAATGATCAGTGAGAATATATGAAAAGTGCTTACATTCCTTCACAGGGTAACACAAAAAAGAAGTGGTTAATCTGGCTGGCTTTTTGTTGTTGTTGTTGCTGAGTATTTACAGGTCTCTAATTGCTGGGCAAAAACAGGCATGAAGATAAGATCCTGGCCCTTTTCTGCTGTTTGTCTCCCGGATGACTATCTTTTAGCAAAAAGAAGATGGACTCTCTAGGAGATCAGATGTCCACTTGGTGACTTTCTCTTCCTCTGGGCAGCTTCTTCCTTGGCCCCCAGTGTTCAGTACTCCCTATTTCCTGTTTGCAGTACTCTCTATTTCCTGTTTGCTCCTGCCTTTGGAGGGGGGTGTCCTAATTCTCCATGTGGTAGCCCTAATTCCTGTTAGGACTGCACCATCTGGAGCAGCCTTCTCTTTTTGCTGCCTTTGTGAACCGATCGTGAACATCCCTGGATACTCTTGTTTCGCCTTTGAAATATTCTATTGTTGCTGTTATTTTTCCTTGTAAAATACCAAGTAAGATGGGTCATGTAAAGGAGACCATGAAACACAGCTGGGTTGCATTTTTTTAAAGGTTGGTTTGGTACCAAGTTAGCAAAATAAAATGCTCCCCAATAGTCTGGTGGGTGACCATTGTTTTTGGAATTGTATTGGGTAAGATAATTTTGATTCATTTGATTTCATTGGTAGGGGAGGCCTCTGAATTGGAGCTTACCTGAGAAGATGAGAGGATGTGTTTGTCTAGAGTGTCTAGAGCTGGGTGTGCTTGGGTCAGACCTGACCTTGTATGAATGTTTTCTTTTTCACTCTTGGGGATGAAGTTTGCCATGATGAGTTTGTATGTATCTGATTGTTCATTCACTAACCATTTAGCAGGAGGAAATAGAATTCCATTTTTGTCAATTGTTAGCCTTTTTACCTTGTTTTGGTACCTTTGTGACTCAGTTTCCTCATCTGACTAAGGATGCATGATACCTACCTCTCGGGGTAGTTAAGATGAAATGTGATATGGTCAGTGTTCAGTGAAAGGTGAGGATAATAATGTCTTCAAAGAATTTAAACCTCATCAAGGGGAGAAGTCACCAGTGAGAGGAGCCACTAGATGGGACCATAGGTGCTAAGAAGGGCTGCTCCGGATCTTGGAGGAGTGAAATTGGATTTGACTTGTTAGGAAAGGTGCTTGGGGAAGGTATTTAAAAAAATTATTACTAATGCATACAAGAACTGGGTGTAGGCCAGAGGTGGGGGGGGGTTTGGGGCGGGGAGAGAGAATTTATCAGAGACAGAGTTGGGAGCAGAACAGATGGATCTACTGAAATACACTGCTGAGGGGAGCAGTGGGTGAGATAGGAAAGGTCTGTTGCACCATGTGGGTCAGCTCCGTGGCTGTGATTGAACTTGTGCTGCAGTAGCTGCTAATAGCTTCATAGTGCTGAGACTTAACCCCTTGTGCCACCATGGAGGCTCAACCTGGGAAAGGTATTTGGAGTTAGGTCCAGATCCCATATCCCTCACTGGAGAAGATAAGCAACTGCTTCTATTAGAGAAAAAGTAATGGGTAGCAGGCTGGAACCCAAAAGAACTGATGTCATTTTCCCTCCATTAGGGGAGGGACTAGAGTTGTTAAAGTGATTGGGAACCCTGATTCTTTTGTCAGGGTTCTTTTGTCCAGCCTGGTGCTATCATGTGTCTGCTGTGTGACCTCGGGCAAGTCATTTCCCTGCTTTCTAGAGTCTCATTTTGAAAATGGAAAAGATAATATCTACTCATTGTTGGGCGAGGATTAAATTATACACACACACATACACACACTACCCTTCACATTTGATAACTGATAGATTTAGAAGCAATCATTTCTCTTGGTAAATTAAACTATTTTAAACTTCTCTGGCTACCATTAAAAAAAAAATGAGCCTACATCTTGAAATCAGTTATCAGCTCCCCTCAGTAGGTTCTTTTTTTTTTTATTCATACAGAACTGGGGTACAGGCCAGAGATACGGAGGGTGAGAGGATTCACCAGAGACAGAGTGGGGTGCAGAACAGGCAGATTGACGAAGTACACTGCTGAGGGGAGCAGCGGGGGGGGCCGGAGAGGTTGCCACGCCATGTGGATCTCCTCCAGGGCAGGCGGGGATCGAACTCATGCGGAAGTGGCTTAAGCTTCTTAGTGCAGTGCTTTAATCCGCTGCACCACCAGGGAGGGTCCTCTCAGTAGGTTCTTAAGGAGCACTTTACTTGTGCATCACACTCTCTGGTCTACCGTCAGACCAGCAATGTCCAGACTTCACGAACAGATACCTGCCTGCTTTGGCCGCTGCATTTCCTGCATTCTTCCCCTTGCCCTCAATGTTCTGGCTACAGTGACGTCCTTTCTGCTCATCATACAAAGGACCTTTGCTTGAGCTATATATACTCTCTCTGCCTGGAATATTGTTCCCTCAAACCTTCTGATTCCTTATAGTCCAGATCTTAGTTCTGCTGTTACTTACGAAATAAGTCCTTCCTTTCTTAGGAAGTCACTACACATGTCACTATAACATAGTCATCTAACATTTTCCTTGTTTCTTTGTTTCCTTTTTTTTTTTTTAAAGATTTATTTATTTATGCATACAGAACTGGGGTATAGGCCAGAGGTGCAGGGGTGGTGAGAGGCTTCACCACAGAGTGGGGAGCAGAACAGGCAGATCATGAAGTACACTGCTGAGGGGAGCAGCGGGCAGGTCAGAAGAGGTCTGCTATGCCATGTGGTTACCTCTGGGGCAGGCGGGGATCGAACACATGCTGTTGTAGCTTTAGTTTCTTAGTACTGTGCTTTAACCCGCTGGGCCACCAGGGAGGGCCCTCTTTGTTTCCTTTTTACTCTTTTCCCTTCACCAGGTGAATGTTGTGATAATAGGAACCATGGCTGTCATGTTCATAGCCGTCTTCCCAGTGATGGGAATCGTGCCCAGCACAGAGTAGAAGATCAAGCTTTTGTTAAATGTATGACTTTGTATATAAGAGTGAATTTTGTTATTAATTCATTTGTACACATTCATACTGCTTTGTTCTGTAAATAAATGTAATCAAGTTGACTTTTTTCTTGTTCATTGCCTACTGAGTCCCCCTTACTTAATTGGAAACTTCTGAGGAGAAGTTTTTTCCTGGCTCTATTTTATGTGACACTCTTTCTTCCTGGCATTTTGTTACTGGAAACGGGAGCTTGTGGCTGATGTGCTTTGAGTATTGATTTTTAAGTTTTCTGTATAACAAAGCAAGCAATTGCTTGGAATAAAACAAACATAAAAGCTTACCAGGATGTGGTAAATTTATCTCTCTGATTTACTATGGACAGTTTTTGCAGTTTTAGCCTAAGTTCTCAGTAAAGGGCCTTAGGCAAAAATTGACAAGTTGACAATGTCCAGATAGAAGTAGAAATGAATTCACGAAGTGTGAGTGAGTAGCACAGTTTGACATAGAGAGGTTAGAGGGGATAGTGCATCTTTTTGGCAGTGTCCTGGTTTTTTATGGCGAATATTAGTGGTATAATGAGGCCCTGCATCAGTTCACTGTTGCCCTTGAAGATGGTCAGTAACCTAGGGAGCTGCAGGACCTGTGGGGGGTGGAGTGGGGCTGCTCAGTGTTAGGGTGCCACCTGGTGAGACCTACACAGTCCTTTTTCTTTGCTTTGCTTTCTCCTCAGAGGAGAAAGTAAGACTACTGTCCCTTTGTAAATATTTGGTTCTAAATGTCATCAAAGACCTGGTCCTGGGTAAAATTCCAGGCATGGATCTGAGCAAGAGAGGGTGTCTCGAGAGGGTTGAGCATGCAGAGATAGGCTTATTTTCTTGTTTGTTGAGAGGTACAGCCCTGCTGGTACTTCACCCACTCCTTTCCAAGGCTTGCTTTCTCCTTCTCTCTAAGCACTTGTTTTTTTTTAACTTCTCAAATAGTATTGATTCTTCATCATTTGTGAAGCTCTCAAATGAGGTCCATTGGACCCCTTGTCAGTGCTCTCAAAGGACAGCCTATGGCTAACAGGGTATTTGGTCACTCTTGCTTTTAATATCAGTGCCCTAACTTACCATGTAGTTACTGACTATCTTCTGTCTGGCAGTAATTTTTAATTTAGATTTATCTAGAAGTCTATTTATAGTAAAATCCCCCTCTCTCTCCCCTTTGTTTTTATTGCAAAATTTTTAGCTAGAACCCAGCAAGGCAGGTATTTGAAGATTCTGGTACCAGAATGTGATTTTTGGTAGACCAGTGAGTGGTTCTCTCAGGCACCTTTCTTTGGGCTCAGAAATCTTTATTAAGCCTCTTGTGGGCCCTCACTAGTGGCACAGTGGGTTGGAGCACAGCACTATGAAGCCATCTTCAGTCCCTGCAGCAGGAGTTTGATCCCTGGCCAAGGAGGTGACCCACATGGTACAACAAACTTTTCCTGTCTCACCTGCTGCTCCCCTCAGTAGTGTATTTCAGTGGATCTGCCTGTTCTGTTCTCTGCTCTGTCTCTGGTTAATCCCTTCCTCTGCCCCCACTCCCACACCTCTGGCCTGTACCCCAGTTTTTGTATGCATAAATAAATAACTTAAAAAAAAAAGCTTCTCATTTCTCTCACTTCCCTCACTTCCCTCTTCAGTCTTTTCTGGGCTAAGTGTTGATCTCTATTCCTTTCATCTTTTCTCACTTGCTCTGTATCCTGGTCCTTGTGTGATTTCTGCAATTCTTGTTCAAAAGAGTATTTTCTTTCAGAATCTTTCATAGCTTTCAACTGGCCATGGTTATAAGGCTGTACCTCCTCCAGGTCAAACTTTGTTCTTCTTCTCCCCCCAGCCATACAATGGTGTGTATGTGTGTGTGTGTGTGTGTGTGTGTGTGTGTGTGTGTTTATGTGAGTCAGTCTGTCTGCCTGGCATATGTAAAACACACTTTTATACTCTCCCACCTGTTTTTTAATTTCATCCACAATTCCATACCATTTTTAAGTGAATTAGCTGTGCTCTCCCCAAATTGGAAATGCTTCTAACCTTCAGGGGTGGTGATGACCTTAAGTTTCTGAGATGCTTAATGAGGCTATTTATTTATTTACTTGAGGTACCCCCTGCTAGAAAGTAAACAACAAACTTGCATCTCTATTTGCATGAATTTTTTTTCATTAAATCCTGAATGAGAACTTATTAAAAATGAATTGCTAATCTTTGTATTCTCGGGGATTTGAAGAATTGAGCCTCCCTCCCTTCCTTTCCCCCATAGTCTTCACCTTATTCTGTCTGCATTTGATAGAATAATAAGAGCTGTTTCCATAGCAGTGCAAGCTCTCTTCTCTTACACACTTATGTATATCCATGAACACATCCATCTTCTAAAGAATGGACACTTCTCTGAGAGGAATTCATTCTGTTTGATGCAAATGCCCTCCATTACAGCAAAATCCAAGCGACTTTGAAAAAGGTAGGATAAGTGAGTCCCCCCCCCCATAAAGTCTCAAAGCTCTTAAAATAAACCTTAAAAAACCTGTTACTCAGCTTCAGCTCTGAAAGCAGACAAATTGCAAATCTCTTGAGGTAAGACTCTCCTCTCCTCTGATCTTTTCCCTTTTTCTCTCTCAATTTATTTTAACATCCCCTTTCATGGTCTTACCTTTCTAGAAAGTTGATTCAGTCCTTCCTTGCCCGCTGTTAGCAGGAGAAGCAGTGGGGCTTCTAGTCCTGATTTATGGTTTACATTTCTCTTCCATTCTTTCTCTTTGCAGCTCCAGTTCCTCAACCCCAGCATTTTGTTGGCCCCCCTTACCCCCCCACCAGAATGGACAGTGTCACCTTGAATGACATGAAGCTTTGGAATTTAATGCCTGGTGATTTGGGCAAAATTGGATACTGTTTGCTAGATGAAGCTTTTTCTCTTTTTGGTACCATCATTCTTTTCCCTTGCCTGCCTAACCCTTGTGAGTCTGTTGCCAGGGAAAAGAGAGAACTCTTTATCATGATTAATACCGGGATATTATTTTATGAAGTTACAGAGTAGCATTTCAGAGCAAGGTGTCAAGGTGTCTCCCTGCAGTTCCCATGGAACAAGTCTACTTTTCAGTTGCATTTTTTCCAACATCTTTAGGGGCCCATTTAAAGAGAGCTAAAGCTAGGAAAACTAATTTGGAGCCAGTATATTTTAATAAGTTTTAAAAAATCAGGATCTGCTGACATATAGTGAATAGTAGTTTCAGTTTCTTTTTTTTCTATATTCCTTCAGTTTTTGCATCCCCCCCAAGACTTAATAGGTTCTCCATTCTTTTTTATTTAAAGATGTATTTATTTATTTATGCATATAAGAACTGGGGTACAGGCCAGAGGTGGGGGGTTGAGAAGATTTACCAGAGACTGAGTGGGGAGCTGAACAGGCAGGCTGACTGAAATACTGAAGGAAGCAGCATGCGGGTCAGGAGCGGTCTGCCATGTGGGACATGTGGGTCAGCTCCCTGGCCGGGAATCGAATTTCGTGCTGCAGTGGCTGTGGATCCCTTCATAGTGCTGTGCTTTAACCAGTTGCATCACAAGGGAGGGCCCCCAACTCCATTCTACCGCTGGTGCTGGAATAATAAGGGTCTTGGTGGTCACAGCCTGCTGAGATTTAGACAGGCAGAGAGAGAAGAGATGGGTTCCCTTCAGGTACTGCTAAATCCAGGAGTTTTGGTTTACTTGGGGGAAGAGTGAACTTGCTTTAGTTTCTCAACCATTTGCATTTCTCCAAGGGCTCTTTGAAACTCACTGTATTTTTCAGATGATTCTCTGAGAAATGAGAAATGAAATTTTCTAAGTGATTCTAAAAGCAGTTTGATCAGTCTTTCTGAGTAGTCAGAAGTCAATTCAAAGGTTTGTGTATTTGTCTCCTTAAGGTCTTCATTTGGGAGGCAGACAGTTTGATGTAGGAGTTAAGAGATTGGGCTTTGGAGTCAGATCTGCTTTCTGATACTAGATCTGCCTCTGATTAGCTCTGTGACCTTGGGAAAATAACCCTTCTGAGTCTCAGCTTCCTCAGGGTTGTTTATGAGCTCAATATCTGATGAGTAAATAGTCTCTAAATGTTAACTGTAAGGGTTATTTTGAGATACTGAAGGAAAATCACTGTGAAGGTAAAAGAAGGTAAGAAGTGGCTAGAAGAACTTTGAAGTTTTGTTGGTGCTGTGAGAGAAGAAAAATCATCTAGAAAAAGAAAAGTAGGGGCCTTCCTGGTGGTGCAGGGATTAAAGACAGTGCTATCAAGCTATTAGCAGGCATTGTAGCATGAGTTTGATCCCTGGCCATGGAGGTGACCCACATGGCGAAGCAGACCTCTCCTGTTGGCTCACTGCTCCCCTTAGCAGTGTATTTTAGTAGATTTGTCTGTCTGCTCCTCACTCTGTCTCTAGTGAATCTTCTCATTCCCTCACTTCTGGCCTACATGCCAGTTGTTGTATGTATAAATTAATAAAACTTTAAAAAAAAGTATTAGAACTGTTAAATACTTCAATGATTTACCTTTTGATTTACTACATTATTAAATCTCAAGTCTTCCCTTTTGCTAATCATCAAGTTGATGTTCTTCTCCAAACCCAAGCTTATTGGGGGCTTCTCAGCAAATATTTAGTAACCAAAGAGGTCACAATATCTGTCATTACCAAGACATCATTTTCATAAAACAATTTGCTGTTTCTCTGCATTTTGAAGTTTTATAAATAATTACAATTTATAGATGCAGTTGTCAGAATAAGTTCAGAAAGTGAATTTTGGGATGTACCAGGGCAAAGGACCTTTGCCCCAACAATGTGTTTATTACTTTGCTTGTTAATTCTAGGATTGGTTTACTCTAGGTATCTCAGTGCCTGCCAGCTCACACCAATATGCATTCCAAAAGTTTTACGAAGGGGGTGGCTCACTCCTTTTGTGTCCTCAGGAATTCAAGTAGTGAGCAGGGTGTGGGGGGTGGAGTTGAGAGTGGACAACTTCTATGTGTTCATGTTGGAAAGACGAAATTGTGAAATGGATGGAGCAAAGTAACAGAGGTATAGGTGCTCCATAGTGTTTCAGAGAACAGACAAATGTAAACAAATACATTAGATGAAAACCTTTGTTAGACAGTTTGGCTTCCTTTCTCACCCAAATGTTTGATTCTGGATTTTCTTTCTGTACCTGATAATTAGAACACCAAAATATTGCTTTGGTCTCTGAGAAGTCTTCGCTGTGTTGTGAGGAAAGAAAGGGGAGATGCTCTTGCAGAGATGCTCTTGCAGAGATGCTGGTGCCCATTATTTCAAGTTTTAGCAGGGTTACCTGCCAGACAGTGAGAAGGTCTAACTTGTGGGTGTTTTATACAGTAAAAAAGAAAAACAAAGGAACTCTCCTGCACTGCTGGTGGGAATGCAAACTAGTACAACCACTATGGAAAACTATTTGGAGGTTCCTCAAACTGCTAAACATGGAGCTTCCCTCCGACCCAGCAATCCCACTCCTAGGTATCTACCCAAAAGACACAAAAACACTGATTGAAAAAGATACCTGCACCCCCATGTTTATTGCTGCTTTATTTACAATTGGAAAAACATGGAAGCAGCCCAAATGCCCAAAAGTAGATGACTGGATTAAAAAGATGTGGTACATATATACAGTGGAATATTACTCAGCAACCAAAAAAGAGAAACACATGTCTTTTGCAGCAACTTGGATGGAGCTGGAAAAGATCATGCTTAGTGAGATAAGCCAGAGAGAAAGAAAAATACCGGATGGTTTCACTCATAGCAGGAGTATAATGGACCAGGCGAGAAAATAACAAGAATAATGAACAACCATATACCAGAGACATTTTGTGGGGGTGGAGTGGGGAATGGGATCAAAAACGGGGGAGGGGTGGGGAGGGAAGTGCACAGGATTATGGTGATGGCACATGGGTGACTTGGTGATAGGAAACCTGTGGGGATTACAATTGAGATTGGGAAAAAAAAATGTACAAAATGATGTAAAAATAAACTGTTATATATATATTAAAAAAGTACCTGCTAAGGTAGAAGAATGTCCAACTCTGGAAAATTTAATGAAAGCATTTTCACACTCATGGAATTAAGGTGAATTGAAATTGTTTAGCTTTCTGTGTTAATATGATACTTATATTTCTGTCTGCTAAGTTCTGCCTTTCCTCACTAGGAACTTGGTCACTGTTTAAAAAGGGTCAAAATAGCATTGTTAGTTGACTAATCTGAGTGATTTTTCTAAACCATAACAAAAAAAATTAACGAAATCTTGTTCTTTGGAAAAAAAAAAAAAGAAAAAGAAAAACACAGGACTCAAGAGTTCACAGTGACCCAGGTTAAAAACCTGACTTTGCCACTATTGGCTGGGTGTATTAGACTCACTTTATGTGCCTATGTCAAATCTCCCTCTGACTCTTTCTTATGAGATCATTATGATTATATTTTGGGCCTTTCCAGGTAATCCAGAATGATTATTTTAGGATCCTTAGCCAGCCATCACGTCTTGAAAGACCTTTATTCCCTATAAAGTAACTTTCACTTGTTCTAGGCATTTGGTCTTTGCCTTTGGAGGACTATTATTCTGTCTGTTCCATTGGGTGATTTTGATAAGTGATTTTCACCAATGTATGTTTGTTTCCTCACCTATAAACTAGTAATCTCCTCATTGGGTGAGGCTTAAATAAAACCTTGAATGCCAAGACCTTGGCACAGCACCATATATGCAAGTTGGGGATCTAGAAAATACTGTGTGTATGTATTACATTTAAAATATCAGCTGGTGTGTCTCCCAAGGCACAGTTCCTTTTACTCAGTTTTCCATTTTCCTTTTTTTAGTGCAGGGTGTGCTTTTCGGGTCATGCCTCACTCTTTAGGGGTGTAATGGACTGTATGTCTTCCTTCCAAATTCATTTGTTGAAGCCCTAACCCCTGGTGTGCTAGTATTTGGAGTGAGGAAGTAATTTGAAAGTAATTAAGGTTAAATGAGGTCATAAAGGTGGAGGCCCTGATTTGATAGGATTAGTATCCTTATAAAAAGAAACACCAAAGAGCTCTTTCTGTTATTTTTTTTCCTGCACCCATGAACTGAAGAAAGGCCATGTGAGGACATAGAAGTGTGCTGTGCATAACCCAGGGAGAGTATTCTAACTAGAAACCACATCAGCCAGAACTTTGATCTTGGACTACTTGCCTTCAGAACTGTGAGAAAATAAATATTTATTGTTGAAGCCACCATTCTGTGGTCTTTTGTTAGGGCAGTCCTAGCTGATTAACACAGGGACTGTAACTTGGCTTGTGCTCACTGTGTCCAGATACTTGGGGAGATGCTTGGACTCTGGAATTATGCCCAAGTACTATTCAAGACAGTTTGTGTGTTGCTGCTTGCCCACAGATAATTGTAACTCCATAAAGAAGCACGGAAGAATATTATTTTTACATGGGTATTTAGTATTCAATCACTATTAGCCAAAAGGTACTGATTAGCCAAAAGGTACCGTGTCCCCAGCGAGATACTGTAAATACATTTTATCTGTTTTATTACCTGCTGTTTCATGAACACATCCCTAAAGCATTTTAATCTTGTTTTTCATACTTGTCTTCAAGTGAGAAATTGTTCTGATTTGCAACTTTGGGAGATAACTATGTGCATTAATTTCAGTTCTTTGCTTCCCCTCCATTTATTACTGGTTTCTTGAGAAAATTTTCCTCTACATCTATACTAACCTGGAGACAAGTCACTTGATTAAAAGGGTGTTTTCCTAAACTGGTTTATCTGCCTCCCTTGGCACACTGATGGGAGGGCTGTGTCAGTAGCCTCTTAGTTGGGGTCAACGTTTCTCCTGGTCGCAGATAAGAAGCTTTGACCTCTGCTCCATTGCAGACATTAACTGACCATATGTTATATACAGAACATACAGAACATTGTTTGTGACACTGGAAAACTTGATTCTTGACTCATAGGGTTACTCAGTACATGTTGATTAACGGAATATGAAGCTGGACAGAGTGACTTGACTACTGAGAGACCGAATGAAGGAGCAGACCACAGGGGGTCAGTGTGAGAGGACTAGTGGATAAAGGGTGCTGAAATCTCCCCTCATATGAAACAAAAGCAGGAACATCCTGCTGTTGAAGGTCATGATGCCATACCTTAGCATTTGGATCTGGAAGAGGAAGCAGTGGAAGAGGAAGGCTATGTTGAGAATGGTTTATTTTCCATTAAGCTTTTTAATGATTTGGCTTCACAAGTCCCTTTTCATTGTAGATAGGGGCTGCTATGAATGTTCTGTGTAAGTGCAGATGTCTCATATATGTCAAGTGATCACCCATGACAGTTAAGGGAGGAGCTGGAAAAACAGTTTAGGCAGGTTGACTTAGAAGAGGGCAGAAGCAGGGACATTTGTTAGTAAGATACCTGGTAAAAGAACTGAAGAAAGTGTGCATGCAGAAGCCAGAAAGAATTTGAATTAATCTGGAGCAGAATGGGAAACCAATTTAGAAAGGTATGATCTGGGCTTCGCACCCAGGGAAAGTGCCCTAGGAGGATTTCTGTCTGTGAGGATGATGAGGAACAAAGAGCAGTTATCTGGGGACAAATGGGAGCAGTTAACCTGGGAAGAATGGCTTCTTCTCTGCACCACACATCCCCATATATCTTCCCATTATGACACTGGCTATAATATATGACAAATGTTTGTTTATATGCATTTTCTTCTCTTAGAAAGTAAGACATTTGGTTCTTTCTGTGTCTCAGTTACTTAAGACAGTGTTTGTCACGTAGTAGGTGCTGCACAGATGTCTGGTGAACATACTGGAGGTTAAGGTCGAGGGAAAATCAGCCATTAAGAAATGAAACTTGAGGGATTGGGGTGGGACAGTGCAGGAAGAGGGTTGGTATCAGAGCATAACTTGGTTGGGAGATGAATCAAAACAGAACTGCTAAATGAGCAGGACACAGAATCTAAATTATCTAAGTAAAAAATTTACTAAACATTTGTTCAGTCAAGCTGGGCAGAATGGACATAGTTTCTGACCACCTGATGCTTGAGGCCTGGCAGTGGAAAAGGAGCACTATATAGGGAATTACAGTAAGTGCTACACTTAGGTAATCTGGTCCATTGGGTGGGGTTCAGAAAGGCTTCCTTGAGGAAGTAGCTTTTAGGATGTTTAGGAAATCTAGGAACTTGCCAGATAAGAGGAGGAAGGGAAAACAGAGTTCAAAACAATCATGGACATATACCTGGACCTGAGAGAGTGATTCTTTAAGGCCAACTATGGATAAGGAGTAGGAAAGAGATAAAGCTGGAGACACTGGTCTACAGTGGATGGGAGGTTGTGAAGGGTCTGGATATAACATTTGGACTTTATCCTGAGGCCTGTGAAAAAACTCAGAATTTGTTATAAGCAGGGAAGGGTAGAATCAAATTCAGTTCTAGCTATGTAGAATAGTCATTCTAACATTTAATCAGAATGTGTACTTGTGCTTTGCTGATCTTTTGCCCCAAGATCCTCTTGACACTGCAGTGACGTCTACCCATCTGCCCTCAGTTGCAGTCTGATGCAGGAACACAGTGTATGGGGAGTGCCTGGTGTTTGATCTCAAACCTAGAGCCTAAGGCTGTGTTGCTGAGCGTTTGTTCAGGACTGTAGCTCCCACCATCCCTTCTGCAGCTCTTCCCACTCTCACCTCAGAGCCCCTTTATAGCAGCTTAAAATTCCTCAGCCACTGCATCTTCCTCTGCTCTGTACTCTCGACAAATTGAAAAATTTTATGACAATGTCAAATCAATGGGAAAAGTTTTGAAAAGTAGGATTGAGAAATAAAGACCTCTTTGCCTTTTCCCCCTGCAAGGGAATTTGAAAAATAGAGAAATTCTAAGTTATATGTTAAATATCCCTGGGGTTTCTTTTCCTTTCCTTTTGAAAGTTTTTTTTTTTTTTTACATTATCCAAAAAATCCGACAGAGACGCTTGTGGGAAGATAATTCCTTTTGGCTGGAGCTTAAGCTCCACATTGTGAGCTTTTTAATTTTCTTTCGTTGGTGGTGGGTTGGGATCCAACTGTGCAGTCGCCAGAGCTCATCACAGTCCTGTTGCTGGGCGAGTTATCGCTGTGAAATCTGTATGTTTTCCCCTTGTACCTACCTAGCGAAAACCAAATTAAATCAATTTTTAATCAACAGATGAATGACAGGTTTTCCTTAGAACAGAAACCCCAAGATTCAGAGTACTGGAAACAATAAGAGAAGTTTTTATTTGCCTGCGTGCTGTTAGGCATGACTTTACTGTCAGGAAAACAGGAGCTGCTGTTAAATTGGTGATGGGAAAATGCCATCCCAGGGAGATGAAGGAGGAGTGTTTTTCAACCTCCATTCTTCTTTTTCATAGTTGGTGCATGCCTGTGTTTTCCCAGAGCAAGGTACATAATACGTGGTAGGAGCTTGGAGATACTTGAAGCAATGAAAGGGTGGCTTTGAGCCTGCCCTTTTATCTTTCTGGTGCCCTCTCCCTCCAGCTCCTCAAACCTGCTATTTGTTCCCTTCTTCATCTCTTTGCTCATTCATTCCACATGCCTTTATTCCTTGTGGGCTGGTGTGAGGGCCAATGGAAGGAAATGGGACGAAAGGAAGTTTCCATTGAGTTGAAACTGGGAGGCAAAAGCTCTCTAGTCCCTTACTTTGGGAAATCAAATAAAGATTTCAGCACTAGTATCCTCCTGAAAATTGCTGCCTTTCCTCTGCTTTGGTGGAAGGAAATGGTTTCCCTAATGGTGAGGGAGGTTGGCAGAGCAGATGGGGATGAAGATTCTTCAGCTCAATACTCTTTCTGGGCTGTGAGAGGTGGGGCCTTGGGGCACCAAGTTTGTATTGCCTGGGAGTTAATTCCCATAATCATAGTGTTTCTTTGGGTTGTGGGCTCCCAAAGCACTGGCATCTCTGTAGAACTCACGCAAGGCACCAGACTTTCCTCGCAGCCTGTCTTTCTGGTTATGATGATTTAATGGGTGCTGAGTGCTCTCTTTATCTGAGGAAGAAAGTAACTTATTGAAAGTCTGTCAGAGGGACTCAGGAATCTGGATTTTAAGTATTCAAGAAACCCTTGGCCAAACAAATACAAAATTCATTAAAGCTGTGTGCCTTTTGCTTCCTCATTGTATTGCTCAGCTTGGATCTGGCCTCTTGTGCTACCTTCTTGGGTTATCCTCATATGAAGCTGGGGTGTGTGTCTGTATGTGTATTTGCTCTAGCAATTTGAGTAGGTGAGCAGGAAGGTAGATGGTTAGTAGATAAAATTGTCATTGATGGGTGGAGGGGTTGAGGAGAAAGGGGGGAGGTAGAGGGAAGTGTTTGGCTTGTGCAGTAGAACTGAGAAATGTGGAGGAAGATCAGAGGATGTGGGGAAAAGTATGAGCTTAGCTTTGGATTTATTGAATGTAAAACATGAGAGAGGAGAGCAGAGCAGGCATATCCTTTCAGGAAAGGTGGCACTAAGACTGCCTAGAATTGCACACTGCTCTCCTATTTATGTTATCCAGTAGGGCTTTAGATTACTGTGGTGTCATCTTTTCATAGTACACAAATTTTTGCTTTTTTGTTTGCTCTTATATGGAAGAGTGAACAAGGTTTTTATGAAAGTCTAATTCAAGATTCTGTTTACCTGCTTCTTCCAGGTAGCAGATGTAGAGAATTTGCAAGTAACAACAAATTAAAAGTAGAGTTTACAAAAGACATTGATCCTCTTTTAAGCTTCCTTTTCTCTTTCTAATCTCCCTTTTATTATGGGGCACCTCTGAAAACTAGGGGGTTCCAGAGGTTAGCTGAGATAGTGCAGTGAATTAGGTGTTTGAAACCTATCTGACAAGAGGTTCTTGTATATTATGATGCTGTTCCCCATAATTTCTTTGCTCCAGCCTTGTTGAAATAAATGTATGTTTCTAGTTTTATACCTCAAGGCCTTCAAAAAGTTCACTTACATCTACTTGGGGTGCCTTTCTTGTCTTTATTTGGCTGATTCCTTTTCCTTCTTCAGTCTTTAAAGCTTACCTCTTCCAGGAAGTCTTCCCTGATCTTCATCTCCTGATGGAAATACCTGCTGTCTCCTGGCTCAGAGCCATCTCTGTCAGGACTCTTTGAACTCAGTATTTACTATACCCTCTGATTTACTTATCCATCTCCATTGTCTGTCTTGAAGTTCTTGAAAACAGGAGCCCTTTACTATTATAGTCTTTGAATTTCCATTACCCAGTATATGTCTGCAGTGCAGCAGGTCTCAATAAATATGTGTTGAAGGATGAGTATGTGTCAGTTGGAGGTTGTGGCAACAGAATATATGTGTTCCCTAATACACAGAGTTCCTTCATCCTTTCATAGTGCACAGACTTGCTTTCTTTGGTAGCTCTCTTAGATGGAAGAGTGAACAAGGTCTTTAAGAACACATTTTTCTAGATTGGCATGACTGTTAACTGCTCATCTGGGGTTGAAGTGGCTTTGGTGTGGGTGTGATCCTGCAGGTAGTAAGGGAGCAGCACGTCTGGGCTGTGTGGGCATAGTGCTGTTCTGTTTTTCTGGATGCTCTCCACAGTTCTGTAGCTGTAGCCCAAACATCTGGCTTCTCTGAAGCCAGGGTTTATACCTAGTTGTTTATGAGAATGTTTGCCTTTCAAAATGAGAGTCTATAACATTAACCAAGCTTCTTCTACAGTGTTTTCTGTTGGCATTACTAGAGGCTGCAGTGGCTGTTTTCAGGAAAACTGCCATAAAAGGTATTCCTGAGCAGTGAGAGGTAGAATGGAAAAATGGCAAAGACTTGCCTTTCTGACTTTGTGGAAGGGCAGGCCCTTTATGCAAAAGAGAATAAAGTATATGGAAGGTGCTGAATGTGACAGAGACAAAGGAGTAAGGTCAACCAAGAAATGAGTGGAAGTTTTGTAAGAAAAGTAGAACTGGGCTCCTGTTGTGAGGTTACGGCAAAGGAGACATCCTTCATGTTCCTGATGCTCCATAGTAACTGTTACTTGTGGCCAGTGGGGTTGGGTTCAGAGTATCTCTTGCCCAAAGTGTAGGCTTGAAATGCTATTGACCCTTGGCTGAATTTGCTCTTCCTGGAAGCTGATTGTAAGGCTGACTGTTTCTCGGATATGTTTACCTGGGCAGGTAGCTGATGTGTATCCCCTTCCAGCAAATCTGAATCTGTGAAGCGGCTAGTTTGCAAGTTGTCCCTACAGAATTTTCTGGCAGGAGAGACTTCTTGGGGTCCTTCTGGCATTCCCATCACAAGTTCACTCACTGGAACCCAAAGTCCCTTTGCAGGCTCCATTCTAGGATGCTACTGTTGGCTGAGCTGTATACCCCTGTCAGTTGCAAGCTGATGACTCCTGGCAGGCTGGGATTTCGTTGTGACATCTTAGAGTCCTCTGACCCTACCTGCTGTTACAAATCCTGTTGTATCCCTCTTGTACACAGGCTTGAATGTCTTATGATATACCAACTCATAAGAAAGACAGTTACCAGATGGGAAAAGTATCTCTCTTGGGTTTTGTGTGTGTGTGTGTGTGTGTGTGTGTGTGTGTGTATTTAATACACTTAAAAAACTATGTAGACTGACTTGACAGTTTTCCATGCTCAGAATGTTTGTCATGTTCTTGCTGTAGAGATCGGGAGAGTTGTGAAGAGAAACTACCTCATTAGGACACTGTTGAAGGAAACCAGTGCTCTCCTGTCACTTCCCCCAGGGATATGGGCTCCTCCTGTTCTGTAGCTTGCCAGGGCCAGAGCCTGGGAATGGCTCTCTGGGGCAGCATACTCTGTGCCAGTGTCCAAGGGTGTTAAGGAATTTAATTAAGCAACTAATAGACTACGGAATGTTTAAAGTTAAAGTGATTTTTGTTGACATTAACCAGTTATTTAAATATCAGTTTATTAGTGCTTTTAAATAATGCTTATTGAACTCAAGTTTGGTTACTGCAGTTGACATGGAAACCTGACAAACTCAAGTTCAGTGTGGAGGCATGGTGCACAGTTCAACATGGACTTGGAGGAGGGGATGAGAAAACACATAATTTACAGCTGCTGAAATAATTCAGCTGTTTCCCTTGCTGATTGCTGTCCTCTGTACTGCTGATGCAGTGAATTGTTAATGGGACAGGCTCGTGTGCCAATCAGATTTGGGATGAGGCCATTTTTGATTGTTGGGAATAAACAGGTTGGGAGACCTATGCCATATAGTTCCTCTTAACCCCAGCACAGGATCTAATCTTTGGGTAGTGCTTTGACATGAGAACTGAACCTTTTGGGGGAAGGCAGCCACTGAATTTTGCAATGTTGTTAATGTAATGAGAGAAATTTCGGAAAACGAAAGTCTAGGAGTAGGTTCAGCTTACAGAGCTGCAGACGTGCTGAGTTGCCCATAGACCCCTCAATGCAATGGTTGTTGAGCCTTGGGAAGGCTCAACTGCCTTATAAAACAAAACACAAAACTGTTCTGCACACCTGCTAGGGGGTATCACTATCCAGGATAAAAATATTCATCTACTAACCTGTTCATGTTTCTAGTTATTTGTTCACTTGCTTATCAACCATACTTGTATTGATTCCTTGCTCTGACCTAGACCCTGCCCTAGCTCTGGATGGAATAATGAATGAAGAGGAATAATGAATAAGCACCCTCAGGGTGCTTATATTTACTGTAGTTTAGTGGGTTTTGTGGTAGCTACACAGAGAACTAAGGGAGGACACAGAAGACCAACAAATCAAACTGAGCATAATGTAAAAATGATCATCTTACCAAACTGAGCTTATCCCAACAATGCAAGGATGGTTTCACAGTAAGAAAATCTACACATAAATTTCCCACATTAAAATTTAAAGGGAAAACTGTATAATAATCTTAATAGATATACAAAACACACTTGATAAAATTTAGCATCTGTTTGTGATAAAACCTCTTAGTTGCTTAGAAATTAAGGCTATTTCTCTACCACAAAAATAAAAAACCACAGAAAATGTAATTTTTTTTCTTAAATTTTTTTTATAAGAGACCAATGCAATGTGTCTACTAGCTAGTTTCAGCAACTACCAATTCATGAGCAATCTTATATTTTCTAATGTTGTGTGTGTATGCATGTGCATGTGCTTGTGTGGCATAAAATTTGCCATTTTAACCATTTTTTAAAGAAGATGTATTTATTTATACATACAAGAACTGGAGTACAGGCCAGGGGCGGTGGGCAGGGGTAAAAGGATTCACCACAGACAGAATGGGGAACAGGTTGACTGAAATATACTGCTGAGGAGAGCAGTGGGTGGAGTGACTGTGGATAGCTTCATAGTGCTGCTTTTTAACCCCTTGCAGCAGCAGGGAGGGCCCCCCTTTTTTTTTTTTTTAAAAGATTTATTTATTTATTCATATAGAGCTGGGGTACAGGCCAGAGATGCGGAGGGTGAGAGGATTCACCAGAGACAGAGTGGGGTGCAGAACAGGCAGATCGACGAAGTACACTGCTGAGGGGAGCAGCGGGCGGGTCAGGAGAGGTCTGCCTCGCCATGTGGATCTCCTCCGGAGCAGGCGGGAATTGAACTCATGCGTAAGTGGCTTAAGCTTCTTAGTGCTGTGCTTTAACCCGCTGAGCCACCAGGGAGGGCCAGGAGAGGGCCCCTTTTTAACCACTTTTAAATGTTCAGTTCAGTGGCATTAATTATATCCACAGTGTTGTACCATCATTAGTAATACCTACTTCTAAATCATTTTTATTACTCCAAACAATAAATCCATTAAGCAATAATTTCACATTACTCCCGCCCTAGTGATTTGTAATCTACTTTCACTTGAATTTGCTTATTTCAGATCCTTTATGTAACGGCATTATATTTGTCCCTTTGTGTATGATTTATTTCACTTAGTATAATAGTTTCAAGGTTTCCCCATGTTATAGCATCATCCAGACTTCATTCCTTTTAATGACCGAGTACTGTTCCATTGTATGTATGCTCACGGATTGCTGAACAGTGGGGATGCGTTCTGAGACATGCTTCCTTAGGCCGTGTCGTTGTGTGAATGTCAGAGTGTAATTGCACAAAACTAGAGGGAATCACTATGTGTGTCACTGACTGAAACATCCTTAAGCAATGCGTGATTTAAAACATATTCCAAATATACCAGGTTCATCTGTTATGGATACTTGTGACTGCCATGAACATTCACATGCAAGTATCTGCAATAAAGTGATTTGAAAATATTTTCCATTTTGGACAGTTGTCCTTTTTACTCTCTGGTTAGTGTCCTTTGAAGCATAAAAGTTTTAAATTTTGATGAAGTCCAGTTTATTCATGTTTTCTTTCATTGCCTGTGACTTTGCTGTTGTAATTAAGAAACTGTTGACAAATCTAAGCTCTTGAGGATAGTATGTTTTCTTCTAAAGATTTTCTAGTTTTAGCTCTTATTTTTATGTCTTTGATCTATATTTAGTCAATGGTACCCTTGTTAAAAAAATCAGTTGACTGTATATGTGTGGGTGTAGGTATATGCTTATCTCTGTCATGTTATCATGCTGTTTCAATTGTAAGTTATTGTAAGTTTATGGCAAGTTGTGAATGTGGGTTGTATAACTCCCCCAACTTTGTTCTACATTTTAAAAATTGTTTTAGGTATTTAGGTTTTCTTGAAAATTCCATGTGGACTTTATGTGGATTTTCCCATTTCTGTGGAAAACACTGTTGGGATTTTGGCAGAGATTGTACCAAATCTCTATATTGTTTTGTGAAGTACTATTATGTCATTTTTTTTTTTAAAGATTTATTTATTTATTCATACAGAACTGGGGTACAGGCCAGAGTTGCAGGGGCAGTGAGAGGATTCACCAGAGACAGAGTGGGGAGCAGAACAGGCAGATGGAAGAAGTACACTGCTGAGGGGAGCAGCGGGCGGGTCAGGAGAGGTCTGCCTCGCCATGTGGTCACCTCCGGGGCAGGCGGGGATCGAACTCATGCGGAAGTGGCTTTCGATTCTTAGTGCTGTGCTTTAACCCGCTGCGCCACCAGGGAGGGCCTATTATGTCATTTTAATATTAAGTCATCTAGCGAACACAGAATGTCTTTTTATTTATGTTTTATTTCTTTCAGCAATGTTTTATAGTTGTCAGTGTGCAAGTCTTTTTGCCTTGCTGGTTACATTTATTCCTGAGGTTTTGCTCTTTTTGGTATTTAATTTGGCTTGGATTTTTTTTTTTTTTTTTTGGCTTGGATTTTTAAAATTATATTATGATTATATCATACTGCCTTATTTGCTGTTGTAATTGTGGAGGAGAGGTATTTTCTTAACTTTTTCAACCCCCAGAGAACATAAGATGGGGCCTTGAGAGGACTACTTCTTAAAAAGTATTTTGATTTAATGGTGTTAAATAGAACAACAGAGACTCAACTGAATTAACAGAAGATTATTATTGTAAATGTGATAGATATGTCTCGACATTTGAGTTGGCCAAATTTAGAAAGATATAAGGATGTGGAGAAATGAGAGTGTATAATGCAGGGAGAGGAAGCAGTACAAAGAAATGCATGTCAGAAAGTAGATTTTGATGCTATTTTAAATGAGATTGCTTTCTTAATTTCCTTTTCTGATTGTTCATTGCCAGTATATAGAAATATCATTAATTTTTGAGTGCTACTTTGGTGTCCTGAAACTTTGCTGAATTTATTAACACTTTGGGAGTATTATATATTTTATAGGATTTTTTTTTTACATATGAGGCCATTCCGTATGTTAACAGAGGTAGTTTTGCTTCTTCCTTTTCAATATGAATGCCTTTTTGTTCTTCTTACCTAATTGTTCTGACTAAAACTTTCAGTATGATGTTGAATATAAGTGGCAAAAGCAGGCATTTTTTGTTGTCGTTGTTACTGATATTAGGGGAAAACCTTTTAGTCTTTCACCACTGAGTAAGATGACTCACATATGATTTTTATTATGTTGAAAATATATTCTATTCTGTTTTTTTTTAAAAGTTTTTATCTGAAAGGCTGTTGGATTTTTAAAATGTCCTTTATCATCAATTAAAATGATCATGAGGTTTTATTTTTCTTCATTATATCAATGTGTTGTATTACATGGATTGTTTCCATGTGTTGAACAATTCTTGTATTCCTGGGAGAGGCTGTACTTGATGATGTTGTATAGTCCTTTGAATATGCTACTGCCTTTGCTACTAGTTTGCTCAGGATTTTTGAATGTATATTCATAAGGGATATTGGTCTTTATTTTCCTTATTGTCTCCTTGTTTTGGTTTGGTATCAGTGTAATTCTGCTTTCTTAGAAGGAGCTAGGAAGTGTTCTCTCTTTCTCTCTCTCTCTTTTTTTTTTTTTTTGGAAGAGTTTTAGAAGGATTTGGGAGTGTTGTTAACAAGTACTGTGTGGCTAATAGGTTCTGGGCTGTTCAGCATGGAGGCACCTGTTTAGGACTCTGGCCTTGCAGCTGAGCCATGTCACCTTTTACATATATTGTCTGGGCACCACCATCTTGGTCCCCCATGTAGGGAGTCAGTCATACTGATGATGTGGACTGAACTTTTCCCTGGCAAACAAGGTCGTATTGATAAGTTGGACTTTAAAGCAGTAGCTTTTTTCCTTTTGCTCCCTTCTTTGGGCTGATGGTTCTATGGTGTGTTATGTGCTTTATGAATAAGAACAAAGCCTCTGAACCTCTCAGTGGCCACATCAAATCAGTTAACTCGATCAGATGATAATTCAGTCAGTTCTGTATTAAAAAATAATGTTTTTCTTATATCTAACACTTTAGGGAGAAAAGTACCATTGCACACAATTTTCCATACCACCTCTGATCATAGAGGAGGCCATCACACATTTTTTTCAAAGTAGTAATTTGTATACATGCGCTTTTGTGTTCTGCTTCGACTTGGCAATATTTAGTGTTTTTATGTATCACCACATCCATACTTTCACCAATTTTAAGCAACATTTTTTTATTCTGCTCTTCTATATGATCCCTGTTTGAGATTATTCATTTTATTCAATGGATTGTTTTTGAGTGTCAGGGGCAGTGGTGGGCAATGAAAATACAGCAGTTGGTTAGGTAAACAATTATTTCTACACGTGGAATCCCCAGTCAGAGGGTTCTAGTTATTATAGGCATGAGAAATAAAATTCCACTGAACACCTAACAGTCTCTGAAAGGATGAAGAAATTGGGTATTTCCTCTGCTTGGCTCCTGTCACTGTCTTCTAAAATGCAGGGGAGGCCTTGGAAGAACAGTAGCGGTTCTGCTGGTAAATGGGCTCTCAGCAAAGCCAGGATGGGGAGCCCTGGGACCATGGAAGAGTCAGTCTGAAATGGAGCTGCCGCAGCAGGGAGGACTGCTGTTTCCTAGGCAATGCTCTGCTTAATATTTTTAGTGCGTGGTCACGGCAGAACTAAATGTGGTTTCTGATCCCAAATTGGTAATAAATGTAGACATATTTAGAGTCAGAAACAATGCATTTAAAATCTTCTACTCCTTAATTGTCCTGCCAAGTGCTGAGTTTAGGTTTCTTTGTTTCTTGGCTACCTACCCAGCCTCCCACCATCTCTCAGAGAAGGCGCCCGGATTTTCTCTGGGCGTTAGGTGGGATTGTGAAAGCCGTGAGTTATGATTCCCTGAGCTGTGTTGAGAGGCATCTGATTTTTGTGTTTCTGCCCACGTATGTAAATGTGTACATTTAAAAATTCATCTTCCTTTCAAGTTTTTAAGGATCTGGGATTATAAATAGTCTTGGACTCTCTGGCATGTTAAAAATAAAATGCTTCAGTTGCTGATTTACCTGGAAGACATAATTGGTGCCAACATGGCAGTAGTGAATTCTGTGCTTCCTGACCCATCCTCATGCTGCCACTAAGTGTTTCTGTAAGTAAATGCTGTTTTCCTGGAGCTCTTCAGTTAAAGGAGCACCTTTATAGTTGCCCAAAGCATCATTGCGAAGTTGTTTTTTGTATCTCATGTTGCCCGAATCAGTATCCACTTTTTATAGCATATTTCAGGGAAGGCTTTCTTTTTAATGGATATACTGTCCAAGACTCAGTGTGGAAAGTCATGCTATTCATAGTCTTCTGACTATGAATGGGACTTCAGCTACCCTAGGCAGTGATGGTGTCTTAATGTGTATCTTCTGTTCCATAATGAGTTGCCCCCTTGCTTGGGGAACTGAGATTAATGTGAAATATCTTTGTGTAGTATTTCTTCCTAAGGCACAAATGTTGAATACTTATAATCCAAAGTGCCAGAGTGACTGGCTCAGAATTAGGATAGCTGTGCTTACTAATTTGCCAACACTTTGGAACTGTATACTGGAGTTCATATCTCTGCTATTGTAGTCCCATTAAGAGGCTCTGACCTTCTCTGGAAGCTTGGAGACAGTAGGGGAAAGGAAAGATGAACTCTGATCCCTCCTCAGCCTCAGAATATGGTGTATAAATGAATGTTTTAAAGTCCTTGATGTTTTTTGGGTGAAGGCCACAGAGAAAGCCCATCATGCCCACCATCACACAAGCTAGTTTTTAAAACAAAAGGAAAGAAAGAGGCCTTCGGCCTTTTCCTCCCACATCCAGCTCACCTTCTTGAGCATCACAGAGGTCTAGGTCTATTGCCTTCCCCTGGCTGTTTTTTTCCTCCTATTATTTCCTGTCAGAGTTAAGAGAGAGCAATAGGAATTTAGAGATAGGCTTGAGTCACCAGGAAACTGAGCGCTGAAGTGGCTGTTCTCAGTCAACTCTTCAGTATGCACTGATGTAGAACCAGCCAGTATTGTTTAAATGTTTCAGTGGAAATGCCTCTGTGGCTGCCAAGTATGTAGTCCAGGTGTGGGCACACCTCTGCAGGGCATTTGGGCTCCAAGGAGAGGCTTGGTTGTCAGAGCAGAAAATTCCCTACCAGTAGTTGCTGCAGCTATAATCTTTTTGAGCCCTCACTTTGTGTCTTGTGCTGTGTATATGCTTCATATCATCTCATTTAATCCTGACAACCATCTCAAAATTAGTTATTATCAAGTTCCTTTTAAGATGACGAGATTGAATTTGGAGAGATTGAACAGTTAGTACAAAGTCTCACAATTTGTTCTGGAGACCTGGGTTGAGAACCAGAGTCTACATTCTGTTCATTATGCTGGAGCTAGGATGGAATAGAGTGGAGCCATCCGGTATCCTTGGCTGTTTTCCTCAGACACAGGCAGATCCCTGTGAGGACACCAGGCATGGTCAGGGAGTAGGTACACAGCAGGTCTCCTTGTCTACTTCCTGCTAGGAGCTTGCAGTCTAGGGTCCACTGGGAAGTGACCCTACACTGACCAGGTGCAGGGTAGTTCTCTGATTCAGTAAATACTGACTGCTTGCTGGTGTGGTTAGCCAGGGGCTTTTTGCATTCCATTTGGCTTCTTCATTTGCAATGTAGAAATGATCCTGCCCCCTTGTATTTCTGAATGGGGAATGGGATGTTACCATCATTGACTATTTGGAAATGACTTTAGATATCATCTTGGCCAGCTTTTACCCAGAATGGCTCATTCCTACCCCTCTTCTGAGCTCTTTCCAGATAGTTGGGTATATATGAAAAGAAAGTTTGGTGCTGGGCTGTGTGAGGGGGAGCAGGGATGCTTTTTGCTCCTTGTACAGCAGGAAATCTTGAATGATGAGAGGGTTAATGAGTAAGGCACCAAGTCACCTGGTTGCATTTGAGTAGAGTGTTCTTCTACTATGGACTGTGCTATGGACTGTGCTATGCCAAGGGCACTATGCAGCAATGTGTGTGTGTGTGTGTGTGTGTGATGTGTAGAAACTTGGATGTGGTAGAAGTGGTAGAGATAGTCATGGTCTCTCCACAAGAGGGCCCCAATAGGCTCACTTAAATTTTTTTTTCCTAACCCAAAATGAGTACTTTTTTTGTTTACACTGTTGAAGAAGAAATGGAATCCGGAGTATAGTTTTTGTGACTGACTTCACAGACCACTGGAAGGGCATCATGGTCTGTGTAACAATATAGATTCTGGGCCAAACTGGCTTTTGAGTGCTGACTCCACCCTTTTCTGACTGCATGAACCCTGGCAGAATTTCTGTCCCTTCACAGCCAAATTAGCAGCATATTAGATTTTCATCAGAAGGGTTGTTGTGAAGAATAAATGAGAAGGAACTTTGCTTGGAACATTGAAAGTGCTCTGTAAATATTGACTCTGGAATATTCAGATAATTGTATTTGAATGTGGGGGGAGGGGTGTCACTGGGATATTTCTCATCATCATTCCAAGTGCTACAGTTAGCATTATTATAGTTCTACAACTTCTAAGAGCTAAAGCTTCTGAACAATCTGAGGGATGGCTGAGAACTCAGAGAAGGTATGGACATTTGTCCTTGGAAAGTTTGCCTTTCTCCCCTTCCTCTGCTAGTGTGATTGTGTCATCATTGTCCTGAGGATATGTGTGTTGGGGGTTAGCTCTATTCTACACCATTGTTGGAATATATTATATGGCTGGGGTCACTTTTTTCTCTTAATAATACATGAATGAAAACTGGAAAAAAAATTCATTTGGTGAAGTGGTCCCAAATCTCCAAACTTTATTGGTCCTGTTCCACCTTTCAAAATCTATCTTTGTCCCTCTATTTCTTCACTTGTGTGCTCTCTTTTAAGGTTCCTCTGGCTACCTCATTGCTAAATGAGTCAGTGGATTTTCTTATCCTCAGTCAGACTGGTCTCTTGACACTGTTGCCTACAATTTGATTTTCTCAGAAATCTCTCCACTATTGACCTTTGTAATTCAGCTTTATTCTTGTTTCTCATCTGGCTCCCTTGCATTTTCCTCTTTCTTTTCCTAACCATCAGCCCTGAAGATTATTCTTGGTCCACTGCTTTTGGCTCTCTTAGCTTTCTATGTAAGTCTCCCAATGTTCTTGTGCTTTGGTTATTATCTCTGTGTTGATGCCTTCCTTTTAGGCCTCCTTACTTCTGTCTTCAATAGGTTTGAAGTTGCCAGATCCAGTGACAAACTGTTCCTAATGGCACTGAACTCTACTTATTCTATTTGTAGATGTAGAATCTGTATCTATGTATAGACGATATGGAATCTGTATCTGTCATGTCTTCTAAATTTTCAGCAATCCAAATGAAGACCAAGTTTTAAGCTCCCTTTCAGCATTCGGATTCTTTGAGAGCTGTGGCTGAGTAGGTCTGGTGTGGGCCAGCCTGGATTCTCTTTTTAGTATGCTGCATGTCACTAATTTCCTTTAGATGGAGCCTTATTGTTTTATGTCTCTGAGATTGCAGTGATTTAGCTTGAAGATTTTCCCCTCTTCCCCCTACTAGGGAAGGGGTGCAATTGGTCATTTTTTCCACATTTGGAGTCAAGATTACTGAAAAGGGGAGCATCCCATATCATGGTGCTTTTGCTCTAGGGCTCATGGGCTTGTAGAGACCTTAATGACTTCATGTGCTCTCAGGTGGGGCCAGCATCTGTCTTCTGTTGCCACTGGAAAAGCACCTCTTGCACGTTGCATTAGTAGCTTTTGGCTTTGTAACTTGCTAGCCAGACAGAGGCTTGGGCCCATTGTCATCGCCTTCAGTTGTCTGTAATCACTTCCCTTGAGCTTGTTGAGAGTTGTCCCCATTTACTTGACCCTAGACATGACTTCAGTATCTGGGACAGATACTTTCCCCATTACACACGTTTGATGACTTAAAGATGTTTTAAGTCTAGGCTTCTAGATGGTTAGGGGATAGATTGGGGTTAGAAGCCTAATTTCTTAGGCTGTTCAGAGGATCTTTCTATTTAATTGCTGTCTGCCTCCTTACTTTCTGTTTAGTCTGTTTGCCTCATTATTCCCAACTTATTTCTCTTGTCCTTCAAATAATTCTTTAAAAATTCATTTCATTTCCTAAGCCTTTGAACATTGTTGTTCCTTGTCAGGAATGTCCTTTCAGTGTCCTCTTTGCATTGTTTCTTCAGCCTCATGTTTGTCTGCTCAAATTAGGCAGTGAGCTTCTGTTTGTGTAGAGGTGAGTGACTGCATGTTTGTATGAGTTAGTGCAGCCCATAAATAGTAATGAATGTGTGGCTGTGGTGAAGAGTTCATCCTCTAACCTTCAGTTTACAAAGCACAAGATTGTTTTAAAGCTGTTTTTGGAGCTGGCCAGTCTACATGATAGTGACTGTCTAGATGCAAGTATCCTGGGAATAGCACTAAGTGGGTTGCCTTCCGGTGCAGCAGAAACTTGCTTGGGCCTATCCATTTTGACCTGTGGGAGTACTTTTCAATATGTTTCTTTTACTTCCGTGGAGCAGATACACTCAACAGAAGACTTTGGTCATAAACTTTGGAAGTATGGGGTCAGCTAGAGGATGTACAGATCCTGAGGAGGCTGGAACTTTAGAGAGAGGTTCCAGGATGCCTGGCCTGGCCTGGCCTGGCCTTGATTGCCTGTGGGTTCAGGGGCATGTTGTCGTACCCACTCCAGTGGTGGTGTGCTAGCTAGGTCCAGGTGCTATACCAAGCATTTCTGTGCAGATTTAATTCTCCCTAATACTCTTGGAGTGGGAACTCCAAGAGTATATCCATCTTATAGGTGCAGGAACTGAATCCCAAGCGAAATTGTATATAAGATCAAATAGTTAGGAATTAGCAGAGCTGAGAATTGGCCTTATTATCTCACTCTAAATACATGAACTGCACTTCTTACCCCTTGCTTTTATTTCTTTGCGTCAAATTCCTCCTTATAAAATGAAGTAGGAATATTTAACATTTTCACTTGGGAAAACATGTACATGGAGGCACACTGTAGGTTAAGAACATAAACATTTTTGGAGCACCAAGTGCCTCTGGCCACACTGTTGAGACGGTGCTGCCTGCAAGGGTACTTGTAACATCTCCACTTCTCCCCTGTGTTCTTGCCCTGAGACTGGAGAGTAGCCATTACTAGCTATGTCAGAAGCTCCAGAGACCCAGCAGAACCCCTCCTTCTTCCTCTGATGACTCTCTGCGATCCTCATCCCATCCTGGTGTTTCTTGCCTTGAGAGAAGACAAAAGTTACTGGAGGATATCTTGTTTACATAGGGTCTAGATCTGTCACAACCGAGTGGAGGGTGTGAGGAATCAAGGGAGCCAGGGACTAGTGTCCTCCAAGCTTCCCCCGAACTTGCTCTGGGCAATAGTAAGCTAGCAATGGAGGGCCTGAGAGCAGTTCCTATTTAAATAAAGGTACAACCTACAAATGGTCAGTTTTGTTAGAAAAATGGGCATTTAAAGTACCTTATCTCTTTTGTACTGAAGCCCAAGGATACTTAAGTAACAAGTCACTGGTGGAACATTGAAATAAAATCCCCTTTTCCAGATTGAGTGATAGTGCTTTAAGCTGTAAGCAGATAATACTTGTAAAAATGTAGGTCTTTCCTTCATTGAGAGCCAAGGATGATGGGATGGCTTGTTTTGCAGGGGCAAGTGACTATGGGAACCCAGGTTCATGGACAGCAAGTGGATTGGGAAGGCATTATCCTCATACCAAGTGTGCCAAACCATGCCTTGATGGGATGCTGTGTCTTGGCCTTACTTATCAGCTCCCTAGCTCTCTGCTTGTGATGGTGGGCCATTCTGGGGCAGAACGTGGCTATGGGAGTCATCCTTTTTCCCTCATTTCTCCCTTCCTCAGCTTCAGCAAAAAGACGAGGAAAAACTAACCTATTACTTCTTAAATAAGGACAAGAGCAGGTGACATACCTGCAGGCCATATCTTTAGAGGATGGACAGCACCACCCACGTCTGCATGCTGCAGACCTTGTGCTTACTCTTGGGTGCCCCTGAAAGCTTGGGAAACTGTTTAACATATTTCACCTGTGTTTCTTTTCAGTTTATTACCCCACCTCTACCCTCCTGCTTCTTGTTCTTCTTTCTTTCCACTCTTTCCCCTCTCCTCTTTTCCTCTGTCCCGTTTCTGTTTCATGGAAGTATATGTGGAGACAATAAATAGGCCAGGTGAGCGGTCCATGTGGAATCATGGGGGAGATGAAAGATCCATTTGTGAATCGATTACTCGCTCTAAGTATTGACAGAAAATAGTTCTGGGGGAGATGCAGTCAGTTTGGAGCCCTGGGGGAGCTGCCGTTTTCCTCTTCCCTCTTCCCCTTTCTACTCCAGGAGGTGGAGAAGCTACTGTTTCTGCATCAGCTGCCTCTTCTTCCTCAGTTCCTTCTGGCTCTCCTACTCCTGTTCATGTACCTTCTTCGCCCTTGACTTCTTCATTCTCGATTATTTCTTCCTCTTCATCTTTCCCCCACCTCCAGTTCCATTGTTGATCCCTGATTGTAAGAAGAGTATTTCTAACTTGGCATGTGAATACCTATGTATATGAACAGGATCATGTGGGGGAAGGTTAACCTGTGGCCTTTGGGATGGCCTTAGTTCTCTCTTACTGTATGTTGTCTTGATAATGCTGAGAAACCTCACTTCCATTTTTAACCCCCCCCCCCCCACACACACAGTTAACACTTCAGGGTTAAGAAGGGTATGGGTATTGTAGGAAGCTCTTGGGATCTCTCTGGGCCTTTTCAGTCTTCTCAACACTGCTGTGGTGACCTCTTGCCCTTGTTCATCCTCACCCAGGCTGGCTTCTCTCTGATACCCAGGCATGGCCAGGCATCCATCTAGAACCTAATGCCACCCTGTGAACTCACTTGTCTTTCAGTGTGATTAGGGCATCAAGGAGCCAGGTTGCTGGGCGACGCTCATGTGGTACTCAGCCATTACATTTTGTCAACGAAAAAAGAGGGGAGAAACTGGCAGAAAGCAAAGACTTTTGCTGCTGGGTGAGTGTAAGCAGCTATTTTTAGCACCTGAGCTTAGCTTTTCCATTTGGCTGTGCTTTTTTAGCACAGTGCGGGTCCAGCAGGGCTGTTTTCCTTCAAGCTCCAGATGTCCTTAGAGAAAGTTTCCGGCTGCCCCCAAGAAGGCGTGGACTGGGCACAGGGTAATAAACTTCTGAGAAGGGGTTCAGGCAGGGTTTTGGAACCCCACTGCAGTCATGTCACGGGATCATTTTGAGACAGAATAGGGAGAAGTGTGGTAGGAAGAGGAATGAGAAAATGAGACCGTGTTCTTTACTAATGTTCCCTACAACTCATTCAGTGAAAATTGAGTAAATTGACTAAGAGGTGAATGGGGACTGAATGATCAACATGCAAACATTTTATAAGGGTGTAGGGCCAATACTGACATGTTCTGAGTCTTTTTAACTTTTTATTTTTTTGAACACTATTCACTATTCACTGTTCACTTTTCTTCATGGTACAGAATTTCTCCCCTCAGGTGTGGTCACCACCAGAGCACCCACAGTCCTCCACCATGGTCCATTATCCCCTCCTCCTGCTGGCTTTGTGCTCTCCCCTTTACCTTCCCCATGTTCTGAGTTTTTCGAGACATTTGTTTGACTTTTTTTCTTTATGCTTTTTAACCTAGATCATTCATCAGTTTGGATTAAGTTCTATTGGTTTCCATTCTAGTTTACTGGCCGTCATTTTCCCAGCACTCCAAAGAGAAGCCCTATGCCCATTAAGCAATAATTTTATTTTTCTCCTTTTCCACCCCTTAGTAACCTTTAATCTACTTTCTGTCCCTCTGAATTTTCTTGTTTAGATATTTTATTTAAGCAGAATCACATAATATCTGTACTTTTGTTTAGATATTTTATTTAAGCAGAATCACATAATATCTATACTTTTGTTTAGATATTTTATTTAAGCAGAATCACATAATATCTGTACTTTTGTATCTAGTTTATTTCACTTGATATGTCTTTTAGTTTCATTCATGTTGAATATGTATCGGAATTACATTCTTTTTAAGGCTGAATGCTGTTCCATTGTATCTATTATATACAACATTAAAAAGAATTTGCTTATTTGTTGATTCATACATGGGATAGTTCCACCATTTGGATACTGTGAATAAGGTGTTATATGAATATACACACTGAATGATCCTGCTGTGTATATGTATGTGGAAGTGAATAATTGTTTTCAGATATTGGATAGAATATATACCTAGGAGTGAAATTGCTGAATCATATGGTAATTCTGTGTTTAGCTTTTTGAGGAACTGCCAAACCATGTCCTACAGCAGCTGCACCATTGCACATTCCCACAGGTTATGTACAGTGGTTCCAATTTCTCCATTTCCTTATCAGCATTTGTTACTTTCTACATTATATACATATGTGTCTGGTTGTTCTAGTAGACCTAAAGTGGTGTCTCACCCAAAGTCATGAAAATTTTCCTTATGCTATCTTCTAAGTGTTCTTCCCCCCACCACAATTTACATAGCTTTAGTTTATTGTAAAAGAGACAGAAATTATTTATATGATGAAAGATTTCAGAACTTTAGTGGAATGGCACCACTTCACATGATGCCATTTCAATTGTGATTTCGGTCTGAATACTTTCTAAGAACGTCACCATGTCTCAGAAATAATCCTTGTCATCTAGAATTACTTTGGTGCTTTCTTATTCCACAAGGACTATACCTCCAACTGTCACACTACCTGATTGAATCTCTCCACTGTTTCCCTTAGAACCCAAATCCAGCAGCTACTACTGTTGCTTGCAAAACTTTTCCTTGAGATTTTTCTGGAAGCATAGCGCCACCTTTGGTTGTAGTTTTAGCTGCACTCTTTTCGACTAATACTGGTCAAAAAGGGGAAGAAACTTTTAAACTATCTGTCCTGCCATGACTCCAGCAAGGCACACTCTCTGTTCTGCTGTTACAGAAAAGAGAGACACACAGTCTGGCCCTCTGGACACATGAATCCTAAGTGTGTCCTCTTAAATTTAGTTCTCTGACCCATTTTTGAGGTTTGTTTTTTTTTGTATATGGTATAATGGAAGCAACCACTTTTTTTTTGTTGTTGCAATATGCATATCTGCTTTCCCAGCACTTTAAAAAAGTACTGCTCTTTGTCATTGAAAGGTCTTTGCACCCTTGTTGAATATCACTTGATCATATATGTGATTACTTGTTTTAATTTTATTTATTTTATAATTTGTTCATTTTTATAGCTTTGATTTCTTCCTTCATTGTAGTCACCTTGGTTCTCCTCCTACCACAGCACCCATGATCCATCTCCCTTTCTTTGGTGCTCTCCCCTGTTTTGCCCTCTCCCTCCTCTGTGGTAAGCCTCAAGTCTACAGTCAGCTTGCAGGTTTTGTCCTAACCTTTTGTTTGATTTCTCTTTATTCCATGTATAAGTGAAACCATTTGATATTCATCTTTTTTCCTTCTGAGTTATTTCACTTAATAGAATTCCTTCCAGCTCTATCTGTGTTGCCGCAAATGGCCTGAGTTTATTTTTTTTAATTACTTAGTGTTCCATTGCGTGTAATACCACATCTTCTTGGTCCAGTCATCTGTTTGGGGCATTTCCATATATCTTGAATATTATAACATAGGAGAGCACATTTCCTTTTTAATTAGTGTTTTTATGTTCTTTGGGTAGATTCCTAGGAGTGGAATTGCTGGATCATTGAGGAACCTCCACACAGCTTTCTGTGGTGGCTGGACCTGCATAAGTACTCAACAGTGTAAGAGGGTTCCTTTTTTTAATATGGGCTATTTTCACAGATGGGAGATGGTATCTCATTATCAGTTTGATTGGCATTTCCTTGTGGTGGTGAACTTTGACCATTTGCATTTGTCCTTTGGAGAAGTGTCTTTTTAGCTCTCCTGCCCATTTTTTTAAAAATATTTATTTTTTTTAATTACTTAGTGTTCCATTGCGTGTAATACCACATCTTCTTGGTCCAGTCATCTGGGGTACAGGCAAGAGGCTCAGGGGCGGCGAGAGGCTTCACCAGAGACAGAGTGGGGAGCAGAACAGGCAGATCAATGAAGTACACTGCTGAGG
>NW_004567122.1:28960450-29016559 GCF_000260355.1 Condylura cristata | reverse complement strand
AAGTACACTGCTGAGGGGAGCAGCGGGCGGGTCAGGAGAGGTCAGCTACGCCATGTGGTCACCTCCGGGGCAGGCGGGAATCGAACTCATGAGGAAGCGGCTTTAGATTCTCAGTGCTGTGCTTTAACCCGCTGCGCCACCAGGGAGGGCCATATGTCTTCTTTTTATATGTTAAGATTTTAGGTCTTACATTCAAGTGTTTTATTCATTTTGAGTTGATTTTTGTGTGTAGTGTGAGATAGTCTAATTTTATTCTTTTGCATTTAGAAGTCCAGTTTTTCCAGTGGCTTTCAGTTTTATTCTATTGGTCATATTGTTTGTTCTTATGCCAGTACTGTACTCTTTTAATTACTATAGTTTTGTAGTAAGCTCTGAAATCAGGAAGTATAAGTCCTCCAACTTTGTTCTTCTTTTCAGATTATTTTGTTTCTTCTGACTCTCTAGAAATTACCTGTGTGATTTTGGATGGAGAGTTACTTATTTTTTTTTTTTTAAAGATCTATTTATGCATACAGAACTGGGTTACAGGCCAGAGGTGCAGAGGTGGTGAGAGGATTCACCAGAGACAGAGTGGGGAACAGAACAGGCTGACTGATGACGTACACTAATGAGGGGAGCAGCGGGCTGGCCAGGAGAGGTCTGCCGCACCATGTGGGTCACCTCCGGGGTGGGGATTGAACTCATGCTGAAATGACTTTAGCTTCTTACTGCTGTGCTTTAATCTGCTGCATCACCAGAGAGGGCCTGAGAGTTACTTTTTCTGTTTAAAAAAAAAAAATCAGGAAAACACAAAATCTTTAAGATTTTGATAGATTGCATGGAGTGTGCATATTGCTTTGGGTAGTAGTGTCATTTTAGCAATATTAAATCCTCATTCCATGATTGGGGGATATTCATTGTAAGTCATTTTGATTTTGACACCTACCTGCACTTCGGTTTGTTTGACTGTTTGAAAAGCAATAATATGAAAGGTTTTGTGGTTTGGGAATATTGACTTTTAGTGGGTTAGGGGATGCTGATGGCGTCTGTTATCATGGGTTAACAGTGGTTATGGTTGAGAAGTGAATGGCTATAAGGGATTTTTCAGATTTGGGTCCATCTCTGTTTACATACAGATCAATTGATTTCCTTTTCTCCTCTCCATAGCCAAAACCACCCTAAAAACCTTAATAAGAAGTTGTTAATGAGGAAGAAAGGAAGCAGGGTTTTGTAGCTCATGCAAGACATCACATCGCTTACACAGGTCCAACTAAAGCATTATTTCCCCTTTTGTGACTGGACTTCCTATGGGAAGTGAAGGTTTACTTCACATTGATCCCCTGTGGTAAAGCACCTGTGATATCTATATGCAGGAGGTGTCGGACATTCGCTGAACAAGTGACATCATGAGAGCCACAGTGCTGGAGGGCCAGGAACCAATTTTTTTCTTGACCTTCTGTTTCCTATGTTTACGTTCCTCAGGTCTGTGAATATGCCTCCCCATGGCTTTCCCCCATCTGGAATGGTACATTTATGTATGCTCTTTGGGCTGCTGATGGCCTCCTGCTTCACCTTCTGCCTTAGTCATCAGAACCTGGTAAGTATCATACCACAAGTAAAGGGATCCTCATTGGGGTCCTAGAAAGCCCTCATGTCCTGAGGGTTACTATGGGAGTGGGTGAGCTTTTATTCTATAGGAATATGATTAGCACTGGATTACAGAGTATATATTCTTACTACCCATCCCTTAGTCCCCTGACCTCTGTTTAAATGTCATGGCACAGTTTGCCTTTGGGAAAATATGATGATGATAAATTTATCATGTACCATTGATTAAGTAGATTGTTACTAAATTCATCACAATTGTCATTTGTACTTCAAGAGCTTCCTGCTCCAAATGACAACCAAAAAAACACAAAATCTTTGAGATTTTGATATAGGAGCCCATGGGGTTAAGGGCTTTATTCTTTTTTTTTTTTTATGTATATTCTTAATCGTGCTCTACCATAGGGTTCTCCAGCTACCCTGTGAAGTAGACAGCTATATACTTATTATTCTCATTTAAAGGAGTAGCTGCTAAGGTTCAGAGAGACATTAAGTAAGTAACTTGGTCAAAATCATGCCACTAGTTTGTGGCAGAACTGAGAAGGTCAGGATTCTTCCCAGGAGCTGGGTGCTATGGTGAGCCCCAGTTTCAAATAGGTTGATTTTTCCTTGACTCATCCTTTCTTGGTGTTTTCTCAGTATGCCTGTGTCTTTGTATTCTCTTTCCCTCTCTTCTTCCTGTTCTTTTTTGGTCCCCCACCTTGGCCTTTCTTTATTAATCTAGACCTCATTGTTCAGGGTTTCTGTCATTGCCATAGGGAGGAACAGACTGCTTGGGAAGGCCCTGAGCTTGTTCTGGCTGCACTATGCAGAACTCTGTTCCTTGGCTCCTTGGCCTTCCCCAGTAACTGCTGCCCTTGACCCAGTGCCCTCTCTTTCTCCTCTCTGAAGAAGCCCTGACTGGCAAATCTCAGACAGCACTCTGGCCACCTTCCTAACCCCAGAGGCTCCCACTAAATGTTGAGTAAAGTGCTGGAGGCTTGGAGTGGGAAGCCCTTGAAGTGCAAATGATGATTGTGATGAATTTAATAACAATCCAGCTCTGCTGAGGTTCACCTCTGGCTCATGGCAAGCTTCTACCTTCTCTCTGAAGTCATTTGTTTTCTTCCTACTTTGTGAGCAGGAGAGAATATACAGTTAGGAGTCACAAATCCTTTTGAGCTTTTAATGCTCTTTGCTTAGATCTTGTTGGTACTTTTCACCCTCCTTTGGCTTCCTCTTCAAGGACAATGAGAATGGTATTCCAGTGACCCTTGAGGTGGGGGGGGCCTGGCCACAGCATAAGAATGAATCTGTTTCTGACATAACCTGGCTCAGAAAAGCCACGCATATATCTCAAGGGATCAGGGTTATGTCCCTTCACACCTGCAACTCATAAGGACCTGCGCTCTCCTCGTCATGAGCTTTGGCAGATGCACAATTAATAAAAGCGTGCTGATGAATTTACTTAAGGACTGTGTTAGTAAGTCCCTTTTGGATAATAATCCAACCAAACAGATGAGCTTTCAGAACCATAATTATTCTGGCCCATTTATATTAGCTCTATTGAATCTAGTCTCAGAAAAATGTTAATACTGACTTTCATCAACAGAAACTGCTTTTATCCTTATGTCTGTTCTTAAACCATATCCATTTGTCATAATCTTGCATCATGTGCTGAACACAAGTAGGAGTTGAAGCATCTTTTTCTCTCATACTATAAAAATTGCTGCCCTGATGGCATTTAAAATCCAAATTATGCAGCCAGCCACCTTCGCAACAGTGAAAATGGGCAGTGAGGCAGGAGGGGTTGATTAGGATCCTTTTCTTCAGAGTCAGGTACCCAGACAAGGCTCCTGGTGACTTGGAATTGTCTTCCTTAAGTGCCTCTGTGGGCACTCAGGAGCTGCTGGCTAGGTGTATCACTGTGTGTTCTGGAGCCAGCTTCCCTCTGGCTCATGCTGTAACACCTCTGTGGGATAGCACATCTTAGGAACAGTGAATGCTGAAGGGATATGGTTTTGAGGTATGCTGGAGTCTTTCAAAAAGTGAATGATGGCAGTTAATGGTGAGGAAACTAATGGAATCTAGTGGAAGGAGCACTTGGCAAACACCCTTTAGCCGCCTACTTTGGAAACTGGACCTGTATTTCCTTATTTATAAAACAGGGTTGGTACCTTCCTCTGGAGATTTTAGTGTAGATTAAATGTGACTATAGATGAAGTGTACCCAGCATTGACATTGGCACGGTATGGTCAGTGGATGGTCAATAAATGACAGCTTTTATTTCAGTAAAGGAATGGCTATTTCTCACTTTTAATTTGGACTGTCAGGTATGCTTCTGTCCCAAAATGTTGCATTGCAGACTGTCTCTGTCACAGTAGCTATCACTTTACCATTAGAGAGTCATTCATTCTCTTAGATCTTGAAGGCTTTGGTCTTTAAGACTCTGTTATTCATATACATACGCAAGGAAGTGTGACATGGTAAGCTGTTGTCAGCTAACACCTTAGGTGGGAATTCTTGACAGTCAGTTGAGAAGAAATTGGTATTTGGATTGGTGGTGGCAAGGAGAAGAGAGTACTGAGTATTCAGCATGAAGGGAAGCTTGAGGAGTCAGCTGAGAGGGCACCAGAACTTGGGATTTACTGTAGAGCTGACTAGCGGCTGTCCTGTCTGTGTTATCTCAGGGTCTTTCTTATTCTGTACACTGCCCGGCAGAGAGAAGGTAGTTGTTTCTCAGACTGTGTTTTCTCACCTATTCTACAAAAGCCTTCCCTTGGGAAGGGAATACTCTGGCAGATGTGCTTACTGCCCTCACTTCTTTCCCTCAGCATCCAAGGCACAACAGTTAGGACACATGCCTGAGAACAGAAATACAGGAGGGCTGTGCAAGGACTTTGGAGTCAGGCAGATCTGGACTTAAATCTGCTCTGCAGAGATTTTATCAGCAGTGTGATTTTTCAACTGGAAAATGGGAATAAAAATAGGTGTTCACAGATGAAACTTGTATGAATTGTGAGGCATGGAGAGCATTTTAGCCCAGTGCTGGACATTTGGTAAATGTATAATAAATGATTACTGCTGTTATCATTACAACCTCATCCCTGTAATGCTGCTTTCCTTCAAAAGCCTTTTCTGGTGTTTTCCTTTTGAGCTGACCGGCTAGCTTGTTTATGTAACTGATCTTCCCTTTGCTTGCCAGATGTGACTTGTGTAGACAGTTCACAGTTAGATTTGGAGAACAAGGCGAGCTAATCAGATAGGAGAGCATCACTTTTGTGTCACCCTCACTGAAAGCTGAAGTGTACTAGAAAATAACGGCAGATTGTCCGCGTGTGTCTGTACTTGTGTATAGCTTAAAAAACCTGATTCAGAAATGACAGACTAAGCATAAGCTCAAAAAACATTTTGAGCAGTGAAAGGACTGTTGCAAAAGTGTTTAGTGTTTGTTCTTCTGAAAGCTTGAAACATGTGGCTTAGCGGTTCATCAGTCTTACTTGAATCCTTCATCTTGAAAGTACTCAATTAACTGTGTTAAAGAAATCTAGAAAGAGACTTTCCTAGCCCACAGTTAGAATGAACACTAAGTAGTGTTGGGAGTGACCAAAGATTTACTGACAAGGACTGAATTAGGGCGGTAAAGAGTTGAGCCTTGCATCCAAGCTTGATAAAGTGGTAGTAAACTGACCTTGAGATCCTGGATGGGACTAGCTGAAGGTGGGACTGGGCCTCACATCAAGGACACAGCGATGAGTCACCCCTTTGGAATCTGAGTTTAGAATCTATATAAGAGACCCTTCCCCCTTATTGAGTTGGCAGTAGCTGCGGACCCCACTCTAAGGGCTCCGTCTCAGCTGCTGTCTGGGAGCAATAAACTCTGCTAGCTCAGCCTTTCTGCCTCCCGCTTTCCTTTCTTGAGGCCGGTCACAGAAGTTGGGACAAACCAAGTAGCTCTACCTAGATTTTGAAAGCCTTTCTGCCATATTCTCATTCATCATCCCCATTCCCTTTTTCTCTTTTGGCTTCCCTTGATGATGAGAATCTGGCTGCTCGCAGAGGTTACTGGTCAGTAGTACACCAGAGCAAGAATTGGGATTTAAAGCTTACAGTTATTTAGTTTGGCTCTCTTACTGTTCTAAAATAAAAAATGTAACAAAAATCTGGATTTCTCTTTCTCTTCAAGTTGAATGCCTCGTGACATTGGTGGGCCAGCAGGGCTCCAGTCTACCTAGCCTGCCACTGCTTGTTGTTTTACACCTGGCCCTGGAGGCTCCTTGCCAGCATTCCTCCCTGAAGCCCTGGGGGCATTTGAGCCACATGCCTCTGAGGGGAAATTAACATTCTCCCGGTGTCCTACTGTCCTACCATCTACTTTGTGATGCTTTTGGCAGAGGCTGACCAGAGGCTGGGTGCTAGGGCCACAAAGATTTAGTGATCTGGTGGGTCTGGTTCTTGGCTTCCAGTGGGCTTGGCTACTTTGAGCTTGCTTCAGTCCCAGGCATTTTTGCCTGTGAGACATGCCTGCCTGTAGGAGGGAGGTGTTCCTTCTTTTCTTCATGATTTCAAACAAAGCCCCTGTACTAGTCATGGAAGTATAGTGGTGAAAGAGGTGGACTCAGTGCTGGTCTCCTGAAACTTGGCTACTAGTTTGATGCCCATGCCCTCAGGCCATTGAACACCTGACTGTCTTCCTTTAGTCTCAGGAGCATGTTTAGTCTTCTGTTCCTACTTCTTTTGAGCTAGAAGAGTGCACAGTTCAAGTTGAAGGTTTCAGAGGGGTCTGAGAGGCCAGGCTGCACCGGTGAACACAACCCCAACCTGACTTAACTGAACAGTGCTGTCTTGTGTAGTAACTATTGGATGTCACAGCACAGACCCATCTACCCAGTCACTGCCTTTACAAGAAACGTGAATAGTGGCTATCATGTACTCAGGGCTAATAGTTTAGGGTAATACTTATCTAATATGTGAGCTAGGTGTTATTTCTACCTTACAAGTGTGGAAACTGAGGTTTAGAAAGTTAAGTAACTTCCGAGTTGCAAGAAACTTTTCAAATTTTGGGTTCTCTTAACTCTGTGCTGTGCTTCTTATTACTTGTGAAGTGGTTTGAAGCCTTTTCTTGCTTAGGGTATTTTCCTTACTGGTGCTTAACAAGACTTGAAATTCTGACCTCAGAATTTCATGCCTTTATTTCTTATTAACGTTTAAAGATCTTTGGAGGGGCTTTACATTGTCATCAATACCTTCACATCTTAACCTTTCCTTTCACAGCTAATTAAAGGTCAGAACTTAAGGGAACCAGGCGCGTGGGGTACTTATCTGGAGCTGGGGCACTGCTTGGAGGAAATACATCCTTACCTCCTGTACAGGGCTAGAGGTATTAGAAGACCGAAGAGAGTTCTGTGTAGCATACCTAGCACAGAGCTGAGTTCATAGGAGGAATCCACAAAATATACTGACTGTTATTAGGGGAAAATGGGAGGGAGGCGGGAGGGCTCAAATTGCCTCCCAGTGGGCAAGTGTGAGTTCCTCCTTATGCTACTAAATGTAATTTCCCAGAGCTCTGGAACCCTCTGGTTCCAATTTCCCCTAGCCGTACTGCTTTTATGCAAGAACAGGTTTAAAAATGGGATAGGAAGATGGGAGGTTGGGAAGGAGCAAAATGAATAATATTTTGTATTTATCTTGCATCTCCGTCTTCTGAGCTCAAACTGCTCCACAACACCACCTCATTAATCCTCCATGCGCTCCATGAAGTGGAAAGAAACTGGTTTTAGGAAGAGGTTTCTCACTTGGACATCTTTTCCCCTCAGCCCAGTTGAACAGCTCACCTTCCCATTTGAAATCCCTCTGTGGATTGCAGTGTCCCCAGAGATCATTTATGCCCTGTAGGCACCTGGGATGCTGCCAGAGCCCTCGCTGTGCCCTGCTGGGTTGTCTAGAATCGGCTGAACCTCAACTGCCAGCTTTTGTACATCTTTATCGGTCATTTGAGCCTTACTCTCCAGTTCATGTGTGTTTTTTCTTTGATACATATTTTTATGTTTTTAATTACAGGAGTAATAAGTGGCAGCTTTAAACATCAAACAGTAAAGTATCAAGTGGAAAAAAGAGACTCTTACATTGTCTCCTGCACCAATCCCTTTTCTCTGAAAATTCACTTAATCGCTTTGAATATGGAAAATTTTGACCTTCTGCACATATGAAAGGGTCATATACATACAACTAACCGTGTCACCTCACTTGTGCTGGTTCTGTAGCCAACCTTGTGAAAGGTCCAAGCAAGGCTGAGACAGGGAGCGGGTTATGGAGAAGAAAAGAAAAAACCTCAGGCCCTTATCTTTCTGCCTGATGCCTAGATGTGTTGGTCATGTTCCGTTTTCTTTTCTCTGAAGGGGTTTGCACTGACAAACTCAGAGAAGAGCAGCACCAAAGAAACTGAGAGAAAGGAAACCACCAAGGAGGAGGAGCAGGGACCTGAGGTTCTGGAGGTGCTTCACCCCACTCATGAGTGGCAGGTGCTTCGACCAGGTACCAAGTCCAGCCCTGTCCCCGTGAACACACTCTAAGTTGAAACTGCATGTGTCCTTTGTCCCCACAGGCCTGCTTTGTAGGAGCAGCCACTCTGGCCTGCCAGATGGGAAGGTGTGGTCTCAGAGTGGTGACTGCTGCTGTCAGTCTCAGGGACCTTCATTTTCCAGGCGAACAGAGAATGTAGCATCTGAGTGCATTGGAAGGAAGACAGGTAGTGGGTGGCCGAGCTTTCTGAGCAAGTGATTGAAAACTTTCTTCCCTTGCACTTCTGAAGCACAGGAGAGGTAATGACATGTGCCTTGCTCTGCAAATGCTATTTTGGGTTCTGCTGCTCGGCTCAGTGCAGCTGAAATATTGTTCACGGGAGAGTCCTGAGCACCAGTGTGGGGCAGAACTGTTCTGTTGCTACAGGCACCTGTGCCAAGAAACAGGGGTTGTCCCTGGCCTGGTTTATAAATGGGCCATTCTCAGAAGGACAGATTTCTAGCCCTTTTATAAGCTTGGACCCAGAGCTTAAGATAATAATGAAAATAGCCAGCAATTGTGGAGTGTTTGTCATAATCAGGTATTATGTTAAGGGCATCCTGTGTACAATCTTGTGAACTCTTCACAATAATAGAACTGTTACTATCTTTATTTTCAGATGGCAGCATTAATTCTAGAAGGGGTAAGGTAATTTGACTTAGGTGATTCACCTAACTTACCCTAAATTATTGACTCCACAGCCTGAAATCAACTTCCTCTCACTTGTCCTCTTAGTCCCTGCTCTTTTGACTTGAACCCCACTATAGTGACATGTAAGCCTGGTCTCAGAAGTAGGTTCTTTGTATTCTGCCCTGTGGCTAGGTGGGTGGTAAACCCCGGCAGCTGCCAGGGTGTAGTTTCATCAGCTCTTTGCTGATACTCAGCACCATGTTCTTACTGCCCCATTGCTGCTATGCTGGCAGGAGCATTGTATGCTGTGCCAGCCAGCTTTCTGGTAGTAATATCACTCCTGGATTGGCCTACCGGTAGTTGCTGCTACCAGAGAGTGATGTAGCACCAAGCAAATCAACAAAGAGTAATGAAGTTGGATGGAGGGCGCTTTTAGGAACAGAGGTACTGGGCTCAGCAGATCCAACCTCTGGCTTCCCTCCTCCAACTTCCCTGAGACCTCAGTCCCCCTGATCCCTGAGGACTAAATTTAGAGGAGCCTTTAGGGGTGGGGAATAGAAGGTAGGTATTATATGTGCTGGGTTTATGAGGTGAAAGTACCAGTTTTAACCAGGCAAATGTCTGGCCCAAATGGCGATTGGTATCCTGTGCCCTGTTTCAGCCCCATATGTTCCTGTAGTACCTTTAGAGGTCTGGTCCACATTGCAGAACAGTCCTGCAAGTCTTGCTCAGCCCTCTGCTAGTGGTTCAGCACAAGAGTTGTCCTTGAGTTGGGGGAGGACCAGAGCTCATGTGACAAGGGCAGGTGAGAGACTCCTGGAGAATTAGAATGGGGCACTGGTTGTCTTCATTTAACTGGCTGCCTCATTGACATTAACCTCTGTCTTCCAATTTTTCAAGAGTTTCTTGAAAGTTTTTCTGCTCCAAACTTCTTGAAGTAACCACAAAGTCAGGTATGTAGAGATTGAAGCATTGACACTGAGGTCTTGCACCTCAGGGGTCAAAGCTGCTGTGTTTCCAGGCATATCTGTACTTCCTAAAAACTGCCCAAGAATGTCTTTTGTCTACACATGTCCCCAGAATGCGACAGGTTACGGAAGATAAAGTGTGAGGCTTGTTCTGGCCTTGGGATCTGATGTGGGATGGTTCAGAGCTTGGCCATGGGGAGTCATTGTAGCAGGTCTCTTCTAGGCATTGGTACATGATTGAGCTGTTTGTGTGTATAGTGAGATAACTTTGTATGAATGTCTATTGGTAGGGATTTGATCGCTTGGTGGTCTGTGTGGATATCTGACTCTTGACTTCAATCAGAACTTAATTTGTTGTGTTCTAAATAATGCCTGGGAACTTTCAGAACAGCTCCTTAAATGTTAAATGTGATATAGCCAGTTCTGGGAACTTTTTATACGTTGGTAAGTTGGGGGTGAGGTGGGGGGATGTAGTATAACTTACTGATAAAGAGGATAGACTTTAGACATTGCCAGTCCTGGGTTCGCATTTTGGGGGCAGGTCACTAAATTCTTCTGCCTTTCAGAAGGTTTCCTCATTGGTAATATGGGTGAAGGGGAAATTGGTGACATGGGGAATGGGAAATGCCCTGCCCTGCCTTCTCTAGAGGCTGCTGGGGTGCTCCTTGACGTGGGGGTGCCACTCAATTTGTAGCAATTCTGATTTTAAATGGCAAATTCTCCATTTGTGCCAATTCTTCAATTCAGTTATGGGATTGAATGCCAAGGAAGTTGCATCCGTGTGTTAGCCTTCCTGTTCTGTGGTGTTATATAGGAAAAGGAATGTGCAGTGTGAAGGAGAGACATACATGGTTACCTTCCACAGAGGTTTTAATGAGGAAGCAAAAGAGTTTAGCCCAGCATTTTCTACCTGAGAGTTAGGGACGTAGCTCTGGAAGATGGTAGAGTTTCTCTCAGGAACTTTTAAGATAGGGCAAGATGGCTACCGTATGTTGACAGTTACTGATCCTAGTTTAGTACCTTTTGTCCCCTATTGTACTGGGGCATAAGATCTGGGTTTTTTGAAAGGTGGATATCCAGCCTGCCTGGCATACCAAGGTGGTGAGCCCATGACCTCGTGGGGCTTCCCACCAGGCCTGGTGGGAATTGGGTGCTAGCCACTTGGCCCTGGAGTATCTGCAGCCACTGTCTCGAAGGGTGCCTTCTCTGTTATTACTGTCAGCATCCTCACTGCGAGCTGCTTGTTCCTGGAAGTGATTTTCCTGTCTCTTTTTCTTCTGGTTTATTTTGGGATCTGTCTCACCTTACGGAGGCACAGCAAGCATTTGAGTGTGGATTCAGCATCAGCTGTTCACAAGCAAGCAGAGGAAAGCTGTTTGTTGGCAGGTTCCTATGGGTTCTGGGCATGGAACTCAAAAATGTGTCTTGTGGCTAAGGATCCCTGAACTGCCTATGTTTTTATCATAAGAGCCAGTCAGCTCCTTGGGTATTTTCTGGTGACTTCTGCTCCCTGCACATTTTCTGAGAGCCTGCTTTGTCTCAGGCATTGTACTGGTAGACGGAGATACAGATAATAGCCTACATATAACAAACATCAGCTATGCCAGTTATCCTTTGATTGCAGGGACTAGAACTACCCTCACTTTTATATACAAAACTGAGAGTGGGAGAAGTGACTTAGCCAAGTGACCAATACGTGATTGAGTCAGATTCATATCTGCCTTTGTCTGGATAGCTAGTGGGATATGACCACTGCTTTCTAGCAGCTTATGGCCTTGTAGAGGATCAGAAACAGGAAAAGCTACCAGGTGGTTGAGACATCCTGGTGGAAGTGTCTTATGCTTTTAATGTGGGCATGAGGGAAGGTTAGGGCCTTTTCTCTGTAACTGAAATCAGGGACTCATACTTTAGGTACTAAACACTCCAATACCACCTTTGGTTCTCTTTTATCTGTGTGGCTTTGGTTGAGATGCCTAGACTTTCTGAACCTTAGTTTTGTTCATTGGAAAACAGGAATGACAATATCTACAGAGGTGGCATGAGACTGACATAAAATTAACATCTATAAAACGTTATACACAGGGCCTTGCACATAGGAAATATTCAATAAGTGACTATAGTTGTCATTTTAGAAAACAAGGACAAAAAACCCAACACAACCTTTACTTCCTTTCCTCTGGCCCCTGAGAGGGAAATAGGGTGGTTGAAGCAGCCTGGGCAGAGGGCCCCCATTCCTTCCCGTTAGCTTGAGCCTCATATTGGCCTCATGTGGGGACCTCAAACCTGAGGCTCTTTATTGACCTGAGCTGACTTTCAGGCTGCTTTGAGAACCTCTGAAATATTGACATTAGCAAAAAGAGCCAACTTGATGGGAGCTCACAGGAAGCTTGTGCAGGAACACATTCATGTGAGAGGGTTAAAAAAAAGGAAAAGAAAAAATATCCAAATCATCAACAACTGATGAGAGCAATCCAAGAATTACAGAGCACCCGCCATCTGGTCAGATCATTTCAAATCTGCACGAGCAATAGGAGGGAATTGAATTTTAAAAACCTCATTTATAGTAGACCAACTACTCTCTTTCAAGTATTTAAGAGAGGAGTCTGGTTTCCTGCAGACCCTGGACATCTGTCTGAAGGAACACCTGACGCTGGTCTCGGTGACTGTGCGTGATAATCACCAGGAGGCCTTCGACTCCTTGCAGCTAGGTAGGGGCTGTGTGATTCCCAGTCCTCTGGTGCCAAGTTTGTGTTCAACAGTGGCTGAGTGTGTGCTTGGTTCCAGGTATTCAGGTCCTGTAAATTTAAGGACTGAGTCAGTCTCACTACTTTTACTTCAGAGGTCATGAGTCCCAAGCCACTCATACTTCTCACTGATCATCTGTGCCCTGGGGATTCCCACAGCCCCCTCCTTGGGTTGATAATTTAGCTTACCGAACTCAGGAAAACAGTTTTGCTGGTTTATCATAAAGGAAACAAGACAGAAATAGCCAAATGGAAGAGATGTGTAGAGCAAGGTGTGAGGGGTAGGGGTGAGCAGAGCTTCTGTGCCCTCTCAGGGCACACTACCCTCCCAGCACTTGGAGGTGTTCACCAGCCCAGAAGCTGTCTGGCCTTTAAGGGGCTTTTATGCAACAGACAGCCACATTTGATTAAATCATCAGCAGCAGATATTGAACTCAATCACCAGCCTCCCTCACCTCTCTGGAAGTTAGGAGATTGGGCTAAAAGTTCAACTTCTAACCAGGGTTTGGGGTTTCTGGTGACCAGTCCCCATCCTCATGTTACTCAAAAACCTCCCACTTCTATAAATTTAGGAATAACAAAAGGTAGCCCTTTGGCTCTGTAAACTGTAAGGGTTTTTAGGCTCTGTGCCTGAAACTGGAGATTAAGAGCGAATGTATTTTTTATTATGCCACAGGCTGCAATTGAATTGGTATTGAGGGACAAAGCTCCCAGTTTCTTCCCTATGTGGCTGGGAGGCAAAGGATTTTCCCTTCCTCCCCTTTCCTGCTGGACTTTTCCTTGCACGTCATTTCATTCCCCAGGAGTACGTAGGAGTCTCTTCTCTTCCATTCTTCACACAGATAATACGCACCTAAAGGCCCATGAGTATTGGGCAAATGTATGTGGGAGTGTTGGTTAAGGACAATTTATGCCTAAAGCTCCTGTGGCTCATCAGAATGGGGCAATGGGAGCACCTCATGGTTGCCAAGGGAAGAAATTACCTGAGGGAGGGGCTTAGCTAGGGGTGCATACATAATTTTTTAAAAATGTGACATTTCTAAAACACATGCAATTATTGAAGACTTTATTGCAGATAACCATACCAAACATACCCTCAGTCCTGCTATTACTGAGCGCCAACCTAAGTCTCTCGCACATGTATGAGATCCATTCCCCCCATGCCTCCCAGCTGTGGGATATCCTGCACGCGCCTGTTAGATGAGCTCTCCTCCAGCCATGTGTGGTGCTGGGAAGGTAGGATAGGGGCTGGATAGAGCAAGCGGCATGGTGTTGTTTGAGCTGGGGTAGTCTCTCTCCTCTGCTGAATACAAGTTTTATCTCTAGCTACTTTTCAGAATGAGGTGTTCAGCAGGGCTTCACTTTGATGGGACCTCCTTCTACAGAGTGCCTTCTTCCTCCTCTTTGAAACTCGCATGTCTTCTGGAGATTCCTTAAGAGCTTCTTTTGTTCTCTCACTACCTACACTTCTGCCTGTCTCTCTCAATGGTGCCATCTCCCCAGTGTTCCTTAAGCATTTTCCACTCAGAGCATTATTTTTTGCCCCTTGGTAATAACAGTTTGTCAGGGGAATTGCTTGGGACACAGCAGGAGCTGTGTAGGAGAAAGCTTGTAGGAGAAATTTCTCAGGCTCCAAATTACCTTGTGCTGGCTGAGAGAGAAAAAGTTGGTGGGCTCTGGAATACATGAAGGCCACTGAAGGTCCCATGAGGACAGTTTAGATCTTTTTATTTCAGGGAGAAGTAACTTTCCATATGTGGAACCCATACCTCTTCAGTAGGACGGTTGACCACTGCCCCTCTAGAGTCAAATCCCATACCCAGCTGGGGGACAGTGGAGACCAAGCCAGGGCAGGGAGGCCTATACCTTCCTTGGCAGTCACTGCCAAGGCTGAGACCATGTTGAGACTGTGGCTAAACTCTGTGCTGGAAACAGAGCGTCTCTGCTTAGGCTTTGACCTCCACTCCTGCAATCTCTGGACTTGGGTGGTTATGGAGAGCAGCTTTTGAGTGTTCACTTTGTAGTAGGTTTGTGTGTTTATTGCTCATCCTAGGTCCTATCCTCTCTTTCTTGTGCCTCTCTCCTTGTTCTGTCAGAGGTTTAATTAAGAGTACTTGACGAGTGGCATGGTCTCAGCTCACATAGACAGGGCTGAAACAAAAAACTGGGGAAAATGAAAAACTAGTTGCCAAAACCAGTCCCAACCCTCAGGCCCAAGGCTTGATTTTAGCCCTGACTTGCCTTTTTCTGCAATATTGGCCTTACTCAGCTGGCTGATATTATCCAGGCCATCTCCAAGGTTGGAACTAAGCAGGACTGGGATAAGACTCTTCTCCAGAATGTGTCACATTATTAGTTTTCTCACAGCACTAATTGGCAACAGGGAGTTAATATTTGAGTAAGTGGAGAAGTGGACAGATAAGGAAGCCTGAATGGAGGGGAATGACAAACATAGAAACCTAAAAGTAAGAGTTTATTCTACCTGGCTGGAGAGGTGTAATATATAGGGGAATAATGAAATGATGGGCAGCTTCCCTCTCTGTTAGAGATAGGGGAAAAGGGGGCAAGTGAGAGATAGGAGAATGGAGAAGGCAATAAATCTAAAGATGTCAAAGTGTTAGTGAGAGCTATGAGTATGTTGTTGAGTCTACCCAGGCTTAGCTTTCTCACAAAAATGGGGAATGGAGGAAGATGATACAACTTCTGGGTTTGAAAATATGTGGAGGAAGTAAACTATACAGAATGATCATTTCAGAGATAGTTATAAAAAGAAAGCTTATTTAGTTATAGTTGTAATATTGTGGTTACTATCCTCAATGATAGAGCTAACCATGGTGGACATTGACAAAGACTTGACTGCCTGGGTTGATTTATGGTGTTGGAGGACCCCCTCCCCCCAGAAGGAATACAGCTCTGTGAACATACAGAGGAGAAGCCCTGAAGGAAGAACTTCCCCAGATAGGGTCATTGAAGCAGAATGGAGAGAGGGGAAATGAACCAGTGCTGACAGATTTAACATTTCCCAAAGAGGAGATCATTGAGGCAAATTTGTGTAGGTGGAGATGGAAAAATTTGGCCTCATGAATATGATGAGCTTGTCATATGTCACTTGGACCCTTCTTGGTGCTGGGCAATGCTTAATTCTGACCTCTAGATTGTCTAAGTACCTTCTTCACAGTGTTTCCTCCTGACCCCGTCATTCTTCAGGTATCCTGTAGTTCTCTTTTGCTAGCCTCAGGTTGGCTCAGAAAACCTGAACAAATCTAATGGATGTGTCCTTAGTTTGCTTCTGTTATCTCTAATTTTTCCTGGTTTTCTAATTTCCAAGACTTGAATTTCCCAGGCTTATCATTTTGCTAATCTCCATTCTGTCATTGGGAAATCAGGCCTTTGGACAGAGGGTGAGGAAATTTTCTAGTATCATAGGACTCAGGAATTCTAGTCTAGCTCTGAGGAAGGGAGGAAAACTAATACCCTGTGCTCACTGATCTATGTATGTAGCTCTAGGGAGATCTAAGGTGCTCCATTAGAGTGGTTACATCTTTTCTTGGTTGTTTTTTTTTTTTAGCCTGTCAGTGCAGGGACATTAGACTCCACTGGTTTCCCCAGAATTTCCTTTATTTCTTCTGAAAATAGAAGCAGCAGGATTATTGCTCGGAAACAGGGAAATTTGGAGGCCATTGATATTATGGGGGTGAAGAGAAGATTAAAGAGGATGCAAAATTATTCATTTTCCCATTTTTGTCCCCTATGTTAGAATTTAGGAATAAGTCCAGATATCCTTAAACACAGTGCAGTAAGTTATCCTACATGTAATGTGATTTGAAGGCTACTAGCGGTTTTAGATTTCCACTGGCTTAAATTGCAGATGGAGAGCCTGGAGAAATTGTTCCCTAAAGACTGTTGACATTTTAACCTCTAGTATTGATCAAAATAGCTAGCTGAGGACACTTTGGAGTTAGGTAGAGAATAGGAGCTTTCAGAGGGAGGTACTCTTTCTTGTACAAAATTGGCAGTTATAGGGACAGTCAGATGAATTGTTTGATTTACAGGAGTCCATCTTAGTTATGGGGATGGAGGATATATTTCAAGGTTTGAACGGAAGTAGAGATAAGACAAAGGGAAGGTGTCTTTTCAGGAATTTGCTGACATCCTCTAACCCTGCTTAATGCATGTCAATGAAAGGCTTGGTTCCATATTGACGCAGCTTGAACAACTTTTTTTTTCTGAGCCCTTCTCCTGTCATCTTTTCCTTGTTACTTGCCCATTCTTGTTCTCTTGCTTCCTTGCTGTCATGACCTCTACCTGCAGCTAAGTGTCATGGGGCAAGGGTGGACAGATAGAGGTATGTGTAGCTGGGGGAATGTTTTCTCAATTTTGCCAGCATCAAAGAAATGACTTCCAAGCCAATCCTTCCCTCATATTTTGCTGATCAGTCAGAACAAGGGGGGAAGCACATAAGCATTGCCAGAGAGGGGATTTGGGAAAAATCAAGTCTGTGGAACTGGGTGATCTAAAGTCATCAGCATTAAAAACAAATCCTGGAGTGCAGCTGGAGTTCTTCCCAGCTCTTCTCCCACAGCCATGTCCCTTGACATATACTCCCTGTGCTATGAGAATGTGTCTCTCAAGTTTCCCATAGAGCCTAATTCTTTTTTTTTTTTTAAGATTTATTAATTTATTCATACAGAACTGGGATAAAAGCCAGTGGTGTAGGGATGGTGAGAGGCTTCACCAGAGACAGAGCGGGGAGCAGAACAGGCAGATGGAGGAAGCAGGGGAGCAGTGGCTGAGGGGAGCAGTGGCTGAGGGGAGCAGCGGCTGAGGGGAGCAGCGGGCGGGTCAGGAGAGGTCTGCCACACCATGTGGGTCACCCCCGGGGCTGGGAACGCACTGAAGCTTCAGTGGCCAGCTTGCAGTGCTGCATTTTAACCTGTTGCACCACCAGGGAGGGCCCTAGAACCTAATTCTAAAGAGGCGATGTCAGCTTGCATCACCCATCAGTGGACATTTCTGGATATCACATAGAAGAAAAATAATCACAGAGATTTATTTTTTGTTTTCATCCTGTGACTGCAGTGTGTCCATATTCTTTGGAAAGAGAGTTCTCTGGAGTTGAGCACAACTGCATATATATTTCCCCTCTGCCTGGTACTCATCAGAGTGAGGTCTCAGGAGAAGATGGGTCTCTTCTTCATCCTTTGGCCAGGAAGTTGCTCCTTGTCAATAGAAAGAAATTGCTGGTTGTGTGGGCAGAACTTAGAAAGTAGAGTAGTTGTCTCTTTGGGGGGAAAAATTCTAAACTACCCTTTCTTCAAGGTGACAGTTCCTTCAGGAAGGAACTGCCAGAGGGCAGCATCCACACTGTATTTTGACATTCAGCTGTTGGCACTGCTTGAGTGTAGCAAAGTATTATGGGGTCTACCTGGGTTCACACCTCTGTTCTGCCTTTTAAAACCTTGGGAATGTTCCTTAATTCCACTAAGGTTTAATGAAACACCTGTAATGAAATACCATCTATGAAGTAGGTGGAGTAATAAAATCAATTTCAGAGGATTGTTTATAATCATAAATAAGGTAGCCAGTGAAGTGTTTAGTAGCAGCCAGGTGCCTGGTAATAGTTCAGTACATCTTGCTTTTTTTTTCTGTTGTAATAAAAATGACTGGACATCAGACAGACCCAAATTGAGTTACAATTTAAAAAATAATTGACCAGTCTTCCTTAGGTATGTTCAAGTCTGGAAAGACAAAAACTAAGGAACTGTTATGGATGAGATGTGGCAACTTAATGCATTATGATATCCTCAATTAGAGGATAAACTGGTGAAGTCTTTTAGTTTAGGGAGTTGTTCTGTGATTTTTTTTTTTTTGCCACAGCAGAAATTTATTATTTTATAGTTTAAAAAAAATTTTGTGTGTGTGTGTGTGCTGTGATTCTTAAGATGTTAATATTGGGGGAAGATAAGTGAAGGGGATATGGGAAATTATTGGCAGATAACAACACAGACACACAGCGCTGGTCTGATCCTACAGCAGTACTACCCAGCTAGCTACTAGAGAGGCCACTCAGTTTGTGGTCAGGACTCTCTGCAGGGTTTAGTGACTAAGACTCTTACTGGTTCCTGTTTCTTGGACTGTAAATTAAATTCTACCCGTTTTATTCCTCTATGTATACACCGATCACAGTTTTATTCCTCTATGTATACACCGATCACAGTTTTATTCCTCTATGTATACACCGATCACAGCGGCAGTGTTTGTGGATTGTGATGCCTACCCTTATGATCATGCTCACTGTTTGATCATCCCGAAAATAGGAAAATAAGTTCAAAACCAGCTATGCAAGAATTTGTTATTTTCTTTCCTCTTTAAGTGCTCTGCTCTTGCACACAAAACAGGTACTTTGCTTGCTCTTCTTGAGCACCAGAAGTCCACATATTTTCCTTATGACTGATACAGTCATCTCTGATATGCTAGTAGCAGGTTTGTAGAAAAAACCATGATTATCATTGGGAGAATCTAGGAGTTTTTATTTTTGCATTGGAGTCAGCTTTTGGGGTGGGGTCTGAAAAGAAGTCTTCAATCTGAGCACACAACTCCGTCACAAGTATTTACTTTTCAAAATCTGTATTTTCTAGCTTTAAAAAATGTTCTTTGTATTTTAACTCAGTGGCTAAGGTGTACTGCTTTTTTTGCTATTGATTTACAAATTTTATTGTCAATCCCTTGATGTGCATGTGGATTACTCAAGAGTGTGACAAATGGCTGGTCTTTGAATTATGTTTTGCATTACAGAGTTTATAAACTGTATTTTTCTATAGATTATTTTAAGCATAGGACTGGTGAACTGTCATTTTCCTTTTAGTCACGTGTGACTTAAAAAAAAAAAAAAGTGGGGAGGCACTTCCTGGTGGCGCAGCAGGTTAAAGTGCAGCACTAAGAAGCTAAAGCCACTTCATCATGAGTTCGATCCCCATTTAGAGGTGATCCACATGGCACACCAGACCTCTCCTGATCTGTCCGCTGCTCCCCTCAGCAGTATTTCAAGGGTCAGCCTGTTCTGCTCCCCTCTCTGTCTCTGGTGAATCTGCTCACTGCCCCTGCACCTCTGGCCTGCACCCTAGTTCTGTATGCATAAATAAATCTTTAAAAAAGAAAAAAAAAGGTGGGGATGGTGGTGCAAGCGAAAATTGGCCTGAAATTGAACAGTAAACCACCTTTGAAGGCTTGTGGATTCATAGCTTGAAATGGACACATCTTGGGTGTAATTGGGAGGAGAGGGAGCCCCCTGGCTCAAGGGCTGAGACTGTGCTCCAAGTCATACCTTGTGCTATACTTTTGCTCAGACTGGAACCCCAGTGTCAAGATTTGAAGCTTTCATTCTCCTGGGTTCAATCAAATAGCAAGTGATCTTGCGGCCAGAGTCCTGCACCCTGAGTTGGCTCTCCACGCTCCTACCACCCTCTTCCCCACACAACCACTTGTGCTGATGGATGTGCAAACACTTTACAGGCTGTTTTATAGGCACTGCTTAACTTTGGAGATCATCTCTTTTGAATGAGCAACTTTACGTTTGTAGCTCCTTTTCCCTGAACAGAGAGAAATTGCCTTGTGTTGGCTTCTGCCTTCTGATGGAAATGTGTATCTTCCCTAGGGAAAGGCACTCTTTTGTGGGGGTAATATCTGCTGGGTCTCCCCACTCCTCATGGGAGCATACACCTATGCTCAGGGTTCTACCAGAGGAGCTGGCCATTGGAGTGTCAACAATTGCCACCGGGGCAGCCATCTGCTTCTGCTCTGGCTGCAGCAGGGAGTGTCTGCACTACCAGGCCTGAATGCATTATACACAGCGATTCCCTGAATGAGCTTTCTAGTTTAAGTAACTTCTTTCTGTCTGCCTCAGGACACTGGTCAGAATCTCCCCTAATTATGCTGGAACTCAACTTCTAGTATTTAGCATTTAGAATTTCTGTAATAAGTGATTATTTTGGGGGATTTCTAAAATTTCTAAAATTTCTAGTGAGGGGTTGATTTATAGTTATAGAAAGATTTGCTTCTTACATGGAAATTTTCAACACTGTGATGGTAGAGTTTTGTGGCAGTGGTCTTTTGACTCTCTCTAAAGCCACAGTTTAGCCTTCTTGGCCTCCCTAACTTCTTCCAGAATAGATCCTTTGTAATCTGAGAAGGCTGCTGTGGAATTTGAATTAAGTCTGTACTTCCAGTTGCAGACCATCACCTTCCCCTCATATTGTGCTCTCCCCCTTCCCTTCCTGAGATGGAGGAGTTTTTGCACATGTTGCTTAGAAAAAGATTCATAGCATGACTCAGTCCTCGCCCACAGATCTAGGATTCCTGCCACCCAGTGAATCTTGCCAGGCAGGCTGTATGTGTGGAGAGCAAGTCTTGCCTCCCTATCTGTGCATGGTTCTCCTTACTGCGTATTTGTCTTGGGTGGAGTCTGGGGTGACCAGCTTCTCATCTCTTCTGCTTTTCCTTCCACATAACCCTTGCTTCCCCTATAGTGCTCTCCTTTATTTTCTGTGAAGTACAGGGGTCATGCCTCACCCTCCATCTGTTATAGGGCACCCCAAATCTGTTCCAGAAGAGGGGGAGAGGGACACCCCTGAAGCCCCAAAATCCTGCCTGCTCTAAGTGGGTTCTGCCATCCGCCACAAGAAGACAAAACATATATAAAACTTTAATGAAAAGGGACTTTAATACAGTGAATATACAATACGGAACACAAAGAATATAACTTCTAAATCAAACACCTGAAGTTACCCATCCCCTCGTGGGCAAAAGTCAACCCAAAAGGGATTGGCCCAAAGCAAGGCCTGAAAGCCTGCCACAAGACTAAAGCACCTTCTGGCCAGGACCCATGGAAAAGGGTCAGAAATGGCCAGACAAATCTGGGAGGAAAAGAGCAAAATCAAAATCAATACAAACACTGCCATAGTCACTTCCTACAGGTCTCTCGCCCACATCTGCCTTAACCAGTCCAGGGTCAGGAAACAAGCACGGTTTCGTCATCACATGCTTGCTGCTCCATGTGTCTTCCTCGGGTCTCCTTCTGGCTCTCCATCCAGCTTCCTTCTCTTCTTCTCTCTTCTTTTTCTCGGCTCAGCTCCACCCTCCTGCCCTGGGTGGGGTAGGGAACCTGAAACTTCCCTTTTTCCTAGGGACCACCCTGTTACACATCTACTTCATGGAGAGGCCTGTGGAAAGAGCTCATGCCTTGAGGTATTGAGTCGATGCTGCAATGTAACTACAGTGAGAGCAGAGCAGTGTGCCTTGACCTTAAGCCCCAGAACCCAAGAGAGTGGAGAGCCCCACAGAGACTGCTCATGGGGATTTTATTGCTGCCTTTGAGACTGCTGCTCCTCCACATAGTTACACAGCTATGGGAGAGCAAAGGGTCCTGGGCCACAAGGAGGCTGACCACAAGGGAGACTCGACAAGTCTAGGGTAGACTGGATGACTTCTTTTTCATCCAGACAACAGAACTTCTTATTATAGAAACAGACTCCCGTCCCCCTTGCCACCATCTGTGTAAATGTGTCTAGAACTGAACTACTTCTTTCAGTCTGACCTTCATGGACTTTCCTCCCTATTTTTGACCTCACCAAATGGACATGCTGGCAGATTCTAGATAGAGCCTTTGCAGGCATACAGGATATAGGGCTGAGCAATGACAATATCTGTTGTAGGACTGCATTTATTTGGATGGCCTTTGAAATTAATTTTCCTGTAGTCCCTAAATGCCCTATGGAGACTTCAAGGGTCTTGGTCTCCCTTGAACTTCATCCTGGTGCTGACTCTCACACACTTCCTGTGTTTTTTCATTTGAAATATGGTTGGTGATAAAAGGGGGGAGGAAGTGGGGATTTGTTCTCCTTTGCACAGAAGTGCAGTGCTGCTAATTTCATTCCCTGCACTCTGTCTTTGAGATGCGCAGGGTCCTCTGTGCCCCTGTTTAGTACTGCTGTGTTGCTGGACTCTCCTGGCAAAAATTAGGCTAATGTCTCCAACGACTGCATCCGCCACTGAAATGAGGTTCTAAATTGAAGATACTACACGCAGTCTCTCTCCAAGGGATTGCCTTGTTTTGGCTTTTATTATTCAAATTCATTCTCTCAGTGATTCTCTGCAGACTGGCAGGCTGGTTCTGTTGCATTATACTAGCTGAAAGGCAGGCTCACCTTTTAAGAAGAGGGAGAAAGAAAAGAAAATAAGCAAAGGATAAAAGTTGTGGTGCAGAGAGTCAGTAGTTTGTCTGTTCCGGGAGCTACTTGATTGTGTTACAGGATAGCCCCAAAGTGAAATGGGTTGGCCTGAGGGTGGGTCCTCACCTGTGATTAAAGGGACTTAAAATGAGCCTGAACTGCAGGCACACACACAAAAAGGTTAATAAAGGGCTTATTTACAAAAAGGGGAAATGAAGAGGAATAACTCAAAAGAAAGAGAAAGATCTACATTGGTTAATACGTCCTACCAGTTCTGCTGAGTTGGGACCCCAAGAGTACTGTGAGTGCCTGCGGAAAAACCAACAACCCCCAGGCCCACATGTCTCTGGTTATACCAAGCCTGGTTGCTGGACTCTGCCCCAAGTTCCCAGCAGTCCTCCCTTTGGTGGTGCTGATATTAGGGGACTTACAGATCTTGGTGCCTTTGGCCTGGGGCTGAGGGTGGAGTCCATAAAACCTGAGTTTGTGGAGCTCGGTCTGTACATCCTCTCCACCGAAAAGCTGGTCTGTGCAAGGCCTAGAGATAGGAGAGGAAGGACAGCAGGGATTGGGTGAGACTGTCACACTAGTGTCATTTGTGCCTTCTAAGTTCCCCACGCTTGCTCCTGCCCTTTCTTTCTTACAGAGCATCTAAACACATGCCTTAAAGGGTGCTTAGACTCGAGGGCAAGAAGCCAAAGATCATCACAGCATGGTCTTCAAGAGGATCTCTCTTATAGCTTTACTAGATTTCTCTCTGTCTTGGGTATATGGATGGGGCTGAGGGAAACATTCGATCTTCAGATCTTTACATTTTATATTGAAAGTAGAAGCCTTCTTGCTGTTCCTACTAGGGAGTTGAGAATTTTGGCTCTTACATGTTTTTACATGTTTGTTTTTAAAGTGGCTTTTTTTTTTTGCCTGCTGACAAAGTATGTTTTCAAAGCAGACAATTTAGAAAACATAGAACAACACTAAGAGAAACAATAACAAAAAAACCACCCAAATTCCAGTGTCCAAATGTAAAGATAACACTATGGCTTATCTTATTCCAGTTGTTTTCATAAATGTGCCATCATTCTGTATATAGTATTTTCAGGCTAATGCTTTCTCTTTAGATTATGAGAGCTCACTTTTGTACAGCTTTGAGAGCTGGTGCCTCCAGTACATAATTAGGCACAGAGTGAGCATTTGTCAGGTCCTGGCCTTTTATGTAGTCAGTTGTATTGCTATGCCAAATTATACTTAATTGATGATTATTGTTGTACATTGAGGTGGTTTCCAGTTTTTCATCATAATAAATAATCCTTGTATATATTTATATCGGCTGACTATGTTCTTAGAGGAGATTCATTAAATAGAATCTTGTCCTTTCCAAGTCTTTTGTCAGCGTCTCAGCTGGGATGTTGTCTAGTTGGGTTAAATAATATTTTGAGTATCGCTTACCCTGTTCTATACCACACATGGATGTCCGTCCTGGGATTTCCTCTGTTTATCCCTGGATACACAGGTGATAGCTGACTTCAGGGGAGATGGGGCAGCAAATTCTGAGCACACGTTTGGTTGGTTTGTGCCAAGACTAAGATTCTGAGGGACTTTTTCATCAGGTTCTTTTTTTTTTTTTTTTTTTTTTTTAAAGATTTATTTATTTGTACATACAGAACCAGGGTACAGGCTAGAGGCTCAGGGGCGGTGAGAGGCTTCACCAGAGACAGAGTGGGGAGCAGAACAGGCAGATCGACGAAGCACACTGCTGAGGGGAGCAGCGGGTGGGTCAGGAGAGGTCTGCCACACCATATGGTCACCTCCGGGGTAGGCGGGAATCGAACTCATGCGGAAGTGGCTTTAGCTTCTCAGTGCAGTGCTTTAACCCGCTGCGCCACCAGGGAGGGCCCTTTCATCAGGTTCTTTGACGGTAGGCAGATAGTAAGTGCCTTGGTTATACCAAGCCTGGTTGCTGGACTCTGTCCTCAGTTCCCAGCAATCCTCCCTTTGGTGGTGATGATATTAGGGGACTTGCAGCTCAGTCCTGGAAGAGAAGGAACAATAAAACAGGTTCCCTCAAGGAGCTTGTTAAAGATTGGATAACACTGCATAATAGTAACTTGTGCAAGGCTATTGTTGGGATGTAGAAAAGATGGAAATATTCTTCTGCTACTTAAAGGAAGCTGCAGTATGTGTGGCTGTGAGTTAGGTAGGTAAGTAAAGTTAACTAGCCATACAGGTCAATGAATGATAAATGTCTGGTCTTGGAGAGGGAGGTGTTACAGAGGTTCAAGGTTGACAGTCATGGGAATGCTAGAGGTTCTTTGGAGAATAAGATCATTGTGAGTCAGAGTAGTTAAACCTCAGGAAGAAGATAGGAAGCTAGTTGGGACCTGAAAAAAAGCTGGCATTTGATGAGGTGCAGTGAGAAGGGTTTTCTAGGAAGGTGAAGAAGCTTGCAAAAGATGGTGGCAACAATGAGTGTCTGAAGATGGAGACCCTTGTACAGCAGCAGGAGAAGATTGGTGAGGGTGAAGGATACACATTAATATCTGAGAGCTGTGGGCTTTAGAGCAGAATGAGGACATAGAATGGACAGAAAACTTGCTTAATTTGTCTCTGATTAAAGAGCAGTTGAAAAGGTCTTGGATTTGGCCCTCCCTGGTGGCGCAGTGGGTTAAAGCACAGCACTAAGAAGCTAAAGCCACTTTTGCATGAGTTCTGTCCCTGCCTGTGCCTGTCCCGGAGGTAACCACATGGCGCATCAGACCTCTCCTGACCCGCCCGCTGCTCCCCTCAGCAGTGTACTTCGTCAGTCGGCCTGTTCTGCTCCCCAATCTGCCTCTGGTGAATCCACTCACCGCCCCTGCATTTCTGGCCTGTACCCCAGTTCTGTATGTACAAATAAAATAAATCTTTAAAAAAAGAGAAAAGAAAAAAGAAAAGGTCTTCGTTTCTCTCAGCAACAAAGTGTCCTCAGGTTCAGTCCTTCCACTTCTGTTCTCTCTATATAATTGGTGGTCATCTAGCCTAATGGCTTTATACCTCTATATGCTATTGACTCCAAGTTTTTTGTTTTTAATTTCCAGCGTATACATCACTGAACACCAGACCCATTTAGCCATCTGCTCACTACATACTGCTATGTAGATATTTAATAGGCATATCAAACTTAACTTGTCAAAACCTGAGCTTCTAAACCTTCTCCACCTTAGTTAATGCCAGCTCTGTCCTTTCAATAACTCAGGCCAAAACCCTCAAAGCCGTTCTCGACTCAGAATTCTATTTGACAGCAAATACTAATACCTCTATCTTAAAAATATATCCAGAATTTGACCACTTCTCATTACTCCTGTGACCACCATTATCTCTCACTTGGATTATTGTCCTACTCTCATATTGCCTGTAGTCAGTTTTCAACATATAGCAAGGATCAAAAATACTCTTTGAGGCCCTCCCTGGTGGTACACCAGGTTAAAGTGCAGTACTGTGAAGCGGGCTTGGAGGTGACCCACATGACGAAGCAGTCCTCTCCTGACTGTCCACTGCTCCCCTCAGCAGTGTACTTTATTGTTCTGTCTTTTCTGTTCACCACTCTGTCTCTGGTGAATCCTCTTTCTGCCCCTGCACCTCTGGCCTGTACCTCAGTTCTGTATACATAAATAAAAGAAATCTTAAAAAAAATTCTTTGACTTTCTTTTCACATAAAGTTACAATCAGAGTCTTTTCCATGTCCTGCAACCCTATGTCGTGGCTCACTACTTCTGTCATTTCATCTACTACTGTTTTCACTCTTACTCCCTTTCCTCCAGTTACCATGGTCTCCCTTGTTCCCCAAACATACTGGGCCCATCACATCTTGAGGTATAGCATGCTTTCCTCCCAAGCAGGTTTGTGGCCAGCTCCCTTAATTCTTTACTCAGAAGTGAACTTCTCTCCCAGTGGCAATAGCTGGAATCAGTTAAGGAACAAAATAAGTATTTTAGAATTAGATGATAACCTGAAGTATAAGATAAATATGCATGAATCTGAACTCATATAGACATATCATTGACTAAATGGTTGAATGAATGAATGAATGGAGATCAATCTCTTTTAAGAGGAGGTTTTAATCTTTTGCGTGGGGGTTAGACTTAGTGATTCACTTATAAGGAATAGCTTATAGGAAGGGAAAAGTAGTAACTTTTTTACTGTCGAAGTCTGGTGTTATCTTTGACCAAGGATGACATACTGGTGCTACCATGTGGTTATGAATTCCCTCTGATATAATGTGAGAACAAGGGCTCTTCACCTCTGTGCCATTATTCCTCAAAACCAGTAACTCCAATCTTATCTTCCCAAATTGAGAAATACAATAACTGATCAGTATTCCTCAGATTGTCATGGTTGTGGCATATAATGAAAGACCAAGAGACTAGCTGGACCAAAGGAGACATGGCATCTGAATGTTATTTGGTATTCTGAATTGTTTGGTAGAACAGAAAGAGGACATTAATGGAAAAACTGGTGAAATGTGAATATTACATAATTTAGTTAACAGTATACGAATGTTGGTTTCTTAATATTGACAAATCTATCATAGTAACTTAAGGTGGTAACATTAGGGGAACTGAAACAAGGCGAGAGGTTTACAGGAATTACAGAAATTCTGTGTTATCATTTTAAGTTTTCTGAAAATCTAACATTACTGCAAAAAACAACCAAAAAATTGTGACCTTCTCAACAAGGCCTTTCCTAGCCACCATGTCAGAAAATGTTTTCACTTGACATTTTTTTTTTCATATTTTCCTACATTATTTTGTTCTTTAGCACTTACTAATACTGTATATTTCATTTATATTGTTTATTATCTGCCTCTAGACTATAAACTCAGAAAGAATAGAGATTTTTTTTAAAAAGGTTTATTTATTTATGCATACAGAACTGGGGTACAGGTCAAAGGTACAGGGGTGGTGAGATTTTTTTATCTGTGTCATTCACATCTGGATCTTCAAGACCCACAATTGTGCTTAGTTCAAGGGAGGTGTTCAATAAGAATTTGTTAGTGAATGAAAGAATGAATTTTTCTACATCACTCTTTTGTTGTCTAGCAACACAAAGATTTTGTGTTTGGGCTTTCCTTTCTCTTTTGAGATTTCTTGTGGTTTCCCGTTTCAGGGGGACAAGTGACTCCTGTTGTTTCTTTTCTACTTTAGCTCTCCAGGAAATGAGAGTTATGTCAGAAGTAAATTATGCTCTACCACTGCTCACCCACCAGCAGGAACAACAGGTAGATGTCATCATTTGATATTTTCCTGTCAGAAATGGTTTGTACTGAGGCTCACGTGAAGGCTTATTTATGAATAAGCCCCTTCCACTCTCAATGTTTAAATTCCTAATCCAGGCTGGCTGGTTAAATATGACAGATGTAGTATGTGTTTGAATGTGAGGACAATAAGGGAAGCCTAAGATTCTTTGATCTGGAAAAGTAAAACTGCTGAAGGAAAGCTCATTTAATCACAAATATGTGTAGAGCTCCTCTGTTCTCCACTGAAAAGTTGGAGGGCAAAGATAGTGGGAATGTGGACTGGTTCAGCAGATCCTGGTCAGTAGAACTTGACAGTACTATTTGACTTCAAGAGGACTACAGTTATGGCAAACTGAAGGAAATCTTCATGGCACAGAGAGTTAGTGCTCTCTGATGCATAGTTAAAAGTATGTATTTAAAAAATGCCTCAAGATAATGTGTGGAGGATATCAGTGCTATGAAGGGATTGAAAGAGCTCTGAGGATCTCCCTGGAACATCAGTCTCTCACACGACTCCATGCCCATGCCAGGAACTACTCTGTGGGTTCTGTGGAGACATTATTGGGTGGATAATTGTATTGTCAGCACCTTTCAGGTGTAAGAACTGGGGAATGTTGGAAAAGAGATGGAGCCAACTGAGCATTGGAGGATTGTGGGCAGTGCCTGTTCAGCAGCATCTGTTTTTTCCTGTGTTGGATCTTGATTTGCCTCATAATATATTTTAAAACTTCCATAGGACACACTTCCAAAAGAACAGCGTCACACTGATGTGAGGCCTAAATAAAGTCTTCTGGAGCGACAAAATTGTAGGATAAAAGATATTGCTTGTGTCTGACACTCTACCTCCTGTTGTTTTCAGATTTCCGCTTGTCTTGAGCGCAAAGATGCTGTGGTTTTACTTTTTGTTATTGGTGCTGTGCCCAACACACCTGTGGTACACTCTTAACAAAGACCTGCTACCTGCTGAGCACAGGAATTGGGCCTGAGCCTAGGCCTAGTTTCCTTTTGGAGACAAATAAGCAGAGCACCTTGCATTCCCTTCCATTTTGCCTGTCATAAGGAAGAGGGCAAGGGCCCCCTCCTTTGCAAGCAGAACAGAATATCCTTTCTTAAAACTATTCAAATATCACAGTTGGGTTCAATTATCTGCAGAAATAGATTTAAATAAAAGGAAAACTTAAAAAGGAGAAATTTGTACCAAATAACAGGCTACTTTTTTGTTGAAAATTTTCTTCTTTTTAAGGCTATGCAGTTTAAAGTCAGTTTGAGTGTTCAGGAAAGAAGAAAAAAGGAGGAAAGGAAAAGAAAAGTAGCAAAGTACGTAAAGATTCTCAAGTGTAAACTTGAGTCTCAGTGATCATATGTTCTTCATTAGCAGTATAGCCTGCCAGTGGCTTCTGCTTTGACTACCTTTTTTACCTTCTACACTGCTACTCTCACTGGATGATCTGAGTAGAAGGAAGCTTGCCTCAAGAACCTTAGCTTTTTACTCTCTGTTAATGTCTACCTGCTGCTACAACTGAACTAGATGATTTAAGTCTCCCACAAATGACTTACCCCTTCTCTGGCTCTTATTGTGAACCCTTTCTCCCATCTGTAGAACTGTATTACAAATTGTAATCATCTAACAATTTGCCACAAGGATAGTGACTTACCTCACAGTGTATGTAGGTCGAAGTCCAGGCACTAGTTACTGGGGTGTTCTGCTTAGGGATTAAAGGCTGAAACTATAGGGCTTTTGTCAGGCTGTTTCTGTTTGGAAGCTATGGGAAAGAGTTCATTTCTCTGTTCATTTAGGTTATTGCTAATATGTTTTTGGAATTAATTCCCAGAGGACTTCTGGTGCAAATGTTTACAAATTCCCCTTCACATGGGTTGTATCACTTTGCATTTCCATCAACAATATAGGCAAGTACCCCTTTCCCTATTGTCTTACCTGCAGATATAGTTTAGATAATCTGATAAGTAAGAAATGGTTTCTTACTGTTGTTTTATTTTATCTTTCTCATATTTGAGAAAATTTGAATCTCTTTTTATATGGCTAAGGTGCATTATATTTCTTTTTCTGTGAACTGCCTATTCATATCTCCAGTGATTTTTAACTACCTCCTACTGGTCTCTTCTTTTTTTTAAAAGCTCTTTACATATTAGGGATATATATTAGCATTTTGTTTATAATGGTAAGTTGCAAATTTTTTTCCAGTTTGTCATTCTTTTCTTTTGTGTTATTTCCAATCTGTTTAAAATTTTTATGACTTTATTTTTGTATAATTAATTATATTGATATTTTGTTACTGCTTCTGGATTTTGAATTGTAATTAGAAAAGTTATCGAATATTCCCAGGTTGTTAGAAGAATTCCCCTAAATATTCTCCTGGTACTTGTATAGTTTAAATTAGCACATTTAAATATTTGATTTGTTTGGAATTTATCTTGATATGTAGCTATAAGGAGAGGAATTAATTTTTCCATATGTCTGTTAAATTATCCCAACAACGCTTATTAAAAAGTCTAAATTTCCATTTGCAGTTGGGTATATATTTGAATTTTCTTCCTTGTCCTTTTGCTAATTCTGTCTGTTCATGTGCCAGTTACCAAACTGGTCTAATTTTATAAGCTTTGCAATATATTTCATTATCCACTAGATCCTTCTAGTTTTATTTCAATACATTTGTGAGAGATAGAGAGGGCCCCAGAAAAGAACTAAGGACTGACTCCTGAGAAATTTCAGTTCTTAGTGGAAGGGTAAGCTGGCAAAAGAACCTGGAGGAGAGACTCCAGAAGTAAAAAGTAATCAGAGTTGTAGAGTCTCAAGACAGACAGAGCAGAGTAATTTAAGCCCAAGATACTGTTCTCCTATGTTGGTGCTGCAGTGAAGTCTCTTAACATGTGGGATAAGAATTAGTGGTTGTCACTGGGTGGGAATAGAATGGAGAAGGCTGTGGAATGAATGGGAGGTAAGAAGGGAGGTACAGTTGACACAAGCAATGTGGAGTCAGGTGCTGACATTCCTGTTCAGTTGGAAAGCCATATGATTTGTCCTCCATCTGTAGTTGGTTGAATTTGTGAATGTGAAACCCATAGGTAGGGCAAAAACCACATATGGGTGGACTTGGGCCAGTTTAAACCCATGTTGTTCAAGGACCCACTATACATTCAAGTGTAGATGATCTTTGAGAAATTCCTCAACAGTAGGAAGAAGAATGAAATGAAAAAAGGTAGTACTCAGGAGCCTCGGGAGGTTTTTCTTTTCTCTGTCTTTTTTAAAAATTGAGATGAAATTCATATAATATAAAGTTAACCACTTTAAAGTGAACAGCTCAGTGACATTTTATATTCACAATCACTATCTCTATTTCCAAAAACGTTTTCATCACCCTAAAGGGAAACCTCATGCCCATCAAACAGTTACTCTCTATTTCCCCTATTTTCTTGCCTTTTGCAACCACCAAACTCTTTTCTGTCTATATAGGTTTACCTATTCTGAATATTTCATATAAATGGAGTCATACAATATATGACTTTTTGTGTCTGGTTTCTTTTACTTAGCACAATGTTTTCAAGGTTCATCTACCTCAAAGAAACTAGAGACTATATATAAATGTTAATTGTACAAGAGACAAAGGAACAGATGGAAGATTTAGGAGATAGTAGGTAAGAGCTAAGGTTCCTGAAAAGGTGGATTTCATCCATTTAGAAGTGAGAAGTTGGGGAAGATCTTATCTGATAACTTCTGTGTACTTTATGATGTGGAAGCTCAGGCCTCCTCTGAGAGTGCGGTGTCAGAGCTTCCATTTCCAGAGCTTGACATCTGGCCACAAACAGTACCCAAAAGGTATAGCAGAGACACAAGTTTGAAAAGTTTTGGTAAGAACTGTAGGTTGTGTTCTTGTGAAACAAAAACTGCATTGAGGCTGGAGTATGATATATTTATTAGGGGTCAACTCCTGTGAAGAAAGGCAGAGGAAGCAGGATTTGACAGAAAGAATTCAAACTGGTGATGCAGTGACCGTCCCGGAGGGGAGTTCTGGGATACAGTCCTTTTGATTGTTCCATGTTAATCTGATATGGTTAGGTTTATCTGTGCCTGGCATAGTCACCTGTTACGCGTGTCTACAGAAGGACATCACCTTGACTGAAGTAGTTCTCTGTAGGTGAGACAGATCCTAAAGGAGTGACACTGAAGTCAGGTTGCCTGCTGACTGAAACAAGTCTTCCCTTGGAGGGGTAATCTGGACATATCCACCACAGGATAGGCAGTCTAACTGGAAGCCCAGCTGGAACAGCCTGGAGTCGAGGCATGTGGGAGACAGATTTCTTCAGGACAACACTTTCTATCATTGCGCAGGAAGAAACTGAACTGATGTTCATAGAAACTGAACTGATGAACAGGAGCTGGGTGGGCTGGTGCACTGATACCAGCAGTTACACTTTGCCTTGTAGGTAGAATGAGCTGAGCCCTGGCATTCGTGAGGACATGTGCATGTGTTCTCATGGGGAGTGAAATCTCACTGATTAGAAAGTTCTCATGGGGAGTGAAATCTCACTGATTAGAAAGGCTTTATTCTCAGCCAATCAGCTTACAAGGGGTGTTTTGGATTTTGAAAATGTTCCATGATGTTTTATTTCATTCTTCTTGGAGAAGTGACAAAAGGAAAGGGCACCTAGTCAGCAGTCAGCAAATGTTTGCTGTACAAGTGAATGAAAGAACCATTATAGGCAGAGCAGCAGCAGGAAGCAGAGGGTCAGAATTATGTGTCATCTTTTCAGAGAAGTCTGAGCTCCAGAGCTCAGCTTGACAGGCGTAATAATCACACAACATGGAGATGGTGAAGAATTGAGCAGAGGTACGGAGGTATAGTAGGGAGGTCCCCAAGTTGTGGTAGATGTGGATACCTGTTACCTCAGCTGGCATGTAGCAAGAGAATGGGTGTCTGAAAGTGGATGGGTGACTGGTTGTTGCTGGAGGGAGACACGGGGACATGGAGGTGACAGTCTACAACCTTTTCCTTGAAGAGGATTTTCCCTTTCCCATGGTTTGCGAGTTTAGAAGAGGGAAAGTCTTTTCTTTAGTCCAGTTCCTTGTGTGTCCTGAGAAGCTTCAGGATTCATATCTACTCCTGCCATCTTCCCCTGTTTCTGGCAGCTCTCTTCCATAGTCTTACATTTCCACTTACTCTTATAATTATCTCTTTATCCAGTACTTAAAATTATCTGACTTCTAATGGTGGTGGGAGGGAAGTACACTAGACTATGGTGATGTCACATGGGTGATTTGGTGATGGGAAGCCCATGGGGATTACAACTACAGTGGAAAAAGGCACAAAATGTTATAAAAGTAAACTATAAAAAAAAGTATCTGATTTCCCCCCCGCCACACACACACACACACATGCTGTGGTCCATTGTGTGCTCCCCAATTCCATAAGCCTGTTGTTTCACTTCATGGAGTCAAGTCTGTGTTCCATCAGTTCTATCTAGGTTCTTTTTTTTTTTTTTTTTTTAAAGATTTATTTATGCATACAGAGCTGGGGTACAGGCCAGAGAGGGGCTGTGAGAGGATTCACCAGAGACAGAGAGGGGAGCAGAACAGGCTGACTGAGGAAGTACACTGCTGAGGGGAGTAGCGGGTGGGTCAGGAGAGGTCTGCCTTGCCGATTCTGGGGCAGGGATCAAACTCATGCTGAAGTGGCTTTAGCTTCTTAATGCTGTGCTTTAACCTGCTGCACTGCCAGGGAGGGCCCCTCTATCTTGGTTCGTAGACTCTCAGTGTCCTTATAATCTTACTTCCCTCCACTCAACATGGACCTCATGGTGTCTGTCATTCCCAAGATACTTGTTATTGTCAGTTCCCTTGGTTCCCTCTTCATATAGGGAAAGAAGTGGGACTGTTAGGGCAGGATATTGGATTTAAGAGTGATGGAATGGCTATGGGCTGGTGGTGTCTAATTTCTAGTCCTGAGCATTGGAGTTGGGAGAGAGAGGAAGGAAGAAAGCCTATAGATATATTAATTTATTATTATTTTAATAACTCATTTATGTAGAAGTTAAATTTGGTGATTTGTTTTTGTATCTGTTATTTCATTGGAATCTTTTCTTACCTCTTTTCCTGACTCCTTTCCTTCCTCCTATTTTTCAAGGTAGCTATTTATCAAGGCTTTCCTAAGTAATCCATTTTCTTTCTTCCTTTCTGCCTCAGAGATTTCTGGCTTCAGCTCTTATTGCCATGCAGTTGACTCCTAAGCCTGTGTTTTCAGCCTAAGCTTCACCCCCCCACCCCCGATCTCCCATTCAGTATTTTTAGCTATTTGACATACATATCCACCTGCCCCATTGGCACCACATACTCTTTCAAACCAAATTCATGGTAATTTCATCCAGAATTCATTCTTCTTATTTAATTGTGGTGTCATCATTACCTCATTTACCTCATTTTGAACCTTTGGCTTCTCCTTTTCTCTTATTCTTTCCCTTCCCTTACTCCCTACTCCCAACTTGGTTTACATGTCCCACCACTTGTTTTCATTCCCACTGTTCCCTCCTCCTAGTATCCCTCAACTTCTTAGTGAGTTACTCCTTGCACAATTTCCCCAATTTTAGGTGTGTCTGCCTCCAGCCACTGTCTTAAATTACTGCTTCAGACTGTCTAAGCCACTGTTTTTATAACATAACTTGATTTTACTACATTATAATCATTATTTTCCCTATGAAACTGAAATATTTTCCTACTACCTTGACAGTTAAGGGCCAGCTGTTCAACCCAGATTGCGAGACCCCACCTTTTTCTTCACCTCTGTCTCCTGCTGTTCTATACATGCTCACCTCATTTTTGATACGAGTGATGTCCTGGACTTTCCTTCTCCCTGCTTGTGTTCTTTTGTGAAGCCTCTTTCTACTTTTGTTTCTCCTCTGTCTTGCTTCTTATCCTGCATAATTTCTGTCTGTTAAAATCATATTGACTTACGTCCATTGCAGTGGAATGATGTGACACTTGAGAAATGAGGTAGTGTACATATGCTGAAATGGAAGGAAACTGAAGTCATACTGCTAGATGACAAAAGAAAATGTACAACTATACACACACAAACACGATTTGTTTCAATTCTGGTAAAAATTATTAATCATAAATGCTTTATGAGTATATGAGATTAAAAAGTTGGAAAACCATGCCATGTTAATGATTATTCTTAACGAGAGGTGATGACTATAGGAATTATAAGATGATTATATATGCCTGTATTTGATTTTTAAAATATTTCTGTAGTAATCAGAAAACATAAAACCTAAATAAAGAAAAAAGTGGACAAAGAGTTATCCCAACCTTGAAGGTTTATCTGAATTTTCTTCTCCCTACAATTTTTTTCTCAATTTTACAATTTTTTAAAATTTATATATATTCTACATCATTGTTCATTTAAAAAAAAATTCTTTATTTATGCATACAGAACCTAGTACAGGCCAGAGGTGCAGGGGTGGTGAGAGGATTCACCAGAGACAGAGTGGGGAACAGAAAAGGCAGATCAACAAAGTACACTGCTGAGGGGAACAATGGGCCAGACAGGAGAGGTCTGCCACGTGATGTGGATCACCTCTGGGGCCGGGGATCAAACTTGTGCTGAAGCGGCTGTGGCTAGCTTGCAGTGCGGCCCTTCAATCACTTGTGTCACCAGGAAGGGCCCCATTCTTCATTTTTAAACAATATTTGCTTTCTTTTCTCAGGTGTAGTCCTCATAGATTTTCTACCACCAGTTCATCTGTGCACCATCACCACAGTCCCCTGTGTTCTTCCCTCCCTGCTCTGTTCCCTCTCCCTCCTCCCCTGCAGAATGTCTCTGGTTTATAGTTATCTGTTTTTTGTTTGTTTGTTTTATTGTGTTTTTACTATTACTATTTTTTTCCTCAATGCCTTATTTGGTTCTCCTGTGCAGTGAAACCATCTGATATTTCTTTCTCCTTCTGAAGTTACTTCACTGAGCATAATTTCATTTTTTTTTAATTTCAAATGAGATTTATTATTTATATGTACAAGTATTGGGGTATAGGCCAGAGGTGCAGGGGATGAGAGGACTCACCATAGACAGAGTAGGGAGTAGAGTAGGTGCATCTACTGAAACACACTGCTAAGGGGAGTAGCAGGTGATACAGGAGAGGTCTGCCACTCCATGTGGGTCACCTCCCTGTCCGGGGATCAAACTTATACTATTCTGGCTATGGATTAGCTTAAGAGTGCTGTGCTTTAACCAGTTGTGCCACCAGGGAGGCCCGAGCATAATTTCTTCTAGCTCCATCCATGTATTCCATTGTGTATATATACCACATCTCCTTGATCTACTCATCTATTTTGGGGCATTTTGCTTGTTTCCTGGTTTTACCTATTAGAAATAGTGCTGCAATAAACATAGGGGTACAGGTATTCTTTTTGGGGGGAGGGGTTACAGGTATTCTTTTGAATCAGTGTTTTTGTCCTTTGGGTAGATCCTAGGAATGGAATTGCTGGCTCATATGGTAGCCCCATTTTAAGTAGTTTGAGGAATCTCCACACAGCTTTCCATAGCAGTTTGACCAGTTTGCACTTTCACCAGCAGTGTAGGAGAGTTCCTTTTTCACCACATCTTCTTGATATGCACCATTCTTACTAGTATAAGGTCTTATCTCATTGTGGTTTTGATTCACATTTCCCTGATTATGAGGGCTGTTGAACAGTTTTTCATATGCCTGTCAACCATTTGCATTTCTTCTTTGGAAAATTGTCTTTTAAGTTCTTCTACCCATTTCTTGACTTGATTATTTACTTTTTTTTTGATGAGTCATGTGAGTTCTTTGTATATCTTTTTGATCAGTTCCTTATTAGTTGTATGTCATCTCCCTACTTTTTCCCAGTGGCAATTATTCATATTTATGTCCTCTTCCTACAACCTCTCACATAACTCACATGAAGTCTCATAGTAATGTATGGGTTTGCCTTACAAACCCCTCCTTGTCAAAGTTGGTACAGAAGCACTTGGTGTCATTTGAATCCTTGAGCCTCTTTCAGCCTGACTCAGTGCCTGTACTTAGTGACTGCTCTGTCAGTGTCTGTTCATTTGGGCAGTCATACCACATTGTCTGGGAATCCTCTCCCTTAGTGTTCTTGTGGTTTGAGAGGCAATAAAGGCCTTGATTTTAACATAGTAGGAGCTCTGTGCCTGATGGGGTTGGTTAGTTGATCAATTCATGACCAGCTTTCTGGCTAGGATCCCGATGATCATGACTGATAAAGATGTGATTGGAAATCTCATCTGTGTACACACTGATCCCTAGAGGAACCCATTCCTAAATAGCAACCAAGACTGTAACCTAACATTAGATAAATTCAGTTCAGTAATTGAAGTGTGCACTGGTGCCAGGCCTGCTAAGAATGGCAGGAGGAAATGATGGAATTGTTTTAGCTAAAGGGATTGAGCTCTTCAGCCCCCAGGGAATCAGTTATTCTACCAGCTCACCAATAGCTCTGTTGAACTGTAATGATGCCTGCTTTGCAGGTGTTTCCAGACCCCAGATTGGCTTAGATTTTGGTCTCTAAGTCAAAGACTTTTCTGTTTGGCTTCTATTGGTTTTTTGGGGGAATAGACAGTTGAGGTGTTGACAGGATTTAGTTGTTTATGAAGTGCTGTCAGGCTCAGCATAACATCATCCTGGATCAGAGACAGAGAAAGTGTCAGGTGGTGGAAGAAGTTTTTGAAGTCAGACCGACCTGGATTGGAGACCTAGTTCTGCCACCTGTCTGAAGGCTACTTCAGGAAGGAACCACTGTAAGTTGCAGGATCTGATAATTTGATATTTAGTGAATATTTGTTATGTTGGTTAGACTAGTTGTATAGCCAAAGTATTCTTATTTTTTTTTAAAGATTTATTTATTTATTCATACAGAACTGGGGTACAGGCCAGAGATGCGGAGGGTGAGAGGATTCACCAGGGACAGAGTGGGAAGCAGAACAGGCAGATCAACAAAGTACACTGCTGAGGGGAGCAGTGGACAGGTCAGGAGAGGTCTGCCACGCCATGTGGATCTCCTCCGGGGCAGGTGGGAATCGAACTCATGCGGAAATGGCCTCAGTTTCTCAGTGCTGTGCTTTAATCCGCTGCGCCACCAGGGAGGGCCAAAGTATTCTTATTTTTAAGTGGGAATACCTACCCCATAGGACTGTGGTGAAAAGGAATTAAGACATGTATAAGCATTTTTTCTCATACCTAGCTGTAATAGGTGATTGGTAACTGGTAATTTCCTCTTTTCTGTCCCCTTCCTCCTTAGACCCTTACAGGTTAGATATCATATTAACTAGGCTGCAATGAGAATGACTTGAGGTGGGGGGTATTAGTTTTTAATAGCTGTATCTACTATCTAGGTTTATCTTCACAGCAGTGGTTCTTGACATAACAGCATGCTACAGTGGGAAAACCAGCATTTAGGGTAGGTTAATTGAGCTCTTTGTCATGTGTTTTCTTACCTGTGAAAAGGTAGTATTTGCCTTGCTTAGAATTTACATTGCAGTCCAAATTCTACTTCTTTCTGAGAGGGCATTCCCTAACCCCTGTTATTCCTGAGTGATGGTGATGTGTCCTGCTGCATGCCTCCTTTCTCACTGCCCTGCCTACACTCATTTTGCTCAGACTCTTAAATGTTTGTCTTTGGACAGAAATTTATCAGTGAACTGTGTCATTTACACTGTATTGTGATAACAGTGATTAATGCTGTGCTATGTGGTAGTATTTTTATAAGACCCCTTACTAATTAAAAGGACTGTAAGTAGTTCTTACTAAAATTGTGTGTGTGTATTTTAATTGGTATTTAAGCACTTTATATTTGTGTGTGTGTGTATACACACACATTTAAACTCCTTGGGGGTGGGATTGGAGAAAATAAATATAGTAACCACCTTGACTACTTGCAGGATCTAAATATTAAATATAATTCTGACTGTTATGGTAGCTAAGAGAAAAGGAGAAATGTGATGATTCACATATTTATCATCTAATAAAATAGCCAATAATTACATTAGTTGTATGATAAGAAACTTTTTCCTGGTGCTAGTAAGAACTGATCTGAAAGGATTTTTGTTTTAAACATTAAACTATCTTCTGCATAATGTGTTTGACAAAATTTTTTTTTAAAGATTTATTTATTTGTGCATACAGAACTGTGGTACAGGTCTGAGACTCAGGGGTGGCGAAAGACTTCACCAGAGACAGAGTGGGGAGCAGAACAGGCAGATCGGCGAAGTACACTGCTGAGGGGAGCAGCGGGTGGGTCAGGAGTGGTCTGCCACACCATGTGGTCTCCTCCAGGGCAGGCAGGAATCGAACTCATGCGGAAGTGGTTTCAGCTTCTTAGTACAGTGCTTTAACCCGCTGCGCCACCAGAGAGGGCCTGACAAGATTTTTTTCAGAAATTTTTTTTCTAGTTTCTTGTATAGGCTCTGAAGACAATCTGAGGGCATTTAAGAAAATAATATTCAACAGCAAAAAAATGTTTGTCTGCTAATGGGGAAATCTAGTGAGCATTTTTTGTTTTATCTAGGAATGATATAGAATACACTTTGTAGAATGGAGAAAGGACCCATTGTTTAGATTGCCTTCCTCAAGTATCTTTTCTGTCTGGTTGACTTTAGGCAGATACAGAACAGGAGTCAGATTAAAGTCAAAAACTCTGAGTTGGATTTGGCATAATTCAACTAGCCAGTGTTTGTTTCTTTTCAAGGAACTTAGACCACAACTCTTTATCTGGTACAACCCATTTGTGTTCACAGTGTATGTGTTGTGGCAATGTCAAAAAGAATGGATATATGTTGACTTTTAATAAAAACCTAATACATTGTTTACCTGTTTTCATTAGTATGTCCAATGGATGGTAAAATCTGTATCCAGAAAGTTTTGTGTTTTTGTATAGCTTTATTTTGGAGACAAGTATATCATTCACAACCTATTACCAAGTGCAGTAACATGCATTGACCTCCCACTGAAGATGGTAGCCTTCAGTTACATAAGAAATTTTCTTGCTTGAGATCCAAAGTGGAAATAAAGGCCTAGGAAAATTTGCTGAGAGAGGTCTACTTTCTCTCCCAGAGCTACAACTAACATATCAGATTTTCCTGTCTTCTTTTTTCTTTATTTTCTGAAGACTTTGAAGTTGGCATAGGGAAAAAAAGTCCTTGGAAAATGTTAGTAATCAGTACATTTTTTTAATGGAGATAACTCCTCATCAGATCTCAGAGATGGAGTAAAACCATAGCCCTTGTATGAATAAAGTGATTATGAAGAGATTTTCTTTGGTGAACCTTTTGGTTTCAGTTAAGTCCCTTAAGAAGCTATTCAGTAGAGTTTAATTTTCCATTAGTTCTTCTTGCCACCACCATTATCCTTTTGCCCCTCATCAGTATATTTTCCTCTCCACCCGCCTCCACCTCTGAGTAGGTTATCTGGGTTATTTAGGAAGAAGTGTATTCTGTGCTTGTTTTACCCACTATGTTTACATTCAATTATACTCAGCCTTCCTTTCAATTATAGAGATGGCCCTTGAGCATTTTTATTCCAGGGAGTAAGTATCTATTGTAACAATTAGCTTTGGAGAGAGGAAAATTGCCCATAATTCCTGTTCTCAGAAGAGAGGTAGTACTAATGGATCCCTGGTCTCCTATCTGATTCTCTGGAGAGCCACTGCTCTTGTTTACTCTTTGGCTCAGAGTCTCTTGAATTAGAACTGGCAGGAGGTACTCAGTGTTGTAAACCAGATTGGAGTCCCCTTGAGGGTCCTCTGCTACAATGCTACAGGATTCCAGTTTGTTTTTGGGTTACCTGTTGTGCCTCTCAAAGCCCTGTTCTACCCACTGTTTGACTGTTCCCTCACAGCACTCCAGGGATGTGCCACTTGTGAAATGAAAACCTACTTCCGTGTTGCTTAATGTGGCAGTCACTAGCCATTTGTGACCATTTAAATTTAGATTAATTAAAATTAAGTAAAAATTAAAAATTAATTCCTTAGTTTCATCAATCACCTTTCAAGTACTCAGTAACCATGTGTGACCAGGGGCTACTGCAATGGATAGCACAGATGTAGAGCATTTATGTCATTGTGGAATGTTTTACCACACAGCACTAAGGTAAAAAGTGGATGACTGTTGCTGGCCTACCTTAGTTGATTGCTTATGGGGAAATGCAGCCCCCTCTCCTGCACTGTCTCTTAAACAGCTACGTGATGATCATTATTTTGCTGCTGCATAATTTAAAATTTCCAAGTGAGAAGTTCAGGCATTGCCAGCTAAATGCAAGGGCTTCAATGCTAGATTATCCACTACTTCTTACCCAACATTTTATGTGTGCATTGTATATGTGCCATGTAGTCGTGGTTCTGTATCCACTGTGAATGGTGAGTTGTTGACATACAGTTTGTGGTGCTCAGCTTCTTGGCAGAGGAAACTGTACCTGATCCGGTGGGTGGCTGCTTCAGTTTGGGTCTTACCTGCTCTTGCTGCTATGAATCTCCCCAGTATGGAAGTACAGAGGAAGCAGATCTGGTGAAACCTAGAGGTTCAGATGAGAGGATGTTTGTTGAGCACCAGTATTGTGAAAATCAAGTCCATAGGGCTCCAGGAGAATTAAGTTGATTCCAGAAGTGATGATTTTTTAATACCTTAGAAACCTCAATGTAGATTGGGAGTCTTTTATTTTTTATTTTGGTTAATTACACTTACAGGCAAGGTCAGGTTAGTCAACTATTAGAGACGAAAGAATGTATAGTAATCAAATACTGTTTGTTGCGTGTACCCAGAAATATGAGTGGAGATTTTACATATAGCTACATTGTATAAGTAGCCCTGGGCCCATGCAAAATCTTTCCATATCCCTAATCTAGAGTCTCTTGAATTAGAACTGGCAGGAGGTACTCAGTGCTTTAGGTTGTCCGGGATATATTAGAGGGAATGAGGACAATGGGGATAAAACACACATATACACCATTTCTTCCACCCAGCCATCCCCTCCTCTTAATATATACTGAATTTTGTGATTTCACCTACATTAAGTTGAATATTTGACCCAAAAACATGACTCTCTAACAGTGAAGTTTAACTAGTAGGATTTTGGGGGTGAAGGGTGAGGGTGCTGGGATTGAAGTACCTGGTTTCTTTGATAGCTAGGATAGCTCAAATCCTAGCACATCTGTGACTGTTCTGGTTCTCCTGCATAGCACTATGCATACTGCTCTGTCCGTTCAGGATAATTGCAGGTTTATTCAGTGAGGAGGCTTTGGCAGAGGTTCCCATGATATTGTGGTAAGGACTCAGTTTCTGGGCTTAAGAGGTATAGTGTTAGGAAAAGCTAAGGGAAATTAAACGATAAATTCCCACAGAGAACAAAAAAGGTTGAATCATAATGTAGTAGATGAAAACAGTTTGGATGGAGTTTTGTTGTTGATTGGGACTCTGATCTTTTTCTCGAATTGGGCATGTTAGGATTTTAGTTATGAAAGCTGATGAGAGAAACACCAGTCCCATTTGATGGCTGTTCTCTCATGTTTTTCTAAGCCTCAGCATCTCTGTAGTGCCCCCTCCATTCCATTGAGCCTGCAATCAGCAGCATTCTCTCTGGGGGTATGCTGTCATACTAGGAACAGAATAGAAATTCAAATTACAAGTCACTGTCTTGGCTACTGTGACCTTTATTTTTTTCTTTAATATATTCACTGTATCATCTGTCATTTTTGTACAGTATATGGTTTCCCCACAAAATTCCTACCATCAATTTATCTTTGCATCATCACCATAGTTCCTTGTACTCTTCCCACCCCTTTCCTGGTCCTTCTCCCTACTCCTCCCCCGCAGAATGTGTCTAATCTATAGTTGCCTGACAATTTTGATTTTTACTTTATTATAGTTGCTTTTTTTTTCTGATTCCTTTTTGGTTTTCTCTACATTCTTCCTATAAGTGAGACCATTCTATATTTTTTCTTTGTCTTTCTGGCTTATTTGACTGAGCATAATCCCTTCTGGCTCCATACATGTTGCTGTGAAGGATATGAGTTTATCCTTTTTGATTGTTGAGTAATATTCCATTGTGTACACATACCACATCTTCTTGATCCAGTCATTTATTTTTGGGTATCTGGGTTGCTTCCATAGCTTACCTACTGTAAATTGTGCTGCAATAAACATGGGGGTTCAGGTGTTCTTTTGAACTAACGTTCTTGTGTCCTTTGGGTAGATTCCTAGGAGTAGAATTGCTCCATCTTTTGTAATTTGAGGAGCCTCCACACAGCTCTCCCTAGTGGTTGGACCAGTTTGCATTCCCACTAGTAGTGTTGGAAAGTTCCTTTTTCTCTATATCCTTGCCAACATTTGTTGTTGGTAGTTTTTTGATTTGTGCCATTCTTACTGGTATAAAGTGGTATCTCATTGTGGTTTTGATTTACATTTCCCTTATTATGAGGGCTGTTGAACAGTTTTTCATATATGCCTGTTGACCATTTGCATTTCTTCTTTTAATTTCTGCCCATTTTTTGACTGTATTGTTTACTTTGTTGAGCTTCATTAACACTCTGTAGATCTTTGTGATCAGTCTTTTGCTGTTAGTATTATGTGCAAAAATTTTCTCCCGATCAATGGGGTGTCTCTTTGTTTTGGCTAATGTCTCTTTCACTGTGCAGACAGTCTTTAATTTGGTGTGATTTCATCTGTTTTATCTTTTCCTTCATTTTCTTTGCTTTAGGTGATGTGTCTTTAAAGATGTTTACTGATAAGTGTGTCTTATAGTGTTTGGCCTGTATTTTCTTCTATATATTTTATGGTTTCAGGTCTTATGGCTAATTCCTTAATCCATTTTGAGGTTTTTTTTTTTGTGCATAGTGTGAGGCAGTAATTAGCTTTATTCTTTTGCATGTAGCAGTCTTGTTTTCTCAGTACCATTTATTGAACAAACTGTCTTTGTTCCACTGCATATTCTTTGCTCCTTTATCAAAGATTAGTTGTTCACAAGTCTGTGGGTTAATTTCTGGGCTTTCTACTGTGAGCTTTAATCATAAATCATGGAGAATATTTAATTGATGCCCATGATCAAATATACGAAGTATCTAAAAGTGTGAAAAAAAATGAGGATATCTTGGTAGCAGATAATAGAAATTTAGGGTAATTGAAATATGTGTCACAGTTTTACACATCTCACAGTTTTGAGGTGCAGTCATGCATTGCTTCCTGGGGTTTATGTTCTGACAAATGCATTATTAGGTAATATTGTTGTTGGGGGAATGTCATACGCTTAGAGTATGTTATTCTTCAAGCATAGAAGATTAGCATAGGAAGGCATCTTGGAATTCAGGAGGGCATTTTGGAAGAGGATCTGGGTCATCCATGACTTCTTTTTAATCCTGTAATTTACTGGCAGTGTGTGCTACATCATCATAAGGCAATTGGAGTGCTGAAATGACTTGTTATTGCACTCTGCTGTCGATGGAAACATCATTATGTGGCATGTTACTGTAATTTATTTTGAATGAAAAAAGGAATTCTGTGCTTTGTTCATAAAGGTAGCATATATTTAGTAACATGAAATCACAGAAAAATCTGGGAAAAACTTGTTTTTAGATTGTGAGGGAGAGGATGGTTAAAGAGGCAACCTTAGCCTTGAGAGATAAATAGCATTTTTATTTGTTGAGGATATTTTATTGTGTAGTTTGGATCACAATGGTCTTTGAATAAGAGTAACCATTAATCATACCACTTGAAAAACAATTGTTTTTTTTAGTCATTGTGCTAGTGAAATAATGGGGTGAATGTAAATTTGGTTCATTTGACATCATGTCCCCAGTTTTTCAAATGTCCACCCACCTGTCACAGACCCTGGGAATAATAATTTACTATATTGAACATAGGTGTTCTGAAGTACCAGAGCCCAGAAATGATTGTAGGATGGGGTAGTGTGCACATGACTATCAGCATCACATTTTTGCTATATGCAAGGTCTGTATATTCATTTTAGTGGCTTTGCATTAATGCATTTGACTTTTAGCTTCTATTGCTAAAGTAATGGTAACATATTCTGTTCTCCATTTGTTTATTTATGGTCTTGTTTTCTACCCTTGCAAAACTTGATATAGGTACAAAGCTTCAGAAGTGTACACATATCAGAGTAATAGATAACTCTGATTTGGTTATAAGGCAATAATTTAAGTTGACAGGTTTAGCTGATAACATAAAACACAAGAGAGAAATAGGATCAGTTTATAAATGTCAGCAGAACCCCTGAGAGTGAGTTGCTGCTTTGGAGCTGACTCCAGTACTGTTGTTTTGTCTAATATATTATGAAGTGAAATAAACTGATGTCTGTAGAAATCTGGCTGACCAAGATTAAAAGAACAGGACTGTAAATTAACGGCTTCCTTTATGTCACTTTAAGTAACTTTTAGAAAGGACTAAATGACAGGATATTAGGGTCCTGTGTCTCACGTCTCTGGAATGCCAGGAGGCCAAGAGAAAGGGTGTGCCTTTTCTGTTGGGAATCACAACTTGTCTATTCTCTGTGCTGGGAAACTGGAACCTTAAAAGAAAGATTGTCAAGTCTGGATGTTGGGAAACTAGATTGTGTCAAAGGTCCATAATAGGTTCTGCTACTGTGACAATACAGTCATCCAAAATGATGATTGTGAAATATTATAGTGATTTGTAGAAACTATAATCAATTCAGCATATTGGGGCATTGATGTAAAAGAGTTCCATTTCGCTCATGGAAAATAAATATTTCTGCTTTATCTTGACATTTATTCTCCATAAATGCACTCATTTTTATATAGCATTATCTTACGATCATGTTTTATTCCCTGAAATGCGCTCTGTAATTGATGTCTACAGAGTCAGAGGAAGTGGTGGGGATGTGGTGAGGGCATACAAGAGAACTTAGTTTTTAGAGAACTAGTTTAAACTTTGTAGGGTTGGTATGAGTAGACATAAAAGTAAGCACACTTAACATTTTCATCCCTCTCTCTAGCTACGACACATTTAAAAAACCTTGGAGTATTTTTAAAAAGATTTATTTATTTATGTATACAAGAACTGGGGTATAGGCCAGAAGTGCGGGGTTGGGGATGAGAAGGTTCACCAGAGATAGAATGGGGAGCAGATCAGGCAGGATAGGAGAGGTCTGCTGTGCCATGGGGCAGTTTTGTGCCAGGGAGGCCCTTGGAGTATTGTTTTTACTCTACAGAGCAGTTTAGACTGATGTCCTTGTCTTGAGACCTTTTATTTGGAAAAAGAAAAATAAAATTTGATGGGTTTGGAACTTTTTTTTTAAAAGATATATTTATTTGTGCATACAGAACTGGGGTACAGGCAGAGGCTCAGGGGCAGTGAGAGGCTTCACCAGAGACAGAGTGGGGAACAGAACAGGCAGATCGACGAAGTACACTGCTGAGGGGAGCAGCGTGTGGGTCAGGAGAGGTCTGCCACACCATGTGGTCACCTCCCTGGCAGGCGGGAATCAATGGAACTCATGGGGAAGTGGCTTTAGATTCTCAGTGCTGTGCTTTAACGCGCTGCGCCACCAGGGAGGGCCAGTTTGGAACTTTTTATAAAGTCATGCACTGAACCCTGTTTCGTTTGGTGAAGACACCCTTTTTTCCAGAGGTTTCTATTTATACTGCTGACAAACTGGTTGCTGATTTGTGCTTTTTTAATCATCATAGACATTAAGCATTATCTTAGAACTTTTGGGATTCTAAAACAAGATTAGATGGATTTGGTGGATTACAGACAACAAATTTATTTCTCACAATTCTGGAGACTCTGAAGCCTGTCATCAGGATACCAGCAGTTTTGGTATTTGGTGAGAGTTCATTTCTTAGTTTATAGGTGGTTGTTGTCTTCTCACTGTGGCCCCAGTTGGCAAAAGGGGTGAGGGAACTCTCTGTTCCCCTTTTATAAAGGCATTAGTTCTTTATAAGGGTTCTACTCCTGTGACCTTTGAGTATTATTTTTACTTTACAGAGCAGTTTAGACATGTCCTTATATTGAGACATTTTATTTGGAAAAGAATAATAAAGTTTAAATTAGGGGATGGAAATTTTTAAAAAGTCAGGCACTGAACCCTGACTTTTGAATAGTGGAACCAGAAGTTTCCACCTCTAGATGCCATCATATTAGGAACTAGAGTTCAATATGTTGATTGGGATCTGGGGCGGGGGGCAGAATGCAAACACTCAATTCATAGCAAGTATTAAATACAATATAGGGGTGCTTAACTTTGAAGGCAAGAAAGGTCTTCCTGTCTTTAAAACTCTTAATTTTCTCCACGTCCACCTAACCCAACACTGCCAGTGTGAGTACGGGCCCTCCTGAAGTGTCCATCATCTTCTACTCTTTGGTTTTCCTGCATATGCCTGGCGGACAGATTGGCTGGTGGAGAAGGGTTGAAGGATGTTTGGGAATGAACACACTAAGTGTCTTGCTAATTTACATTGGAGCAACTCTCCTATTCTCAGTTTTCTGAAGCCATAGCCCTAGCAAAATCCCTGTCAGGTCTTCATTGCAAACACACAATTTAAATTTGGTCAGATTCTCTCTTTTAGCCAGGATATGGTCAAATGTATCTGAGTAATACATGTTGATTATGAATATTTCTCTCTTTAGAATGTTTATGCATGTTGTAGATATATAATCTAGATCCCAGTTTCAACAGTGTGTTTCCAAGGAGGCCAAATGAACTCATCCTATTGTAAGAGATACCAAATGGTTGCTTTTCAGCTCATCCCACCCCCTTTTTTTAAAAAATAGAAATGAAAGTAATATATACTTGTTATTAAAAAGTCATAATTACAGAAATGTATAACATAGGAAATAAAATTCCTGTTTAATTTCTTTATCAAAGATAGCATATTAATGTAACTCTATTAAACCATTTCCATTATAAAAATAGAGATACTGAAAATTAAACAAATGTATAGCTTAATTCATTATATAGTGAATATTCTTTAATTCCTACTCAAGAAATAGAAGTATATCAGGCACCTCAGAAGTGCCTACTGTACCCCATTCCAACTATATCTCCTACCCACCAAGTATAACTGTTACTCTGACTCCTACAGCAATGGAATCTTTACGTTTTAAAATTGTGTATTATTCAGGTGTGTACCCTGTATTATTTAGTGTTCCTTATTTAAAAAATTCTAAGTTTCTTTGAAACAGGTTATTTCCTTATCTCTTTTCCATGTAATTTGTTGAAATACTCAGACCATTTCCCAGATTAAAGCTTGGTGATTTCATACTCAGGATGCATTCAGCATGTTCCTGGGACCTCAGTATTTATTATAGACCATCAGCTGGAACCAGAGGCTCAGTTAGATGCAGGTTCTGTCCTTATTGCTAAGACTATATTTATGTGTTTATTTTTAAATAGAGAAGTCTCTTAAGAGGTTGCAAGATGGTGATAATTCAAATCTATCTTTTTTTTTTATCTTTTAGCTACATTATTTTTACAAAAAGTCATTTCTACCCCTGTGTAATTTGGTTATTTAGTGGCACAGGTCTTTAAAAAAATTGATATAAAGTCTTGGTTATTCTTTTTTTTTTTTTAATGAAGCATCATTATTTTACATCTTTGTTGATTTTTTTACAGTATGAGATTTCTCCTTTCAGGTGTGATCACCATAACCCTCCCACCACACCAAAGCACCATAGTCCACTGTGCTCACCCTCTCTCTGTTTCTACCCCTCCTTATACCTTTACTCTTTTTTTATTTTTTTAAGATTTATTTATTTATGCATACAGAACTGGGGTACAATCCAGAGGTGCAGGGGTGGTGAGAGTGGGAAGCAGAACAGGCATATTGATGAAATACACTGCTGAGAGGGGCATTGGGCAGGTCAAGAGAGGTCTGTTGTTCCATGTGGGTCACCTCCAGGGTGGGGATTGAACTCGTACCTAGGTGGCCTAGGCCAGCTTCACAGTGCTGTGCTTTAACCTGTTGCGCCACCAGGGAGGGTCCCCCATACCTTTACTCTTCATCCTATCTTCCTGCATGCCTCAGGTCTATAATCAGCTTTCAAGGGTTGGTTTTAAAGTTTGGCTTTGTCTCACCCTTTGTTTGGTTTCTCTATATTTCACATAGAAATGAAAGTATTCAGTATTCACCTTTCTATTTTGTCTCGATTAGCATAATCCCTTCCAGCGTCATCCATGTTGATGCAAATGGCATAAGTTTATCTTTTTTTGATGTCTCAGTAGTAGATGATCCATCATCTTGATCCATTTGTCTGTTGTGGGAACATTTAGGTTGTTTCCTATCTTGGTTATTGTAAATATTGCAGAATTGTAATATTTAGCAGTGCAGAATTCCTTGTGAGTTAGATGTCTTTGTAGTCTTTGGGTAGATTCCTAGGAGTGGAATTGCTGGATCCATTTTTAGTTCTGTGAGAAATCTCCACAGAGCTTTCAGGGCTGGACCAGTCTTCATTCCTACAGTGTCAGAGGGTTCCTTTTTTCCTACCTGTATCAGCACTTTTTTTTTTTTTTTTTGAGCCATCCTCAACAGATGTGAGGTGGTATCTCACTGTGGTTTTGATTTGCATTTTTCTAATAAGTGATGATGAAAAATTTTCATGTGCCTGTTTGCCATTCTCCATGTCTTCTTTGGAGAAATGTCTAGTTCTTATGGCTATTTCTTGATTGGGTTGTTTTGTTCTTATTTATTTTTTATTTTCAAGATAGTGAATTGCTTACCAATCATCTTCTGAAGATGGAAAATAAATTAAACTATTTTTCTTTTTGTGAACTCCTAGATCCAAGCATATTTGATAGGTTTTGATCCATTGAAATTATTACTTCTACTGAAATAGAAAAATTGTGCCATTTTTGATCAGTTTAAAGTTTTCAAGTAAGCTCATTTGATGTTACTCTAGTATAATTATTGACAACTTTTTTGTTATTTGGTGTGACAAGATATTCTAGATTCCTCTTGTTTACTTCCTGCCCAGGACTAGACTCAGCTATTACTTTAGGAGGTCCTTATTTTTTTCTAATAAACATGAAAAGAATATTCTGGCTATTGCAGTTGCTCATTGCTTCTATTTTAATCATTGTTTCCCAGCTATTGACAAGAGCTGGGAAATAAATGTGATAATATACCTCAGGCTTTCAAATGGCTATTCAAATTCAGGAGTACAGGATTTTTATATCCTGTGTCATTTACGCTATATCTATTTCTCTTTTCTTTTGCACTTTCTTTTTCGCTTAGCCTGATTCTAAGACAGAGAGGAGCATTCAATTAGGATATCTAATAAGTACTCATTTTCAATTAGGATATCTAATAAGTACTCATTTTCTCTGTGTCATATAACAGTTTGAGAATGGTAAAGCTACCCCTGGTACTACTGTTACTGAAATCTGTATGTTATGCAAGTTCTTAAATAGCTCTAGTTTATATCTGTTGTAAGATCTTATAGTCATTATATACTTTATCCTTTTGATCCTCATTTATTCTTATATTTTATAAATAATTGTATATTTGATCAGTTGTTTATGATACTGTTTTTAGGTGTTTGTTTTGTTTGAAATGTATTTTCTAGTAGAGTTTTCAGGAAGGTTTCATTGGAACAACAGCCTTAGAATTTTTATTTGTTGATAAGTTTTTCTTTTTTCTGTGGTCTTTATACCCAAAAGTCACTTTGGCAGATAGAAAGCCCTCAACTCCCATTCTCTTTGGTTACCTTAAATACTCATTTTTTGGCAATAGGCTTTGCGGTCAGACACATTGTTGACAATCTATTTTTCTTTGCTTCATAACTCATTTGCTATTTTTCCTTTGGTGCCTAAATGATCTTTTTACTTAAATCCAATAATTTTTCTAGTATATACCTCACTATTGGATATCATGGTCAGTACTAATGGGTAAACAGTATGTTTTTTCTGTATACATAGTTTATACACACACACACACACACATATTTTTTAATTTTAGGAAACTTCTTATAGTTTTGGCATTTGTTCTGTCCCCTTGTTTGGGTTTTCCTATTTATCTAATGTTGGACTGTCATCTTTCATAGTTCATCAGTTTCTGACAAATGTCACATTATTGTTTCTTTTAGGTTTTTCAAATCTTCCTCTTTTTTCTTAAGACTTTTTCTATATTGACTATTTGTACTTTTATGTCTTATTCTTCCTGGAGTTCTGGCACTTCATTTCTTATTTTTGTTCTTGAGTATCTCATGTCATTTAAAAAAAATGTTTTTTTTTTTCTTCTCATTTTGAAATAGGAAATTACAGTTATTCTTTGTGGTCATGTCTTCCTGGCTTGCTTTCATTATCTGTTGGGGCTATTCTTCTTAATTCTTTTTTTTTCTTAAAATATAGGATTGACTTCAGTACTTTTGTTGATTATTTTCATGTGAAATTAGATTTCTTGAACTTGCAGGAAGAAGCATGGCTTTAATTACCTTTTCTAAATTCATAGCACTCTCTTTTGTTCTCATGCGGTATTAAAAAATATGGCAGTCTGTTTTCTATGGTCTCCTGGCTCTGTTTCCTTATCCTACTTTTATTTGGTCCTTCTTCCTATGTCTTTGTTCCAGTTCTTTTCAATTTTGGTTCTACTTCCAGATGTGTCTTCTTTTTGGGAGAGCCTTGTCCTGACAGGGTGGATTAATTTGAAGAGTTGGGTGGGTATGGAACTCGACAGCTTTAGTCCCTTCAGAACTTATCACAGGTTTCTTGTACTTGACCGCTGTTGGAGTGGAAAAGTTTCAAACCTTCTAGGTTCAACAGCTATTCTTTCATTTGACTACTGTGTTTTTAGTGAATACAGGTTGCCTACTTTTGGGGTTTTCCTTTTCAAGTCTGTCAGATACCTTGTTGCTTTCTGTGTCCTCCCATACAAAGACTGATACCATGTAGATACATTATTTACTTAGCTTGTTTTCACCTTCTTATGTCTAGGGAGTCACAAATACTTTTTCTTAATTTGGATATAAATGTTGCCTAAGGTTTGGTTTTACTACCTGATCACTAAGGCTTTTTTGATTAAGTAGGATAAAATTTAGGTTGATTAAAGAACTATGCTTCTGCCACATTAACATATATGCTCTTCAAAAAAGAGATGAAATCACATTTGCAACTTGCTCTTATTGCTTAGTCTTGATCATATATTTTTTTAAAGATTTATTTATGCATACAAACTGGGGTACAGGCCAGAGGTGCAGGGGCAGTGAGAGGCTTCACCAGAGACAGAGAGGGAGCAGAACAGGAAGATCAATGAAGCACACTGCTGAGGGGAGCAGCGGGTGGGCCAGGAAAGGACTGCCATGCCATGTGGTCACCTCTTGGGGTGGGGATCAAATTCATGCTGAAGTGGCTTTAGCTTCTCAGTGCTGTGCTTTAACCCGCTGTGCCACCAGGGAGGGCCTTGATCATATTTTTATATCATTATAAATCTTGTATTAAAGACTGTATTCCATAAAGAAATATGCTGTATATGTACAGATACTCTATTGATGGACATTTGTATCATTTCTCATTGTTTACAATTATTAAAATGTTACAGTAAACGTTCTGTGAACCTCTGTGAATGTCCTATTGGATAAATTCCTAAAGAAGTGGAATCTGCTAGGTCAAATGGAATGAACAGTTACCATTTCAGTAGATGTTACCAGGTACTCAAAAACATTGCAGTCATTTATTTCCTTATCTACAATGTAATTTGCATGCCTGCTGATGTGTGCTTATCCCAGTATTGGCCTGAAGGCTCTCCAAGGTATACATGTTTAGTTGTGTACTTGAAGAGTGATTTACAGGGCACTCTTAGAAACTGGTAAAAGCTATGAGTCTTCTAAGTTCTTATGTGTATTTCACACATAATTTCAGAATCTTCACTAGTTGGTCTCAGTTGACAATGTTTTTGTTTTTGTCTTTCAACCACCATGTCTCTCACAGTTTTGCTTGTGGATTTCAGAACACTTGAAAGTTTAATAAAGAGCCTTTGTAGAGGTATGAGCAGTAATTTATCCACCAGTGCTTAGTGATCAGAGATGATTATAATCAGCAGTCTTCAGTGAAGTTTGATGTGTATGGTTACTATCAGTTAAAAAATAAACTGGGCCCCCTATTGATGCAATGGGTTAAACTGCAGCACTTGAAGCTATCCACAGCCACTGTAGCATGAGTTTAATACCTGGCCAGGGATGTGACCCACATGGCGCAGTAGATCTTGTTAGGGTCCGAGAACTCGATTATCATGAAAGACAGAGCGTCACACAAGAATGCAATTCGCAAAGTAGAGTTTATTGTGCTGGCTAGCCAGGGTCAAGCCGTTCTCTTCCGGACACTCAGGATTTAGGAAGACCCCGACCAAAGGAAAGTCAGGGACTATATTGGCCTTGTTGGCCGTTACATATGTCAGAGCCCGTGCAAATTCGGAGCCTGCGCAGATTCAACTTAGCAAATGGATTCAAAGATTAACACACGTCACAGCCTGGGTCACAGTTCAACCACCCAATGACAGGTTTCCAGGAATGGATGTCTCATTTCCTGGTGCCTCAGATCCAATCAGCCTGGGCCACACCATTCCCATTATCCAATCAATTTTTTTTTTTTAAAGATTTATCCATTTATTCATACAGAACTGGGGTACAGGCCAGAGATGCGGGGGGTGAGAGGATTCACCAGAGACAGAGTGGGGAGCAGAACAGGCAGATCGACGAAGTACACTGCTGAGGGGAGCAGTGGGCGGGTCAGGAGAGGTCTGCCATGCCATGTGGTCACCTCCGGGCAGGCGGGAATCGAACTCATGGGGAAGCGGCTTTAGATTCTCAGTGCTGTGCTTTAACCCGCTGCGCCACCAGGGAGGGCCCCAATCAATTTTAAATGTACATTGCCCCTCTTCAACCTATCCTGCATTCTGGGGGGTGGGTGCTTGCCTGGGCTAGTCTAGTTTTGCTCAGGCCTGCTTTACTTCCTCCATTCCTTAAACCTCTTCTGTCTCACCTGCTGCTTCCCTCAGCAGTGTTTATCAATAGATATGTTCTGCTCCCTAGTCTGTCTCTGGTGAGACATTTCAGACATACCCCCTCCACCTCTACCCTATACCCCAGCTCTTGTATACATGTAAAAAGTTAAACTGCCCTTTTTATCCATTCTGTTTTGATGTCTTGCTCTCTGTTTTCTGTCTGTTTAATGCTTAGTCTTTGTACCTCTCTTTTTCCTTGTGGGATAGTGAGTGATATTATAGAATTAAAACACATTAAAAATATGCATTGCATTTATTAAGCTTTATTTCCCCCTGATCCCTAGTTAAAGACTATCTTTGCAACACTACATCCTTCTGCCCCATATTTCCAAAAAAGGAAATTGTTTGCTTTTCTTCCTACAATGCTCACTTATTTTTGTTTCTGAACATATATGCAATAGACAAGTACTGTGTACCAAACACTCTGTTTAGCAATGTAAAGCTATCTTGACTTAAAGAGGAATGTAACCTATTGGGGAAATTTTGACATGTATCATATTTTTATGGATTTGTTTGTTTAACCACATCAGTGATCTCCTTAATAGTAGAGACACCATGTTTCACTCTAATTTCCCTAGTAACAAGAACCCCAATTGCTAAGAGAAAATGAATAATGAAAGTGCTGTTGGAAAAGAATAAGAAAAACACTCTAGAGTTTAAAAGGGAGGACAGTGTATAAAACTGCATGGAGTTGTTCTGCCATGACCATTAAAAAATGGTTTTGAATGTGACAGACTAAGAGCAAAGAAAGAGATAGTATTCAAGGACCAAGGAAAAGCATGGGGTGAGTTTGGTTAGTGCATGGTGTGCTTGTGGATGGCAGCATATTGAAAGCTTCCTTATAGGTAGAGACTTTATTGGACAAGGTGGGCCTTGAACAGCAGCAAGAGTATTGGTACTTTGAAGGGTCACAGAGAATCACTGAAGGCTTTTAAGAAGGAGAGTGCCGATAGAGTTGTCCTTGGGGATGCTTTGCCTGGCTACAATAGCAGAAGAAATGGCACATGAAAGAAGCATTTATCTTTTCCGCAAAGATAAGGTCTCATGATCTTTCTTCTAAGGTTCCTTTAGCTCAGGAATTCTGGCACCACTGGAATGCTGAGGACTTTGCCTTTTTTTATATAACTTTGAAATGGAGGTGGAAAGAGAATATCTTGAAGATAGCTTTTTTGGTGTGTGTGTGTGGGGGGAGGGATTGGAGGTGGGGGTTGTGATTTCTCTCAGAAGAGATTCAGACCTGTAGGTCCCAGCAGGGACTGAATCTTCCCATTAGTAGGAGTGAACACCAAGACAAGAACTTACACTGTCTGAATTCAAGTAGGAGACCTGAGGGTCTGCAGCAGGGATCTTGTATGTATAATCAAGTTGCGTGAGACTTTGGGAAAATTGCCTGAGGTCTTAGCACAATAGGTGTTTAAGATTGAGACTGCTGGGGGAAGGTGTGGCTGGGGCAGCATGATGCTATGTGACTGCCGGTGGAGGATGGCGCATGCTGCTTGTTGGGTGCTTACATGTCAGAAGTTTGTTGGCACTCCAGACTTGTGTTCAGCGGCCAGAACATCCAGGCCTTCTTCCCATGCTTGGGTGGGTACCTGCCAGCTGGGTCCCCCAAGGAGCAGGGAGCTACGGTAGGGCGACTGCATTTATAAGCTTTCTGGTGCATTGCTGCAAAACTGACTTAACCCTGTGATTGAGTAAAGTTTATCTGGAAACCTGAAGCCCTTCGGTCCCTTGTTGCTGGCTGGCAGTTCTTATTTAAATCCTCCCCACATTTGCCTAAGTTAAATGCCTAGATGTGGCTTCTTTGATTTCTAAAGGAGAGGACTGGAGAACATATCTCACTTGTTGGAGACCAGCTCCAACTTTTGAGGTGTCTGGAGGCAACACATGCAGGACCCTAAGATGGGAAGGCGTCGGCGTGCGGAGATTCCAAGAGGGGGGAGAGGAGCGAGTTCGAGGAGTCGGAGTTGGGTGCAAATCTTCCTGCTCTGCCTTTGCAGAGGTTTATTTAATACATTTCAAGGGGGGGGGGTGACATTTAGCATATGAAAGGGGTTGAGATTACAATCACTTTTTTTCTAAGAATAGTCTGGGGTCGTTTTGACCTTTATTTGAGATTATAACATTCTAAAAT
>NW_004567122.1:28952974-28960350 GCF_000260355.1 Condylura cristata | reverse complement strand
CTATAGTGAAGATTGATAAAAAATAAAGTCCCTTAAACCTTATCTAATACTTGATGGTTTTTTCTACCTGAGACATCCTGGGAGGCAGGAAGAGGAAATTTCTTGCAAATCAAATTTCAGAAAAGTTCTTTGAAGAAACTTCCTAACAGGTTTTAAGTGAGTTTCCTTGAGGTCTAGACAGTAGAAAGCGTAATTTGAATAGGAGACATAGGTGAATTTCTTTATCTAAAGACTAGATAGTAGAATCCTGAAAGACTAGCCAAAAGACTTTTGTGGATTGCTTTGAGGTGTAGAAGGTATAAAACCTGGCTAGTTTTAAAACAGGCAACCTGGATGAATTTCCATAACTAAAGGCCAGACATTCTGAAGTTTAAGTAATTCTTTTAGAAGCTGAATAGAAGGCTAGGTGAGATAGTAGAATGATAAGATTTGGGTTTTCCTCCATCCCGCAGTGAGAGACTTTGCAGAAACAGCCCTTTTGCCTTTTTATTGATCAGCCAGTTGTCAAGTCACTTTTGACTTCAGAGGAATTTCTCACCCTGGTGCAGTGTTTGCTTGTCAGGGCAGGCAGGCCTTATGCTGCTGAGGCAATCCAATTGTAAGCTGAAAGTTGCTCAGAATATTTTGATATTACAATTATACAAAAAAGGGAGGTCATAACATAAGTTAGCAGTGGAAAGTCTGATTTTTCAGAGCTTTTCCCGATCTACCTGGAATCTGTCGGACGATAGGTGTTGCATAGCTTGTGTCACTTACTATTTTTTTTTTACATCATTCTTCATTTTGTGCATTTTTCCATCTCAGTTGTAATCCCCATGGGCCTCCCATCAGTTCACCCATGTGCCTTCACAGTCCAGTGCACTCTTCCCACCCAGTTCCAATCCACACCCCCTCCACCCCCCCCTTAAAATGTCTCTAGTTTATAGTTGTTCATTGTTTTCATTTTTACTTTTATTACATTTGTTAGTCTCTCTTTCGTTTTTTCTTCCCTGAGAACACATCTTAAATGAGGTTGGTTGGCTTCCTGGCAGCCTCAGCCAAAAAAGGCTGTAATGGGTACTTTCAGACCTGGATTAATTGACTTCTTGCTGCCCTCTCAATTTGGATGCCCTGAAGCCTTTACTGTTGTTGAACTGTCTGCATGGTTAACTAGACAGACTGACTTGAAAATTCTACAAAAATAATTTATTTACCTCTCTCCCCTATGGAATTCAGTCAGATCTGTAGTGAGAGACTAGTAACACTCTCATGTGTCTGTATGGAAAGACAATCCTCATGGAAGAGAAAACTGAAGAAGGCAGAAAAGCAAGATCCAGCAAACACCACTGTTGTGTCAACCCTAAGCACTCAGGGTACATTAAATGTGGCGCCTCTCAGTGAACTCTATGAAGTGAGCACCATTCTGTACTTGGATTACAAAGGTTATTTTCCTGAGGTCTTAGTGCTATTAAGTGGTGGGACTGGACCTGGAACTTAGCTTACACCTTCATGGCTGGACTGGAAAGGTGCCCTGGCCACCCAGATGCTAGAGGCTGTAGCTCTTTCAGGTGAGGTTAGTAATGCACGAAAAAGCTCAGCACTGCTTGGGTCTCTACTACTGATGACCCAAAACTTAGAGCCAGTGGCAACAATTTGAAATTGTGAATACATGTTGATAATTGAAAGACTGCCCAGTTGACTGACCTTGTTTTATTGTTCAAATTCCTACAATTAAAGAAGGTTTTTCCACAACTGGGGATGGGGTGGTGCGAGGAAAGGGCAACAAGATAGAGCCAGATGTGACCCTGCCTGACTTCTCTACATTGTTCCATCTGTTTCTTTTCCCACTCTGGTTTGCATTTGGCCCTGACACTGCTACCACCACCGCCACCTACCAAAAACTTAGGTTTAAGAGCTCCATACCTTAGAGCTGATCATGAGAGAAATTTTGCCCTAGCAATTTTGCTCCAGTCATACCTACGGATTTCCCAATTCTTTCCACTGTAGGCAGCATCCAAGCTGAGGGACTTTGCAGCAGATGCTGGAAACATTGTAGAGGTCAGAAGTTGCTGAATCTGTTTTGAAATAATTTTTAAAATTATTTAAAATTTAAATTGGGCATGGAGGTAACAGGTGCTGTAAAACAGAACAAATGGAACCTATTATGATGTCAGGATCCCTGAGGATTGATGGGGTGGGAAAGAAAAAGGATTAAAAATTAAAGCACAATATCTTGGCACTTTTCTTTTTAAACCCCTTGATTAAATTATGACTTCTGTTTGAGGAAAATAACTGAGAACAAAGGCTGTTTAGAATACAATCTATGTGTTTTAAATTTCACTAATGAATGGTTTTAGCACTTTCATTTGGTTCCCAGTCACCTGTATTTAAAGTGTCAATTAACCAATAAATATTATGAAAAACAAGAGTCAGAAATGGTTGCCACTCTTGCTAATGAGCTGCTAATGAAATTGTGCCTGGGTGGGAAATACATTTATGAAATCTTTAAGAGTCCTCTGTAGAAAATGAACAGCAGTGGAGGTAAGGCCCCTCACCCCTGAGAAAGGATACATTTAACTCCTTCATTCCCAGTTTGCACCCCCCCATTATTAAATTGTTTATTGTCAGTATTTAATGGTTAATTCAATTATGGTGAGACTTTTTAAAATGTAGTTTTATTTTGTACAATTCCTGAGTGGATTTAGAGCTAGAAGTGGAACTGTGCTGCAGCTTGCTGTTAGCTGCCTGACCTGTGATCTCCTGGTGATTCACTTCTTTTTCTAATTTTCTAATTTTCTTGAGCCTTTTCTCAGTCTCTTCACCCCAACACATATATACATGTATTGAGGATAAATCGAAATCTGATTATATTGAGATTTTATAGGAATGAAGGAGTAGGTGGGAAGTGCTTCTGAAAATGAAAGAAAGAGAAATGGCAGAAACCAGTAGATGATTGCAGTCTACAGGGTTATTTACAACCAGATTCCCAGCATAGAAGCAGAGGCCCAAATACTATGATGAAAGCCCTGTGCTGTACTTTAAGAGGCCTCACTTTCTGGGTCTTCTCAGCTGGTGGGGAATTTGGGTACATTGAAGGTAGAGATTGAAGGCGAATAGAGGTGATGGACAAGTTTAAGAAACAGGCATGGGACTCCCATCATGGGTCTGTGGGTGAAAGTAACCCAGAAAGTAACCTCTGCCTGGTTTTCCTTTACTTCTTCACTGGCTTTTGGGACTCTGACAGGTCCCCAGACTGGCAGGAGGAGCCACTGCATATGCTTAAAAGTTTGGTGCTTTTGAGGGAGGAGGACAGTGAGGACCATGACAGGATTCCTAGTTTTTCTGTCAAAAAGTATGATCACTTATTACTACTGTATCATTCTTCCCATCCCCAACCTTTTCTCCTGTTTAGGTTTTATTATGGTTAGGATGGATATAACAGCTTTTTAACTGCTCTCCCAGCTTTTTATCTCCCCATTTTATATACTGAGCTTCAAATGCTTCAAATGGAGCTACTCACTGGCCCCTGAAGATGTCTACTTCTGAGCGTGGGGCTCTAAATGTTTTAGGCTCTCTCTTCACTTACTTCATACTCTTCAATGGCAGGAATCGTTCTTATTTGTGTGACAGCCTTACCAGTGGCCAGCACAGCAAGTGGCCCAGTAGGTACATAGTAAGGTCTTTTCTAGGAGTTCCTTGGCTCCTTGACCAGCCAGTTGTAGAAAGAGACTCACTGTGTCTAGATATGAGGCTCTGTCCTGAGGGCTGTTCAGAGAACCTCTCTAACTGTAACACAGGACATCTTCTAAGTAATGGTGCTGGTCCTTATTCTTAAAATGCCGATTCTTGTGAATTATGTTGTGAATTGTGTTGTGAATTATGTGGTGACCAATGTTGTCTGCCCTCCTCCTGAGAACTGGAAAAGAAACATTGGCTAGGTTACAGCAGATGAGTTTTTAGAGTATAGTTTAGCGGTTTAGCTATTCCCTAAAGGAAACTCTGGAATCTCCTTCTGAAGAGCTTTTAGTACAGGTAGGAATTTCTGCCCTTAGTTGGAAGCCATGCCAGAGATCTCTTCTGAGGATCTGCCCAGATTCTAGATTCTGTGATGCAGAGTGAAAAAATCAGTTTGGAGGTATTTTTGTTTTTTCTCATTTTGTCATTGTTTAGTCCTCTGAGAAAATGCATTAATATAACTACAACCCAGAGTGGTTCACTACATGCTTTGCTATTCACCAACCTCTCCTCCTCCCCTCCAACACCGAAGGTTTCCATTTGTGTTCCCCTTCAAATAAAAACAGCATTAAGTATTGGTTCAGGGTTCAGCACCCTGGAGAGGTTTGTGCACATTTTTTGTTACTGGCTCAGTTCAGGTCCTGCCTTATAGACAGGATAGATGCTCATTTGTGTGATGCAGGGATCTTGCCAGGACTTGTTTGGGGGTTTTGAATAAAAAAGCAAGAGGAGAGGGCTGTGGTAGTCATGGCAACCTGGCCTGGAACATGTTAGCTCTGACCAGTCCTGGTTAGAAACTTAGAGGCCCCAAGTGGCATTACTTCCTGTCTATTCTCTTCCTAGTCCTTCTGATCTGAAGGGCAGAGAGTAGGGGGCCAGCATTTGTGCTGATTGCCTAAAGCTGGGCTTGAGCTGTGGGCACAAGTAATTGGTCCCTGCTCTTCAGAAAGTATGCATAAATGGAGTTTTTACTCTTGTTATGCATACCTGCAGGACTTGATACATAAAATGTCTTTGTTACATCCTGGCTGACATTTGTCATTTTGGGTCTTTATTTCCTGTAGCACTTTTAACTTTCTATGGGCACAGAAACAGCTCTTTTCCCACTTGTTCTCCATAATAGTCTCTACTCACCATACGTTCTTATCTTTTGACTTAGAAGAGCATGAAGGAAGATTCAGAAAAATAAAGGAATTTGATTAAATTTACCCACCTCTCAAAGACATAGCTGAGTGGGTTGCAAAGTTCCAGGGCTCATGGTGGTTTAACCAACTTTCATCTTAGTGAACCATGCCAGGTCAGCTGTTGATTTTCCGCCATTATATCCAAGTTTGACCTGAAAGAGGCTAGAAGTCTCTTATAGCCTAGATGGGGAGGTTTCCAGGCAGGAGCCTACATAGGAACACCTACCCCTTACTCCTCTTTGCACCATCCAAACCCCAAAGCATCTGCTGTTAATGCAAAAAAAGAGGACACTGACTCCATCTCAGTTGGCCTCTTCTCTGCTGAAGCAGGACAGCCAGGAGGCATGCTGCTTGTGCAGGTACTCTCTGAGAGGGACTGCGTCACTGCATTCAAGAGGGCAAGTTTCTCATTACTGGTTATTGGGATGAGTTGAGACAAAGACTGAGTCAGACAAAATTTGTTAATAGCCGAAACTTGCTTTTCCAAGCAGTTCCATATTGCTTCTGAACTGAATTTCATTTGCAGATAAGATTTGTCTACAATTTTGAATGCTTTTAGAGGGAATATTTTTCTGAGCTCTTACCACTCACTGTTATGTTACATATGGCCTTCCTTACTCATCTCTAACCTGCCTGCCTCTCTTGAATATTATAATTGGCTCTTACCTTTTAGACCACTATTTTTTTTAAAAGATTTATTTATTTATACATATAGGACTGGAGTACAGACCAGAGGTGCAGGGGTGGTAAGAGGATTCACCAGAGACCGAGTAGGAAGCAAAATAGGCAGATTGACAAACTACACTGCTGAGGGGAGCAGTGGGTGAGGCAGGAGAGGTCTGCTGTGCCATTTGGGTCAGCTCCCTGGCAGGGGATCTAACTCCTGTAGAAGCAGTTGTGGCTAATTTTGTAGTGCTGTGCTTTAACCTGTTGTGCCTCCAGGGAAGGCCTCGACCACTGTTCTTTACCTATCCTTCAATTGGTGTTTCTCTTGCTCTGTTGCTTCTTGGCTTCAGGATTTCTAGGCCCATTTCCCCCTTCCCTCACTGTCAGAGACTCTTTGTCCTTGATCATGGATTATTGGGGGGCAGAACAGGCAGGGTCTCAAGGTGGGAATGGCATCGGTGAGCGGAGATTCCTAGAAAAAGAGGAAAAAGGGGAAAAAAGGAGGGCGGGCGCAAGGAAGACACGCCAGGAAGACATAGGAATGTGAATTGGGTGCAAGTCTTCCTGCTCTGCCTTCAGCAGAGGTTTATTTTATACATTTCAAGCATGCAGAGGGATGACATTAGCATATGAAATGGGTTGAGATCACAATCACCTTTTTTCTAAGAATAGTCTAGGTTCATTTTGACCTTTAGTTGAGATTATAACATTTTTAAAATCAATCTATCAAGGTTAAAACAGGTACATAGATTCACAAAGTTTAAGACTAATCTTACTATATTTACCACAGTGAAGATTAACCAAAATAAAGTCCCTTAAACATTATCTATTACTCACTGGCTTTCATTCTCATAGAGACATCCTAGGGGGTAAAGTAAAGTGAGGGCAGGAAGAGGAAATTTCTTGTAAATCAAATTACTGTAAAGTTCTTTGAAAAACTTGTTAGAAAGTTTAAGTGCATTTCCTTGAAGTCTAGAGGGTAAAAAACCTGATTAGCTTTGAATAGGTGACTTGGGTGAATTTCCTTATCTAAAGACTAGATAGTAGAAAGCTTGAGTGGTTATTTAGAAACTGAATAGAAGGCTATGTGAGATAGAGTGATAAGATTTGGGTTTTCTTCCATCTGGCAGGGAGAGAGACTTTGCAATATCAGCCATTTGTTTTTATTAATCAGCCAGTTGTCAAATCACTTTTGACTTCAAGAGGAATTTCTCACCCTCGTGCAGTACTTGCTTGTCAGGGACTGGTAGTGCCTTATGAGGCTGAGGCAATCCAATAGTAAGCTGAAGGTTGCTCAGAATATTTTGATATTATGATTATACAAAAATGGGAGGTCATAACATAAATTAGCATGGAAAGTCTGATTTTTCAGAGCACTTCCGTCTCTATCTGGAATATGTCAGTCGATAGAGGTTGCATAGCTTTGTCACCTCACCCAGATCTGTCCTTCTGGAGTTGTACTTAGGTTTTGAGTTTAACTCTGTATCCTGATTCCTAGATACTTGATGTCAGATCAAGCTACATCTGGTAGACTAATTGCTGTTTTGAGAATCAAAAGAAGATAATTCTTTATCCTGGGAAATAAAAATTTAAAACACCTTTATTATAATAAAACCTACATATCATAAAATCCACCAATTTAAAGTGTACACTGGGAATAATTTTCAAATGTCCAAGGGAAAGTTGGTAGAACAGATGGGTGGTTTCCAAACTATGGTGCTTTGTGAATCAGAGAAATTTTTTTATTTATTTATTACAAAGTTTATTTTTACATCATTTTGCACATTTTTTTTCCATCTCGATTGTAATCCC
>NW_004567122.1:28950219-28952144 GCF_000260355.1 Condylura cristata | reverse complement strand
AGGGCTGATCAGAGAAATTTTTAACAGAAAATTTGGAGGACCACAGGCCAGCTCTTTACTTTGCTGAGTTAAGGCTTTAATATAGAAACAACTCACTGTCATCCATCATCATCATTATCACATTTTATAAAAGGACATCTTAACACTAAAAAGATAGAAACTGTATGATTCCAGAAAAAATTGCTCTTTAAATTGGACATGTTTACTTGTTTCAGTTAGAATAAATTACACAATAAACAAACCACCTCAAAGCAGGCTTAAAACAACAGTAATTTCTTTTTGTACAAATCTCTTAGAACTGTAGTAATAGTTCACATACCCTTCAGATCCCCTGAAATAAACAAACCAACTAGGGTGTGGAGGAGTAAGAGTCACAAAATGAACCAAATAGTAATAATATAATCATACTGAATGGGATAAGGGAAGAAAATTAACCTACTAACTTTGTGAAAAATATCTTTTAATTTTATTTTATAAATACATTTTCACATTATTCTTCATTTTGTGCATAGTTTCATCTCGGTTTTAATCTCCCACCACCACTTCACCCATGCACCATCACCATAGTCCCATGTGCTCTTCCCAGTCCTGTTTTGATCTTGTTTCCCTCTCCTCCCCTATAGCCTGTCTCTTGTTTATAGTTGTTAGTTGATGTTCTTTTTTTTTATTTTATTACAATTATTATATGTGTGTGTGTATACACACCCACACACATTTTTCCTGATCCCTTGCACTCCTGTTATAAGTGAAACAATCCGGTATTTTTCTTTTTCTTTCTGGCTTATTTCACTAAGCATGATCTTTTCCAGCTCCATCCATGTTGCCACAAAATGCATGAGTTTATCTTTTTTGATTGCTGAGTTATATACCACATCTTCTTGACCCAGTTATCTATTTTTGGGCATTTGGGTTGATTCCACATCGTCCCTGTTGTAAATAGGGCAGCAGTAAACATAGGGGAACAGGTGTCCTTTTGAATTACTGTTTTTGTGTCCTTTGGGTACATACCTACCAGTAGAATTGCTGGATCATATGGGGAAGCTCCATTTTTAGCAGTTGGAGAAACCTCCACAGCTTTCCACAGTGATTGCACCAGTGTGAAACGACCAGTGTGAAACCGCTGGTGAATATTGTAAAACAAAAGAACTGTACATAAATGCTGTAGTCTTATTTGTTACTCATAGAGTTAATAATTTTGGATTAGTAATTATGGGTTAATAATTTTGAAGCTACTTTGTATTTTAGAATCAAACAATAAGTGTATTGCAAATGTTAAGAGCCAGATTTCTCATTGTCGAAGAAAGAAGTTACCAGTATAAATAAGGATAGGGCAATGACAAGTATGTGGTATTAGATTGGATTCTGAGATGTTAGTTTGAACTTGTGGTTTTTAGTAGATATATAGGCAAGATACAAATAAAGATATGTGTATGTCATATACACAATGGAATATTACTCAGCAACCAAAAAAAATAAACACATGCCTTTTGCAGCAACATGGATGGAACTAGAAAAGATCATGCTAGTGAAATAAGCCAGAAAGAAAAGGAAAAATACCAGATGGTTTCACTCATAGCAGGAGTATAACGGACCAGGCAAAAAAATAACAATAATATTGAGCAACTATATACCAGAGACATTTTATGGGGTGGAGTGGGGAATGGGATCAAAAACAGTGGGGGTAAGGAAATGCACTGGACTATGGTGATGGCACACGGGTGGTTTGGTGATGGGAAGCCCACGGGGATTACAACTGAGATGGAAAAAGGCACAAATAGATGTAAAAATAAACTATTATTTTTTTTTTAAAGATTTATTTATTTATTTTTACATACAGAACTGGGGTACAGGCCAGAGGCTCAGGGGTGGTGAGAGGCGTCACCAGAGACAGAGTGGGGAGCAGAACAGGCAGATCTACGAAGTAC
>NW_004567122.1:28911034-28949244 GCF_000260355.1 Condylura cristata | reverse complement strand
ATTCACCTCCTGGGTGGGGATCAAACTCATGCTGAAGTGGCTTTAGCTTCTTTAGCTGTGCTTTAACCTGCTGTGCCACCAGGAATGGCCTAATTCTAGAACATTTTTGTCACTCTCCAAAAGAAAATCCCCATATCCAATAGTAATCATTCCAAAATCCCCTCTCCCCTCAGCCCTGACAACTACTAGTCTAGTGTGTGTTTTGATTTACCTATTTGGACATTTAAAATAATAAGGAATCACCTGGTATGTGATCTTTTTTTTTCCCCGGTCTTTTTTTTACACAGTGTAGTGTATTCAAGGTTTGTGTTGTATATATTACTATTTAATTTCTTTTAATGGCTTAATAGTATTCTAGTATTCTGTATACCACACTTTGTTTATTCTTTCATCAGTTAAGGGACATTTGGGTTGTTCAGTTTGATTATTATAACTAATGTTACTGTGAATATTCATGAACAAGTTTTTGTGTGTATATGTTTTAATTCTTTTGGTGGGTGTACAATTAGGTATGGAATCGTTGGGTTCACCTGGTTAACACAGTATCATTTCTGGGGTGCTTATGTCAAGGCTTCCTCAACTCAGTTTAATCATGGAAGACACTAGGCAGTTCTGAAGGACTAAGGAATAATCAGTGTTCTTGGAGAGTATCAGGTTGACAAGAGAAAAGGGAAAGATATTGAACTTTGTAGATTATAGGAAACTAGGAAGAAATAACAACCCATGACCATATGGGATCTTGGAACATAAAAGGACATTAGTTAAAACACTGGTTGGGTTGGAAAGGATCTTTGGTTTAATGGTATTGTTAATTTTCCAGTTCTCATAATTGTCTATGACTATGAAAGATATGACATTAAGAAGTCTGTGTGGGGGATACTTGGAATCTTTCTCTGTAGTGCTCTTGTAACTTTTGTGTAAATTTAGAGGTAGCTCAAAGTTAAAAGTAGTACAGAGTTAAAAATAATCTCATATTTTGTTGCACTCACATGTCTGTAGATTAGCTAGACTTGGCTTACCATGGCTGGGCTCAGCCCCAATCTGCACTTTGGGTGCAGATCTGTTTCATGGGTGTCTCATTCTTTTTGGACCAGAAGCCTTGTGGAGCATGTACTTCTCATGATAAGGGCAGAATTCCAAGAGAAAAGTGAAACAGGCAAGCACAGTTCAAATCTCTGTGCCACATTTGCTAAACCTCCACTAGTCAGAGCACATCTTAAGCCAAATTCAAAGTGGGGGTGGGAGAGTACCCTCTAGCAGCAGCAGCAGCAACAGGCAGTAAAGCCTGTAGGTACAGGTGGGGGGAAGAAAATTAGTTCTAATAAAGCAGTCTAGCACAGGTTATTTCCCATCCTGGGAAAAGTAGAAGTTGTTTCCTAGGTCTTGGTCTGTGATTGAAGTCAGTGACAGAGACCCAGTGGCAGTCAAAACTCAAGTATGACGTGGCCTTGACTAATTTGGACAGGTTTTATACTTACTGTGGACAGTGTCAGTCCTCAGGGAACCATGGGTAAGGAAACATGCACTGTAGGCTTCACAGTCCTGGTTGCCTTTCTGGATCTGTTCCATTTTCTGTCTGTCTTCTTGCCCTACCCCCCGTCTAATTTCTGACTCTTCATCTGTTTGTATTTTGAGTGTGTGTGTGGTTTCTTTTTGTGCATGTGTGTGCTCTATTCTACAATGTTTTGGTCTTTTGTCCTCTGCACAGAAGCCTTAAAAGGATGCAGGTCAGATCACACATTTTCTCTAATTTGGCCTTTTTCCAATGGGGTGGAAACCTTTGAAATACTGTATTTTCTGCTGCCTCTGCCACTGCTCCTGCCATGGTGGTTCCGTATATTTTAAACAAGCATAACCTGTATTTTAAGTTAATGCTATTGTGGTTGCTCTTGCACCCTGTGGTGCCTTGTGTGAAGGGAGTAATTTTGGAATTTTCCCCAAATAAAATAAATTGATTCACATAAGATCCCAGCCTCTCCCTTTGCCAGCTTAGCATGGTATAACTTGTTGTATTCTGAAACTTATAAAGTCTAACTTCAATGAAAATACTATTGTTATTGCAGTATTAGTACTACTACTAAAGACATACTAATATTACTGCTAATTGTGAATCTACTTGCTCTAATAAATCCTCATTGGCCTTTCTTTACCTTTTTAGATCAGTTCAGATTTTCTTTCAATTTTATTTACTTAGCAAATAATATGTGGTAAGTCACATGATAGGTCTTGGGGTAAAGTAGTATCTGTGTTAGCCAGATAAGTAAGAATATTCAAATATGCATACTGATTATTGTAAGTGCTATAAAGTAAAGGTTCTTGGTGTGCTAAGACCTTTATGGGCAGCCAGATCAGAAATGAGGAATTAGAAGATGCCTTTCAGTGGCAGTAACTCTTAGTTGTGATTGGAAGGTTGTGGAGATTGAGGCTGAAATTGGAAAGAACATTCTGGGCAAGAGGAGCAGCAGGTGGAATGACCTTTTGGTAGGAAGACACACCATTCTTTCATGGAGTGGAAAATGCCAGTGTAGTTTAGAGCTTGGGGTTGAAGAATTGATAACACTGGATAAATGGCTAGATTTTAATGAGCCTCATTGACCAGTGTGAGGATTTTTGTTTTTGTTCTGAGCACAATATGAATCCATTAAAAGGTTTGAAGCAGGGGGAATGACATAGTTTTGTATTTTGGGGAAAAAATTCATTGTAAAGAACAGTTGAACTGGTGGGTAAGAATAGACAGTTGGAAGGTTATGACACTGTCTGGAAGAGAGGTGGTGGTTCAGACAGAACAGCAGTAAAGAGAACAGAAAGAATTCATGAAGGAATTATGAATTCAAGAGACATGTAACAGTGGATATCACCAGCTTTTAGAGACAGATTGGGTATGGGGCTGGCAATGAAGAGGAAAATATCAAGGATGACTGAGCAGCTTAACACAAGTGAAGAAGGTACTGTATTGTTTTGTTAATATTATTTCTCCAGGTGAAACAGTCTTTCCCCATCATAGAGTTGGATGTAAAATTTCTGCTAAAAAACTTACCTCTTTGCTTCATGATCATACAATCAGATGTTTTTAGTTCTTCTTTGTCATTCTTACTAATATTTGACCTCATTTCCTTCCAAAATCAAATTTCTCAGTCACCAGCTCTCTCACTATTCTAGCCTGGGCTTCCTGATGGTGCACTAAACTGACAGTCTCCACAACCCATCTCGTCCTTCAAACTTGGCTCAGCCTGACAGTTTCTGTGTCTGATCCTTTCCATGCTGGGCTCATCTATTTAGGACTTCCTTGTTTTCTCAATCAGAGCTTCACTTTTTTGCCCCATTTAACTCTGAACCTTATTTTAGTAAAAGTGTCTCCCCAATGTACTGTGAACATATGTATTTTTTTAAATCATTGGAGCATTTGGGATGAGCTTGGGGCTAGAAAGTGGATCATTATGCATATATACTCAAGTATTTCTGTAGCCAAAGATACAGAAACTCCCTGTCAAAGTGTGCTGGTAGGAATAGGGCAGTTGTCTTGGCATGGACTTTTCCTGGCAGCTTGATTCTTTGGTGCGCTACAGTGGTTGGTGAAAGATGGAATTCATAATGGTCCTTCCGCAGTTGAGAAAATCTGAGGGTTTACAGCATTGTTACTGTTTCACGCTCAAGATTTGTCTGATCATCTGAAAGCATTGTGCTGTGTGCTACCCTCAGAGGAATTTTTTTCAGATTTTCATCCTTTTTTGGTTCTTGAATCAAGCTACTCAGTATCAGCAAGGTGATGCCATCCGCTGGCAGGAGAAAGTAGATTCAGAGTTGAGGTTCCGAGCAGCTTCTCTGCTTTAAATTACCAATTTCCTAAAGAGCCCTGTTACTGACATTCTCTATCACTGTAGCTTTGAGTAATTCCTCTTTGTATTCCTAGTACCTACCACACCACAGTAGCCTTGTGTATTGTAGTTGCTTGGTAAATATGAACTGCATGAATGAAAGAATGTAACATTCCATTGTAGCATGTGATCAGCTCTTCTGAGTTAGGTGGGAATAGGTTTTGGTTTCTCTCTGGTTCTGAGTCTCTACCTCCTTGCCCCTTCCAGCCCCTTCTTTGTCCCTTCACATGAATGTTAAACACCACAAATTTTATGTGTTAAGGTCTGGTGTAGTGACTTGGATAATAAAAAAAGAGGAGATAACAGCACCTGTACTGAGAGAGGGGAGAGCCTCATAGAAAGAGCTTGATTAAATAGCAAAGAGTTTTAGTAAACTTACTGGAATGACAGTTTGTCTGGGGTATGTGGATTTCAGGGGAGGAAGGAAAGGTGTCAAAGAGGAAGTAGTAATGTGACCATGTCAGGAAAGAGGAGGACATAGTCATCATTCATCTGCACATGCAAAAGGCTTATTGTAGCTTAATTTAAACAAAAGAACTTCAATATGCAGCCTCAACTAGGAACTTTGGTCTCCAAAATGAAGTGCACATACCTTTGTATACTTTCCCCCTTCCTTTATCTGATGCAATTTAGAAATGGAGTACCTGTGAATGGTATGTAAGAGTGTGTAAGATATAGATGGGTTCAGATAACTCAACATAGTAGTCTCCATGTACTGGCCTTCATGAACTAATAAGTTCTGCTGATTTGTTACCAACCATTTTATCATAGTGTCCAAAGGAGGACCTTATACCTCATGAATGTGTACCTTGTTCTTATATCTTACACCCTCTCTCTTCTCTGCTTTAGGTCAGGCTGTCCCTGCAGGATCTCATGTGCGGCTAAATCTCCAGACTGGGACAAGAGAAGTGAAACTCCAGTATGAAGACAAGCTCCAAAATAATCTGAATAATTTGAAAGGTTCAAAAAAAGGAAGAAGGTATAGTGTCAACCCTAGGGACCAGGAGGCTAAGTGACAGTTTTAGTACTTTTTAATTATAAAATAATGACAGTGTAGTGTTTCTTACCCAGATTCAAATGCCTTTAAAAAAAAATTGAAACGTAATAGCCTACAATGTGTAATAAATCTGTCAGTGTTTTATGAAAGTTTATTCTATAGTCTTTGGAAAGAAATAGTTTGCAAAGCAAATTGATACTTTTAAAAGGCTGTAGGGGGAATGCTTAACCTGCTTTAAAAATGAAGCTCTTTTTCCCAGTATTTTAAGAGCACCCATTTGAATCCCAACAATTAATGCACTGATTACAGATGAGTCATCTATTCATTAAAACAGGCCTGTTAGGCCTTCTGCTTTGCAGTAATACTTCCTTAATGAACAATAAAATTGCATTTTAAAGTCTTTAATTCAGGCTAACTTTTCCTCTTGTTAGTCCATATTAAAACAGACTTTATTATAGTGTAAAAGTCCTTCATTGGTTAGAGGTTGCCTTATTTTTTTAATGACCAGTTCAGCTTATTTGATTTTGGACTATTTATGGTTCCTATTTTTCTGTTCTTTGCTTTGAATTAAAATATTTCTTCTATTGCCTGCATGAAGGAGGAGGTTGAGTATGGGTTTGCAGGGTCTCTTAGAGTTGTGTGGTTTGAAAGGTCAGTGTAACTGCCAGCCATATAGTTTCTAACATAGGCACCAACAAATTAGGGTCTGTGGGTTACTCTGGGGTTGCTGCCTGTTTTTGAATGACCTACAAAAACAAACATTTTTTTAATGACTGGAAACAAAGCAAAAGAATAATATTTTATGAATCATGAAATAAATTTCAGTATCCATAAATAAAGTTTTAACAGACTATAGCCATGCTATTTATCTGTATATTGTCTGTGGCTGCTTTCTTGCTGCAGTGGCAGAGTTGAGTAGTTGGGACTGTAACCATAAGCCCTACAAAGCCTAAAATATTCCATCATTCTTAGAGAGATTTGCTGCCCCTGTCTTAACATGTTAGTATTGGAAATCAATCATGGATTGAGTGGAGTTAGTGTCACTTAGTACTTTGATTTTTATTATTTTAACAATATATTGCAGTTGGATATGAGTCAGAAAAGGACCCAGTTCTTATCTGTCACTTCCTTGATTTCCTAACAAAAGCCAGGCTGTGCATTTGCACATTCACTCATGTGGCACATACAGGTCCACAAAGCAATGTGTTTAGATTTGAGCAGCTTTCATTGTTGGAAAATTTAACCTTATATTATACTTGATAAGGTAAAAGATAAGAAGGTACTTGGTCTCCTTACTGTCCCTCCAAATGGGAAGGAAACTTACCTTTCCCCATGTCTCTAGATAAACCTATATGGTCCAGATCATATGGTGATTCCTTTCTCACAACCATTCAAGTAAGAGTCAGATCTCATTTTGTAGTGCCAGCCAACCCATGTACCCGCTGCAATACACATTTCTTTGTTTCAAAGTACTTTGTCTTTTCCCACATTGGAACCAAGTCTTACTTTCTAAATAAAAAAGTCAGTATATTTTGTCTAAGAACATTGAACTAGGAACTTCATTAATTTGGAATTTTGTAATATGGTTTATATTCTATAAGGTTATTTTTCTAATAACAGATCATTGATCAGAGAAATTATTTTGTCTCTTTAGACACATGGTCTGTGGAAGACATAAATAGAATATTTGTCCCCACTTTTGCTTTTTCACTTTTCTCTTTTGGGGTGTTATTGAGCTTCTGCCTTAGGACAGCCTACTCCTCTTACTTCTCCATATTCATACCCAGTGGCAAACCTGTGTGAACAGAAGTCAAAGGTAATGACAAGGTGGTAGATGAGCTCAGTGAGCCTCTGGCTGCCTTTGCTGGTCACTTCCTTTCCTACTCCGGAGTTATACCACATCTTCTATGCTTCCATCTCCTCTTCACAGTGTTTTCTTGACTCCTTAGCACTGGAAGGGAACCCATGCCAATGGGCAGTGCCTATTCCCGGAACTGTTACCATAACTTACCTATCTGCTTTTTGGGGGGGAATAAGACCCACAGCTTTCCATCAGATTGTTGAAGATGTTGGTGATCCCACGGATTTAAGAGCTTCTGAAAAGTGGTGATAGTCCAGTAAGCCTAACCCCTAGCAGTCTAGTCAGGTGCTAGATGCACTTGAAGGTGCTATTTATTGAACTAGAGAAGATTGGAAATGTGACAAATTTATGGAGAGAATAACAACCACCTATGTTTTGGATGTAATAAGCTAGCAGTACCTTTAAATGTGTCTGTTAGGTAGTTGTACAAGAATCTATTTCATACTCAAGGGGAGAAGTATGGGCTGAAATAGGTAAACCTGATTTTTCCCGATAGTAGTGAGGACTTTTCCTCATAGATAGGAAGATGTAGTGGGGAGAGTAACATTAGAGAAGATTGCTCAGGATTAATTCTCAGACATTACAGCATATGAGATTCAGATAGGAGATGAGGCACCAGCAAAAAAGTACAAGAAGGAAAGGAAAGAACCAGGAGAATATACTAGTAAGGGTCCAGGAAAGCTTTGGACAGGTGGACATCAATGCCAGCACCTCCAAGGAGTAGGGGTGAACAGTGTAAAAGCTGCAGGTAGGGGAACATGATGTGAATGAAGAATCTGTTGAATTTGGCCAGCAATTACTAGTGACTGAAAACAGTTTTAGGGGGCTGTGAGAACAGAATCCAGATTAGAGAAAATAACCTTGTAAATAGTAGTCAGAAGGTGAGAATAGTGAAGTCAGTGTGTTCATAAAGTCTTACTCTGAATGGGAGCAGAGAAAGGCATTATAAATAGAAACTGTGAAGTCAAAGAAGTATTGGTGTGGTAATGGTTTTAATTTGATCAAAGAGAGAAATCAGTGACGCAGGCAGAGTGGGAGTGGTAAAATTATGGGTGTTAAGCTTTTGAAAGGAAAGTGGAAAGGAAAGTGGGATGTGGAGTATTAGTTTAACTAGGCACAAGGACACTGTCATTCACTGAAATAAAAGGGGAAGCAGAGAATGTAGATTGAGGTGACAGTTGGCTAATAGAGCATGATGGCAGGACAAGGGGATTCTTGGTGATATATGTTTTTGTCAGTGAAGAATTAATTTGAGAATACCAACTGAAGATGGTTGTTTGAGTGTGTGCATGCACAGGCACATACATCTGCACTTGTGTGTGTGTATAGTTGGGCCTGAGAGTGGACAGTGATGGGTGGCCTGGACGATTGCGACGTATAACAGTGAGTACATAGGGACACAAGTGGATTAGTTTTGACCAAGTCTTAGAACAGGAAGGAGATCATCTGTTTATGCCCTAAATAAAAATGGTTCCTGAGTTACGATTTTTTAATTTTATGAAGGTGTGAAAGCAACATTCAATAGAAACCATACTTAGAGTTCAGAATTTTGACTTTTCCTGGCTCAGCAATGTCTGGTATGATACTTTTGTGATGCAGGCCGAGATCAACTAGCCCTGGCTCCCCATCAGCCATGCTAGCACAAGGGTGCACACTGGTTCTCTGCAGTGTGCTGTGTTATTAGTATTTTGATCCAGTGTTTTTACATCCTATTATATCTGTTTTTTCACTTTAGTACTTCATTATATGTGATGTTAAGTACTTTATTATGAAATAGGCTTTTCATTAGATGATTTTGCCCAACTGTAAGCTGATGTAAATTTATGAGCACATTTAAGGCAGGTGAGGCTGAGCCATGGTGTTTGGTAGATTAGATGTATTGAATGTATTTTTACTTAAATAAATTTTTTCAGCTTAAGATGGGGCTATAACCGCATCTAATGCTAAGGAAGATCTGTCCTTAGCATTCTCTCTTAGAAGGAAGTAGAGGACCACAGTATGCCCATGCAGTTGGCAGTGGATAATGCTCTGTGTTGAGAAGTATTCTCCTATGTTTTAGTTTTGTGGTAATGATTTGAATGAAGTAATATTTTTAAGGGATTAACACAGTGCCCAACTCAGAGTTAAGTGCCCAATAAATGGGAGTAATTATCTGTTACTAATTCATTTAGGATTTAGGTTTAGAGAAGACAAGTGCTTTTCTCAGTGCTCTCAAGGTTCTCTAGGTTGAGTCAAAGACTGAATAGGCAAAGCTCTGAGAGCATATCCCTTTCACAAGAGCCAGTGCCCGCTAGTATCTTGGACTATGATACTTTCTTATGTGCTGATCTCACCTAGACCAGGATAGTTGAATATCTCTTCCCTTCCCCCACCTCTGATATCTCTTGGGGCATCCTTAACCAACCCGCAGCTGCACACTCTTGTCAGATGCAGTCCACATTCCACACTCCACACTTGTCTTTGCCCATATCACACTTACTCTTATTGAATAAGAATAAAAATTCTTTCTCTACCTCAGTTCACTGAACCAAAATGAATGTGGATGGTTAAACTTTACCATCCCCGCTACCCTCATGAATGCTTTCTCCCCAGTCAAGAGGAATAGTTATAGACTATTTGGGAAGTTTCTGGAAGATACCACTCTATAATCTTTGCTAGGTTCCTGAGATAACATCCACGTTGATTCCTTTCCTCCCTCTTCTTGGAGGCTGTCTGTGAAAGCTCGCTGGTCTTGGTTCTAATCTTTGGCATCTCAGACCCATGCCTTTATCAGGAAGACAGATATTTCCTTCATCTCCTCTGACCAGGGATTGGTCATATAGATGTGAATGTTTACAAACTGTTTTTGTGAAGACAGGCTGGCTTGTCAAATCAAGTCAGGTACGTGCTTGGGAAGCTCAGTTCTCTGGTAGTCCCTTTCCTAAAAGAATATGGATACAGTACATAATACGTAGTGTGGATGTGCCCGTTGTCTTTCAGCAGGTTCTGCCTTGGCTCCTGCTGAGAGAGCAGCATTGCACAGACTTTCCATACTTGTTTTTGCCAGTGTAGCTACAAGCTCTAAGTTCATGGTGGGCCTCTGTGTAACCCATCCATTTCTTCCTTTTTCATAAAATAACTTATTTACAGCTATGCCTTTCCTCTTCATGCTTCAAGATAAGAAGGTCACCTGTTGGACTTGTGGGTGTCTGGAGGGGAGAGATAGGATAGTGACATTTAGGCTCAAACTGGCCTTGTTTTGCTTGCATTGGAGGGCAGTCACCTGGGCAGGGGGTATTTACTTTGGGAGGAAGTGGTGCTTCCCTCCTGACTCTCAACTTCTTTTTGAACAGGTTAGACATCAACACCAATACCTACACATCTCAGGACCTAAAGAGTGCACTGGCAAAATTCAAGGAGGGGACAGAGATGGACACTTCAAAGGAAGACAAGGTTTGTGATAGTCTTTCCAAGGGTTAGTCTATATCTGTAGATGGCCTTAAAGGGAATAACTCTCTCTTGAAACTTTTGCAATAAACATGGGATAATGATAGTAGTATTGTAAATTAATTTAAACAGCAATTGACACCAATTAAGTGACCCATTATAAACCATTACAAGAAAATACCTGGAGCATACCAGTCATCTTTAGGTTAGGACTGGATTTCCCATTCTATATTTGGGTAAACTGTGACACAAAGCAGAGATGCCCATTTTCACAGATGTGAGAATAGGGAATAAAATTCTGAAATCCTTACTAACACTTCAATTAGACACCATTGTGTTCTTAAAGATCAGAGAGGCTAGAGTCCTTGTCCTCCTTTGAGCATGCAGCATTTGTACCTTGACCAACATGGTGTCAGCAGAAGCTGAACAGAAAGCTTGAATTTCTACCCTCTACTCAGTGGTGGTAGACTATTCTCTGCTTCTTCTGCTGGTGTAGTAGCTGCAATGACCAATTGTATAACCTGGTTTTCTACCACCTAGATAGTAGTAGAAAGAGAAGGGCAGACTGTTTATTTTGTTGAAGTAGTATCAGCAAAGGAAAAGGGAATTTGAGAACTATATTATGCTGGAATACTGCCCAGATTTTTTAGATTAGCCTCTTGGCAACCTAAAGAAACAAAGAAAATATATCAAAATAATACTACAAGTCCAAAAACTATAGTGGTATTGGAGTCACCACTACACAAGAATGCTAGAACTAGTACATTAAACCTAAACAGAATGATTACCTATGATAATGGAAGTGCAGTGTAGGATTCAGTCACTTATACCTTAATACACAAAATAGGATACAATAAAAAAAAAATCTTGTCATCATAACAAGAACCAAGATGATGACATCTTGAATTGGGAAAGACAGTAGATGTAAGCAGTGACGTGACTCAGAAGTTGGAATTTTCTAACAAGGGTTTTAAAACAGCTGTCATAAAAATATTCTGTTGAGTACTTACTAACACTTGAAACAAATGAAAACCTCTGCAGAGAAATAGAAGATATGCAAACTACCAAATGGAACTTTAGAACTAAAAAATAATGACCATTAAACCAAAAGCAGGGCCCTCCTTGGTGGCACAGCATGTTAAAGCCCAGTACTATGAAGCTAGCTGCAGCCGCTTCAGCACAAGTTTGATCCCCAGCCAGGGAGCTGACCCACATGGCGTGGCAGACCTCACCTGCTCCTCCCCTCAGCAGTGTACTTCATCACTCTGCCTGTTCTGCTCCCCACTCTGTCTCTGGTGAATCCTCTCACCACCACCCCCCAACACTTCTGGCCTGTACCCCAGTTCTGTATGTATAAATAATCTTTTTTTTTTAAAGATTATTTATTCATATAGAACTGGGGTACAGGCCAGAGATGCGGAGGGTGAGAGGATTCACCAGAGACAGAGCAGGGAGCAGAACAGGCAGATCAATGAAGTACACTGCTGAGGGGAGCAGCAGGCGGGTCAGGAGAGGTCTGCATGCCATGTGGTCACCTCTGGGACAGACGGGGATTGAACTCATGCGGAAGTGGCTTAAGCTTCTAGTGTTGTGCTTTAACCCGCTGCCACCAGGGAGGGCCTGCATAAATAATCTTAAAAAAAAAAACAACTTCAAAAACAAACTTGTACATTGATGGGTGAGGAGTTCAAAACAAAACAAAACAAAAAAAGCAGTGGGCAAGCTCTATATCAGAATACAGATGAGAGATAGAATAAGTGAGCTTAAAGACAGATAAAAATTTATCTAAATAACAGAAAATATATTTAAAAAATACACAGAGACTTGGGGACCTGTGCAACTATAACAGAAGATCTAATATTTGTGTCATTGAGCTCTGAAGGAAAGGAGAAAGAATATAGGGCTGAAAAAAGGGATAAAGGTGGAAAAAACCCTAAATTTGATCAAAGGCACAAATCCAACATATTCATGAATCCAAGAGTATTGCAGATAGAATTAATCCAAAGAAATCAACATATTGACGTATTACAGTCAGACTCCTGAAAAAAGGAAAATCTCAAATGCAGTTAGACAGAAACAATACATTATCTGTAAGTAACCATGACGAAGCACAGTGGACTTTTCATTTGAAAACAAAAAGAACGAAAGTATGTAGACCAACATTTTTAAGAGCTGACAAAAAAGTAGACTCCTCAGAATTCTATAGTAATTCTTAAATATCCGTTAGGAGTGAGGGGTAAATCAAGAGATTCTCATACAAAAGAAAATGAGAATTTGTCACTAGCAGATCTACCTAGAAGAATGACTAAAGTATGTTGTCCAAATAGAAAGGAAATAATAATAGAGGAAATAATGGAACTTCATGAAGGAAAAACAAAATGAAATCAAATGGGATAAAAGAATATACTACCCTTTTCTTCAGTTTTTGAAATTGTGTTTGATAATGGAAGCAAAAATTGTATCATTGGCAACTCCATATCTGTTCAGTATGAATTGCATAGCCAGAGTCCAGAGTTACAACCACCTTTTGTTTCTTTTTGCACTTTTATTTTAGTTGGGTAATTCTTTTTTGCATTATCCATTTTCATGAAATATTACAAGGGTTTGTCAATGGGGACAAAGAAGTTATAAAACTACATTTTGGGGTCCCTCCCTGGTGGCGCAGCAGGTTAAAGCACAGCACTGAGAATCTAAAAGCCGTTTCCGCATGAGTTCGATTCCCGCCTGCCCCGGAGGTGACCACATGGCATGGCAGACCTCTCCTGGCCCACCCGCTGCTCCCCTCAGCAGTGTACTTCGTCGATCTGCCTGTTCTGTTCCCCACTCTGTCTCTGGTGAAGCCTCTCACCGCCCCTAAGCATCTGGCCTGTACCCCAGTTCTGTGTACCCAAATAAATAAATCTTTAAAAAAAAAAACAAAAAACAAAACTACATTTTGGTACCTCTGTATGAACTGAACAACAGATGCACAGCAACTAAAAGCTCACTGACTTTGAAAGAAGTATGTACTTGGAATTTGGCTGTGTCAGATCTGTGTAAAGCAAGGACTGTTTGTGACAAAAGATTTCTATCTAGAAAATATAAAGAACTCTCAAAACTCAAAAATCCAGCCAAACCACACCAACCAACCAACCAAAAAACCCTTTCAAACCTTAACAGTAAAAATCAACAATCTATTTGGAAAATGGGCAAAGGACATGAACAGACACTACACCAAAAAGGACATATGAACTGCAAATAAACACATGAAAAGATGTTTAATGTCATTAGATATTCAAAAGCTGAAAATTAAATCTATAACAGGATATCACTACATTTGTTAGATAGCAAAAATTAAAATAATCCTAATCCTAAATACAAATGAGGACATGAAGAAATGGGGTATTTCATATGCTCTTGGTGGGAGTGAAAAATGGTACAGTGTTCTAGAGAACAGTTGGGCAGTTTTTATAAAACCAAACACACCTGTCATATGTCTTAGCAGTTACATTCTTGATGAATCCCAGAGAAGAAAGAATTGAAGGTTATATAAAAACCTGTATACAAATGTTCATACTATTTTATTCCTAGTGGCCAAAAGTTGGAAATAATTCAAATGTTCTTCAATAGGGGAGTGGTTAAACAAACTATACAAAAAAATATTATTCAACACTCAACACTCATCAGAACTATATATATATGCAGTAACTTTGAATGTATCTAAAGAACATTATGTTCAGTAAAAAAAAAACCTAAATATTGAAAAGTTACAGACTGCATAATTCAATCTATGTAACATTCTCCAAATGCCAAAATTATAGAGATGGAGAACAAATCAGTGGAATGGGAGAGAGATAGAAGGATGAGGTTTAGCTATAAAGGAGTAGCACAGTGAAGCTGTTTGTTGATGGTGGACAATGCTTTAGATTGATGGTTCTTGTGGTTACATAAATCTTTATGTTGGATAAAATTGTATAGAATGGTACATGGATGCAGATGAGTACATGTAAAAGCTGGTGAAATCTATATGAATTCGGTAGTCAACACTATTGTACCTGTGCCATTTTCTTGGGTCTAATAAATGTAGGCAAGATGTTATCACTGGGGGAAGCTGAATGAAAGGTACACAATACTCTCTGTACTATTTTTGCAACTTCCTGTAATTTTTTTAATTATTGCAAAATTGAAAAAAAAAATTAAGACCTTCCTGAGGGCCAGGCTCACATCATTTTTGTCAGAAGTGATTAATTTCTTATCCTGCTTGCCTATCATTCCACAGCTGTAGGCAGGGGCTTAGTGTTCGCAGACTTCATTGCCTGGCCTTTGGCAGCCGTCCATGGTCAGTCTTCTAGCTGGGTGTAGAGTGTATATTTCATTGTTGTTTTAGCCCAAAGAAACAGGATATGGCTTCCCAGAGATGTGATTGCTTTGCTAGGAGCCTGGTCTTTTCAACGAAGAGGCTGATTCATTTCTTTGTTTGGTGTTTCTATGGAGTGTTTGTAACAGGAGAGAAAGCCTATGGGTAATAGATGAGCAATTTTGAGCTGACAGCTGTTTGTCACCTTGCTTTTTATAAATATCTGTGCCTTTTAATTTTCCTTGGAAGACAGTAACACAAACTACTGTGACCTTTTTGATTGTCTTTATAAGTGCTGTCTTCTAAAATTGGGAGGAAAACAGGGAGTGTCACATGTTTAAAATAACTAATTAAAGTCTTTTATTCACCTCCACCGTAACTTCATTTAAAAATTTTTTGTGTTGGATGGGGAGAGATTGAGAGAAAATTGTATGAGACTTGAATGTAGTACATACAGTAATTTAGCCACTTCAAACAGTTGAACAAATTGTACACCTGCAGTTAGATTGACAGTAATGACAGTGATTCAATTTTCATCAGCAAATTGCTCCCACTCTGACAGCTCCTTAGCCTCAGTTTCCTACTTCTGGATTTCCCTAAAATGTTGCTAGAATGGTCAGTACAAAACCTAGATACTCTTGTTGTAGAAGACCAGGAACCAGGGTATGCATTATTTCCCCTTAGACTTTCATCTTTCCATGTGAAATTAGAGGTTGAAGATGAGCTCATTTTAACTGACCTCAGTGATTGAAACAAGATTTTCCATTCCTTAGCATTGGATTAGAATAAGCAAATCCTGGAAAATCTTGAGTGTGTTTTTGGAGCAGAGATTTTGAGGACTCACTTCTCTAGGCTTTAAAGAAGGTTTCAGAAGTTTTGAAAGCACAAACTAACAAAAATTTTGAGTTCTGGAGCAACACTGTATTGAGGGTGGGCATCCATGGCAGACCATGGGAATCTTGGGCCAATGTCACCAATTGATTTAATTAATCATATTTTTGCTGCTCTCCTTAGGCAACGCAGGCCAAGGTTAAAAGGCTATTCCGTCCCATTGAAGAACTGAAGAAGGACTTTGCAGAGCTGAATGTTGTCATTGAGACTGATATGCAGATCATGGTGCGGCTGATCAACAAGTTCAATAGTTCCAGCTCTAGTCTGGAAGAAAAGATTGCGGCACTCTTTGATCTCGAATATTATGTCCATCAGGTATTGTACTTCTTTGTCCATAAGGCTAACTTTTAACAAATTGCTCCATATATAAATCCCTCTGCCCTTAGTCCTAAGAAAATTACTTAGGACTTTAATTTTTTCCCAGGGCATTCAGTATTTTAAATCTAGGGTAATATCTATAGTAATAAAATATATTCTTCTAGACCAAAGTCAACCTCTTTTTCATTTGGTGTGGTACATCCTTAATTTTTTCAATACTGAGATTACAACAGAGGTAAAATAGATAGGGCCACTGTTCTGTATAGTTTATGGTTTGAAAAAGATTAGTGAACAATGAATAAATTAATAGAAATAAGATTGTGATGAGGCCTCCTAGGGTAAAATAGGAGTGTGTAACAGAGGAATTTAGCCTAATCAGTGACATTGGGGAAGGCTTCTCTGAGGATGTGACTTTTAGATTGAGTTGTTAAAGGATGATTAGAGATTGGCTAGGCAGAGAGATTAGAACAGGGAATGAAAAACTATGATCTATAGATAAAAATCTGTCCACTGACTGCTTTTATAAATAAAGTTTTTTAAAGATTTATTTTATTTATGCATATAAGAACTGGCAGTTAGGCCAGCAGTGTGGGGGTGAGAGGATTCACCAGAGACAGAGTAGGAGGCAGAACAGGCAGATCTACTGAAATATACTGCTGAGGGGAGTATTAGGTGGGACTGCAGAGGTCTGCCATGCTATGTGGGCTAATGGCACCAATCCCTGGCCAGGGATTGAACTTGTGCTGAAGTGGTTGCAGACAGCTTTATAGCGCTGTGCTTCAACCAGTTGTGCCACCAGAGAGGGCCTTGTAAATAAAGTTTTATTGGGACAGCCAATTTTTTATGTTCTGTCTTACTGTTTTTGTTTGTTTTCATGCTACAATGACAGAGTTGAGTAGTTATGATGGAACCATATGGCTCAAAAAGCCTAAAATATTTACTACTAGGCCCTTCAGAAGTTTGCTAAGCTTTAGATTAGAGTTTTCCAAGCAGAGATTCTGAACAGAAAAGAACTTGGTGAGACTAAGAACTGGAAAAGACAGGAATGACTGGAGTAAAGTGGGTTATCATAGATAAAGTAGAAAGGTTAGGGAATCAGAGAGGTAGATTTGGTTATGTCATGATCTTCATGATTTTATCCTTGATCCTAACAACTACTGGAGAATTTGAAGCATTGAAATGACTGATCAGACTTATGTTATAATTATAATAGGTAATATTTGTTGAGTGTTATCATATACTAGGCTCAGGTTCAAGTGCTTTCTACATATTAATTTCTGACCTCCACAACTGCTTTACAAGTAGGCACTACTACTAATCTTATTACTGAGAGAAGCAAGGCACAGAGTAGGTAACTGCCTGAGGTCACCCAGCTAGTGAATGTAGAACTGGAATTTGACCTTAAACTGTCCTATTAACCGTTTGACCAGTGTCTTTCACAGAATACTAGTGTCAATCATTTGAATGACGTTCAAAGGAAATAGGTAGATCTAAGGAAAAGGAACCAGTGAAACTATTCATTTAGTGAATAAATTAATTGGGTGTCTGCAATGTTCCAGGCACTTGTGATACATCTGTGAATAAAATCAGAGTTTATTTGCTAGTAGAAATAGATAACAATAAACATATCCCATAAGTAAATTACAAATAAACTGTTTAAAGGTGACAAATATTATGAAAAGATAAATAATAGAACAGGTTAAGGATTGATGTGGTTTTGGGAAAGAAAATCTCAGGCAAAAAGAAAGCTCAGGTACTCAGACTCAGAAGTGGAGGTGTGTATGCTAGTGTGTTTGAGGAGCCACAAGTTTAGTATTTCTGGAGCTGAGAGAAGTGAGTGGATGAAAATTGGAAGAGTTTGGGAGGAAGAGCATATGTAGGCCATGAAAAGAATGAAAGTGGATATTATTGAAGGAAGTTGAGTAGAAGAATACCATGATCTGACTTAATTTTAAAGGATTCCTCTGGCTGCTGTGTGGAACATTAAAGGCAGAAGCATGAGTAGAAGTAGGGAAAACAGAGAGGAGGCTGTCTCAGTAATCCAGCCTAGGGCGATGGTGACCTAGGAAAACTGTGTAATCAAAGCCTTGTTTGAGATCCTCATCAAGACAGATCTTCAGTATCCTCCCACACATGACACTGCCCTTGTTCTTTATAAAGTTGGCTAAAAGACATTCTTTTTTCTTTAGGATTTTGCCAGCCTTTGTGGTGAAAGAGATGAGCATGTACTGTATCTGCAGGAATGATGGGTGACCTCTTCATGTTTTCTCTGCTCATAATTCTTTCTCAGACCTCAAATATTAGGTCTCTAATCCTCTTAGAGACAAAATAGACCTGGGTTCTCTTCCTCTTTTCCCATCTTTCTGATATTTAAAAAAAAAAAAAAATCCAAGAGTTTTTCATTATAGATATTTAAAAGATTAAGGATCATAGGGGTTATTGGCCAACTTAGTCCTGTTCTGATCTTGATAGCTTTTATTTTTTTCTCATCTTACTGTGGATAGATCCTTAGGTTCAGGTTTCTGTAGGCACTTCCTTTTTTTGTAGCATAAAAGGCCAAAATGACCAGTGAGCTTATCATATACCTAAGATGTAACAAGCACACAGGGTGCTGACAGCACCCCAACAAAATTTTCTCCCTATAATCCTGTCAGTCATCTGGTGACATCCCGTTGTGCTTTCATGGGTCACTGGATAGGGAAGATTCTGGAATATCACTAAACTCAGCCTGAAGTTTGCCCAGGAACCAGTCTCTTGACAGAGGCCAAGCTTACTCTGTTAATTGAAGGTTCATGAATGTTCCCTGGTCATTGGCCCCTTAACTGAAAATATAGGACCCTGGTTTGGGCTGGTATGTCAGGCTATCAAGTGGCAGGCTACATTGTGATTCCACAACAGTATTAAAAAAGACAAAACTTGAATTGGGAGTTGGGGTGATCCTCAGGGCTTTCAAGCTATCATCAGCGACTGTGGCCTGATTCCCAGCCAGGAAGGTGACCCACATGGTACAGCAGACCTCTTTTGTCTCACCTGCTGCTCCCTCAGCAGTATATCTCAGTAGATCTGCCTGCTCTGCTCCCCAGTCTGGTGAATCCACTCACACACCTTCCACCTCTGGCCTACACCCCAGTTTTTGTATGCATAAAAAAAAAAAAAAGACACAACTTGACCTCAAGTTCTAGTTGCAATGGGGATTTAGGGTAATGTAATGCTAACTTTGAAGATAGGACTTTTTTTTGCCAGGAATGTGACCAGTCCATTCCTATTCTAGACCTATTAATTGGAAGTTTTGAGAAGCCATGGGCTTCAAGGACCCAAACTGGAACTGCCCAAGGATTCTTTATAGCCACATTTGAATTATTAAACTGGATTTGTGAAAAAGCAAAACTGTGTGTGGGTAAGACTTTATGAATTATTTGTGAGGAGCTGCCTCTGTCTGCCCCATCCAACCTGGGGCTGTCAGTTTGCCTTTCCTACTTAACAATGATTACTCAACTATTTACTATCATTTCTCCCTTATTTACTATCATTTCTCCCTTTCTCTATTTCCTGCTTTCTCATTGTTTTGTCAGTACTGTGATTTTTCTCCTTTTCATCTGAGTTCTGACTTAGTTCCCTTCTGTTTTCTTCTTTCTGCTCTTTTCCTCGACTTGGAGCTCCTTTCCCTGTTCTCCATCCTGTAAGCAGCTTGGGTAAAGTTCTGGCTCCTAACTCAGATGTGGAGCAGATCTGGTCCCTGGTCATTCTTCTGTGTGACTTCAGGCAGGCCCCACCTTTTGGATCTTTATCTTCCAGGTGTGCAGTGGGTAGAATGACTCTTTTCTTGCTCAACTCCAGTGAATAACAAGTGAGAAAACATCTTGAAGAGGCTGAAGTGCTTATATAAATGGCAGTATATATAACACCCTGACTTATTATGTCAGTAATAAAGATAAACTGAATACAGAACCTTTGTGACTCTGGGCTGTGTTGCTTTTGGTGCTGTCAGAATGGCACTAACCCTGTTAGAAAATCATAACAGCTTTGATAGGTGGCTATGGGCACATGGGCAGGTTTGTAGTCAGAAAGCCTGGAGAAAGGAGGATTGAAGAAGAGATAGTGAATTCCTGGATTTTAAATTTGATAGTCTGTGAGGAAAGCTCAGTATAAGCTTTCTTTGTATGTAGTCTACAAAACACCCAGCACTGCATCTTCACTGATTTATCAGCCACAAATCATTCTTCTTCTGAAGGGTATACCGAGACAGAAACAATTTCGGTCTGGACCAGACTCCATGCTTGACAGCCCTGAACTGACCATCTTGTCAGCTCTATTCTGTTAATACAGAAACCCAGACTGCCCTTTTTACTCACTGTGGGGTTTATTTCAGTAACATTAAAAAAATAAGATTTATCTGTTGGTTTAAAGATTATTAAATTCCTAACTGTATGCTTAATGCTGTTCTATAATCATTTGTAGATGGACCTACAATAGTGGACAGACAGGGAAAAAAACATGCTAATTCTTGTAAAGATCATATCAAAATATATAAGAATGATTTTCCAGGATTTAAAAAAAAAAAGAAAAACAGGCTAGGTTCAACTAAAAATACTCTGAGTCAAACACAGCTATCCTTCCAAGTTACTTTGAGCTCTCATCCGTTCAGAGGACACAGGCAGGCAGGAAAGGGCTCTGTCATATGGAGGAAAAAGTAGGTAGCAATCTCATTTTTGGGCTGAAGCTTCCTGAGTTTTCTGCCATCCTTTGTGGCAGACATAGTTACTACATAGGGAAGAAGGACCCTCGATTAATTTGTCTTGTTCTAGGATAGAAATGAAGCTTGGAGAATGAGATTCTCATTCTGAACTTGGAACTTTGGATGTGGCTAGGCCAGGACTGTCTGATAGAACTTTATGTGAGTATGGAAATGTTCTGGACAAATAATAGTCATTCAAATAATAACTGCTAGCCAGTCATGCTGGCCTAGATTAAAGTCTTTGAGAAAGAGACTTTTGTGCATACTTTATCATGAATGTCCAAAGATTCACTTAGACCCTATGAAGTAAAAAAGAGAGAAGGGGCACTGTGGTATTACTCTCCAAGCGCTCTTCCAGCCTCCCTCTCCATCCAGCAGGGTTCCTTTTATAATCTCTGTCTTCTGATTAAAAATGAATTCCCTTCTGCGAAGTGTCTGCTGCATCCATTGTCGCTTTACTGTTTGGAGCTGGACATCAGCACAAAGCATGGTTATTATTTAGTGATGCTGTTGACATCAGATCTTTGTGTTAACACTTGTACATCAGGAGTAAGCTTTGTGACTTGTTTGGATATTAAAATTTTCCAGGACATGGTTGGCAGGAAGCAACAACCTGTTTCCAAGCAGGTGCTCATAAATCAAGTTAGGTGAATTAGGAGTAGTAAGATTTAAGATTATTTAAAAATTTGGTTTGTTTTTTACAGCCCTATCCTGGTAGTCAGAAGGTCACCATTGATTTTTTACTTTGCAGTGGAACTTACTATTGCTTTTGAATAGTCACCAAAGAGGCTATTAAGAGCTCTTTTTTCTTTGATGGCTGGACTGCACTAAGCACTGCTTTTGTTGCAGATGGATAATGCACAGGACCTGCTTTCCTTCGGTGGTCTTCAGGTGGTGATCAATGGGCTGAACAGTACAGAGCCCCTGGTGAAGGAGTATGCTGCCTTTGTGTTGGGAGCTGCCTTTTCCAGGTGAGTAGGAAGGATGGTTGCTGCATTGGCCCAGCGTCATTTGGTAAAATCTAATTTTACTCTTGGCCTGATTGGCCTGGAAGGTTTCATCTGAACTCTTACACATCCCTGTCACACACATTCCTATCCATATGTCAGTATAATCTGAATGAACCAAGTTAGAAATTGATTCTACCCCATACATAAGAATTACAGCCACATTGTTGTCATCTGTGTATGACTATGTTGACCCCCATCTTTTATATTTATGTGTGTGTATATGTGCACACATACATTTAGTAATATTTTAAGTCATTCTGTATTTACTCTCAGCTAATGAAAAGTTAGGCTAACCATCAATAATTAAGAGGAAGGGGAATAACTCCAAGAGTTCATCTTTGGAGCTCTAAAACTATATCTGGTGAAAAAATGATGAATTTGAACTTGAGGGTAACTGTCTTTGCCTAGTTGTCTGGAACCAGTCCACATGCAGTCAGGTTATCACACTCTCTAGATTGGGAATTGTTTAGAATTTCAGTAAATATGGTTTATGCTAGAAGACTGATAAGGCAAGAGGAATTTAGGTAGCATCTCTAAAGAGTGAATGCAAAAAGAGATGTAAATGAGCACCTCATCATTATACTCATAGGGAAAAAAAGTGTCTGTATTCTGTAGGGGGTCCATTGGCATTATAGTTTCCTTTTAGCTCCTAGGAATCTCTGAAGTAGGATCTAGTATTCAGGCTCTTACTGCAAAGGCACGGACAGTGGCTTTTAGAGGTAGTGATGCTTGGTTTCAGGGGTTGTAATACTGCAGGAGAAAGACTATTCTCAGTATCTGTACCACTGAAAACTTGGTTTTGAATCTGGGGCCTTGAACTCCACTCCACCATCGTGACACACAGGAAACTTTGTTTTAAAAAGCTTGCCATTGTCTCGCATTCATTCTTACCTTTTAATTGGTCTCTGGGTGGTGCCTTCTCATTTTGAAAGGCTTTGGCATCTTTTTTTTTTTTTTTTTAATTAAATTGAGGGTAGATCTAGGAAGACTGGAAGAGCTGTTCCATGAGGAGATGCTGAGAAAACTGCATGTCTTTGTTCCCCTTATCATTGACCTGCCTTGATACTCAAGTCCTGGGTGTTCTGTGATTGTGCTATTAATGGTCAAGGCTGCGTCTTACAGGGCTCTGTAGATATTCCTAGATTCTACCAGAGCTAGAGTCTCCCTGGAAGCCCAGGGAAATCTCAGCCTGTGTCTACAAGGTGGAGGAGAATCTGCAAGTTTGCCATAGGTAGCTGTGATTTCAGCTCTGGAGAAATCCAGTGTCTTATCATCATAAGTCTTTAGGGGCTGGAGAACTTTATTGAGGTTCACTTTTTGTTTTTCATTCCATAAAATTAAAAACTAAATCAGGGGCCTCCCTGGTGGCCTGGGGGTTACATTTCAGCACTATCACTGCTACAGTCTGTTCTGCTCCCCGCTATGTCTCTGGTGAATCTTACCCTTTTCCACACCACTAACCGTCCCCCACCCCTACCCCCCGGCCCCTGCCACCATGCCTCTGGCTTACATCCTAGTTCTTCTGTGCAAAAACAGAACAACACACCACCAACCCTAAGAACTAATTAAAATGCTTTTAATCTCCAAACTCTTTTTTGAAAATATTTCCCATAATCTCAAGTATTTTCTTTTTCCATTTTCAATACAAACACTGTACCCTGCATGCCCTTTGCCATCGCTTCTGGAAATGTTCCTTTAGGTGAACTGTGTAACATTTGTTGTCAGATCCTCATTGAAGGGGGCTAAGTGACTTAAGATGTATTTCATAAACTTTGATTCTGTTCAGCAAACCATAACTCACCCAAAGATTGCGCCAGTATGTGGTGTTATTGAGACTTTTCCCTGATTGTATTAGTGTAAGACCATGTTAACTTTATGCAACATCACTAAAATTTAAATAGAGATAAATATAAAATATTGCAATTTAGTGTTATGGTGGCAGGCAAACTGCTGTATTCAAATTGTCCTAGCTAGGCATTTGATGGCTCACTGGAGGGCAATTACAGTGACAGCATGGTACGGCACCAGCACTTTTAGAAGCAAGCAGCAGGTTCCAGAACATCATGAAAATGTCGATGTTTTATGCAAAGAGAAACTTGATGCAAATCAAGAATAATTTTATACAGATGCAAATCAAGTATAATTTTATACAGAGGCAAGTTTTATTGTTTTAGTAATATTATTTTATTTTGAAGTAAGCATTGATTCTGTAGCTCCCTACCTGCTGGCAGCCCACAGGTGTGTGTTCACGTAACATACAAATACACACAGTGATTGAAGGAGCTTGCTTTTCCTTAAGAGGGCGTTCAGGGCACAGTCGGCACATGAGTCTTGGAGTCCTAACCCTTGGAGATGTTGTTTAGATGGCATTTCTTATAGCTGTGGGTGGGCAGGTATGGTGCTGAGTCAGTGAGGTCATCAGAAATTTGTGTTCAAGTCTGCTCTCCACCATTTCCTGGTTGTTTTCTCATATACACATAATTTCACCTTTCTAAGCCTTTTTTCATTTCTTAACTTGGAACAATACTAGGTGTTCTCCACATTTAATAAGGTCAAGTGAGTGTGAAATAACATAATATACAATGAGTCTTATGAAGATGTTTATAAATCACCTGTTAGTGACAAGGTGGTATAACATCATCATGCTCATTGTGGGTATTTTATACTAGGAATTTTTCCTATGAGGAAATTCTTACTTCTATTGTTCCTAACTGTACAAATTTTTATCTTCCTTCTTTTCACTTCTGGTAAGGTGCTAATGTTCTATCAAATGTTTTTTGGGTACTAATCCTGCTGCTTCATGAGTCTGTTTATTTGCTTACCTGGCTTAATTGTTTAATAAAATTAATTGCTTAATATTGCATTCCGGATTCACTGAAATACACTCCTAAGGGGAGCTGCAGGAGAGACAGAGAGATCAGCTTTCCAGACCAGACCACAGAGATGATAGCAGTGAGACTTAACCCCTAGGCTCCCAGGAGGCCCTGGATACCAACCTCCACATTTCTATAGATAAAACACTTCCCTCTTGTTAAAAAGCAAAACAATTATTCCAAAATCAAGAAGAGTTGGATTTAAATGTAGTTGACATGGCCACTAAATGTTACATGCCCACTGAAATAATTTGTTGCCTTACTTAGAATATTACTATTATTTATGAGCCATGCACACTGATTTTCTGCAGTTTGTTGCCTCATGTGTAAGGCTCTTGCCCAAGAAGGTTTGTGGAGATAGGGGTGGTGATGTTTTGGGCAGCTTTATTTTTATGGTGTCTTTGTTGTTGGATTATTGCATTCTGGTATTTTATCTTTTTCTTTTTTTTACAATTAAATTTATTGTTGCACTATTTACAATAGGGTAGATGTGGAATCAACCCAAATGTCCAAAAATAGATGACTGGCTCAAGAAGATGTGGTATATATACACAGTGGAATATTACTCAGCATCAAAAAATGATAACTCATGCCTTTTGCAGCAACATGGATGGAGCCTGAAGGGATCATGCTTATTGAAACTAGAAAGAAAAAAAAAAAGTATCGGATGGTTTCACTCATAGCAGGAGCTTAAGGGATCAGGAAAAAAAAAAAAGCAACTGTAATAAAGTAAAAACAAAAATCAACTATAAACCAGAGACATTCTATTATTCTGTAGGGATGGAGAGGGGAATAGGATCAAAACTGGGTCGGGAAGAGCACACGGGACTATGGTGAATGGCACATGGGTGAAGTGGTGGTGGGAAGTCCATGGGGATTACAATTGAGATGAAAAAATGTACAAAATGAAGAATGATGTAAAAAAATATATAATATTTAAAAAATAAATTTATATATATTTTTCATCATTGTTCTTTTTTAAAACAAAGTGTACTTTTTTTCTTTCCCCCCTCAGATGTAGTCCCCTTAGAATTTCCTCCTTGAAATGGGGACTGTTTTTTTCTAAACCTATTCTTCTGCAGTCACTTGTTTTGGTGGCCTTTCTGTGACCTTGTTTCATCTCACGATGGCTTGAATGTATGTTTCTCTAAGGTCTGACCTACTAAGAATCTCTGGAATCCCAGAGAAGTAATTTTTTTTGTGTGTGTGTAAGAGAAGTCTCAGCAAGGTGATGAGAAATTCAGAGGAATTGAAGCCTTCTGTAATCTGATTTTGGTCTTATTTCTCAGCAACCTGACTGCCTACTTTTGGGTCTAGGGAAAAGCGAAGACTTTTGAAGAAAGACTTCACCTTTTTATTGTCAATAATTAAACTATCAAAGAACTGATGTGTGTAACCCCAGGAACACTTTCTTTGCTGTCCTCCTGCCCCTGCCTCAGTCACTTTTGGTGTCCTTTATCCATCTTTTTAATAAGTCACATTCCTATCTGCATATATGTGAATTATTTTGCAATTAGATGGATTTGTAAATGCTCATGGAATGTGTACTTTGATTTAAACTGTCCATGTTCAGTATAAAAAGTACATGTGCCATCATTCATAGTATGGTTATGTTTTATTATTATGGATCCCTAGAAGAGAATTCTTCACCCTCTCTATCCTTGTCATCTTCCTTGAACCCCACCTTGGCATATTTTTTGGCACTTAATTGTATTTTTAAAATGAGTATCTCTCCCACCCCTTCTCCTGCACCCAGTGACTCCATGCTTTATTGGCTCTAGTTTCCTCAGTTGTACTCTCCCCATTGAGGTCTCACCAATACATTATTAACCATTTGGCCATTATCATATCACCATGTCCTATATCCAACTGTTGGCCTCTAGTTCTTGATTTCTTTCCTGCCATCCTCAATGGATTTCACACTTACCTACATCTTCTCCCCTCTCTTTACTAAGTAATAATATGAGCTTGTTGGGTATTAACAGTCACAACTTAAACAACTCAATAAAGGTCAACAAATTTCTGTCATCCATAGATATCTCTAAATATCTCAGAATTCATTTCCCATTTTTACCAGTAGCTTACGTTCTCTGACACCTTCATGATCTTTCATGTCTCTCTCTCTCCTGATGAACATACTTTTTAGCTTACTGTGACCTCCAGCCTTCTGTACATCTTCCTATTATCAGTGCTATTTACTTTCCTCTCTCAAGGTTGCTTCTTAATCTGCAAATATTCTCAAGGTAATCTATCCACTGACCCCTGTCCCATTCACCAACTTGTCATTACCTTCTTCCTGCCATACTGTGTTTTCCTTTTCTTCCAGACTTCTCGAAAGACAAAAGGAATCCAAGTAAGTACACATTAACCTGATATTCTTATCATCCCCCCTGAGTTTTCAAGAGTGTTTGTCACCGTTGGCAATCTCTGTAACAGTCAACAATGTTAACCACCACTTTCCTTTGGAAATTTTACTTCTTGGTTGCCATGTGATTGTAGTCAGCTTGTTCTTGAATATCTGAAATTACTCCTGCTCCCTTTTTTTATGGCAGCGTATTCTTAATATTATCTCCTAGTTTTCCACCCAGTTCCTCTTCTCTCTTTATTTTCTCCACCAGTGGCCCTACCTACTTCATGGTTGTGACTCCTACCTTATTGTGGATTACTGTCTGTGTTGAAGCCTAGGCTTTCTTCTCAGGTCTCATCTACCACATAAGTCAGACTGTGATTATACCTCAAGCTCAAGGAGAAGAACATGGAATTCGTTTTTGTCTATCATAAATGAGGTGCTTCCCTTCCACATTATTTTTTTTCATCTATTCTTGACAGTATGATTGTCGTACTTACCCAGGGTTGAAATTTTTGAATGATGGTTGAATCTTTATTTCCTCCCTATTCAGTTTGTGAATGAGTTCTGTGGATTTTTATTTCCATTACTGTTGTCTACTAAACTCATAATTTTCATTTCTTTTAAAGAACCTTGATGTGAGGGAAGCAACATGTTCAGGAAGAGAATTCCATCTTGTAATGTAAGGAAATGAGCCATGAATAGTGTAAACCAGGCATAGAAATTCCACTCTCTGAGGCTGTATATTGATTTGGAAGTGGGCATGTGAGCCAGGTCTGGCCAATGAGACATAAATAGGTGTTTTCTGGGAAGGCTTTTGGGAAGCAGTTTACTCTCTTATAGAAAGGTAGTAAGAAAACTCTGCCCACTTGACTATGTGATACTTACAATAGCTGCTGCATTGGACTGATGTGGTGAGAAGCACAGAGACACCAAAACAAACAAACAAACAAACAAAAACCAAAACTATGCTGAAGAGGAAAAGAAAATAAAGGGAATTTATTTAACACTCAATGAAAGGAAAAGGCAGGGAGGAACTGGGTCCTTTGATGTAATGTAGCCATTCTACTAAATTTGGAACCATCTACTTCTAGACTTTTATTATGAGAGATAATGTCTTTATTTTTTTAAAATAAATTTGCAACCTAATGTACTCATATTAATAAAAATTCTCCCAATATTTTTGCATCTTCACACACATATCAATTTTCGATTGTACTTAGGTATTATGAGGAGTAGAGGATTCATTTTCTGTCTTTGTCTTCTGTCTTTCTAAGTAATAGCACAGCACTAATATTGGGTGCTAGGAAGTAATTATTGTGTGAGAAGATGAAGAAACAAAAGAATAAACTGTTTCTTAGGAAATGGAATGTTTTTCCAGATACTAAATGGGAGTTAAGTGATTAGAGAATGTGATGGACTAGTGTATAATACAGGTATCTCACCTTTACCCTTTCAAATCTGAGGTCATGGAAATGAGTTTATAGCCCCCCCTGGCTGAAGACCCATAAAATATATGTTAGAGTTTGGATGAGGTCAGATGTTGGAGAATACAGCATTTGAATAAAGGTTCTAATGTGACCTGTAGGGCTAGTTCTGACCTCTTGACTCTAGAAACTAATTTTTTCACATTTCACTAGTATCAGGGGAAGTGCTCAAACCATTTCATATCTGATGAATTGCTTAGCATATTAACCACAATTGACCTGGGCGATTAGATAACTAACTCTTAAAGCTGCATTCAAAGACTGGTTTCTTTTTCAAGTGGCAATTGATGACAATTGGAAAATGAGCTGTAGCTTGACCATCATCTCCCTGTTCTTCCTGCCCTACAATGCAGAATCTAAGACTTCATTCTGGGGAAAGAGGTGTCATTGTGCTTAATGAATTTCAACCTTCAGCATTTCTTTTAAATTTGTCTTTGTGATGTGTCCCTGCCTCATCCACATCCTCTGTGTTGACTGCCTTCAGATTTTTTCCTTATTGACTATCTCCTTGTCAATTTCTTCCCTGCATCACTCAACTCACAAAGTTCTTTCTTTTCAACTTTACTAATGTTTGTTGTGTGGACTCCTAAACTGACCCTTTAATACATCTAGTTCTTTCTGTATGCCAGTTTCCCCCATAAAATTGAAAGCTTCTTGAGAGTAGAAACTGGCACCCAAGTCTATGGTACCCCAAACACTTCTAGAGGGTAACTTTCATGTGACTGCTTAGAGTATTTCATGGTACAAACTAGTCTCACACAAAAATAGCAATCAGTGAAAATTGGTAGGAAGAATGAAGTGACTAAGAGCAGGAAAGTTTTATTTTCTCCATTTTGTTTGATTTTTCCTTCCAATGAGATATATTATACTTGCAATTTTAGCAATAAGTAACAAAAGAAAACAGAACTGTGAGACTTTGTATATGAGCAAATAGTGGTTTACATTTCCCAAGAAGCATTCTTGGTTCAGAATACCTGAAGATTTTGTATTAAATATATAAGCACTTCCTAAATACTCAATTAAGCTGTCAAGGGGCATTGCTCTACGTAATTAAAAAGGACATCAGTAATCATATTCCTTATTTGGTAACCCTGCAAGAAAGTGAGGGGAGTTCTAAAGACAGATACAGCGGAAGCACAAATCCAAAGAGAAACAGGCATTGAAACTTACAGCTGTCCTTACTGGTGAGAGGTTTTGTGAGTTGGAGGCAGGAGACTAGGTTTACAACCCATGAAAGGGAGAGGTGGAAAAATGAAAATCATCAACTTAATAGGAGATATTAAAGCAATTTGGCTTCGAATGGAAGAGGAAAAATTGCCCAGCAAATCCTTTACCCAAGCCAGCTCTGGAGTGCATTTGAGCTGAAATCAAATTCCTTTTAGTGGCCTGAAAATTTCAAACCTGAAAGTTTAGTCTAAAATGGTCACAATAAATAATAAACTGGAAAAAAGGGTTTACAACTTTTATCATAGATGTATCATTAATATTCCCTACTGTAGTTATAAAAGAACATTTAGAAATAAAGACAGAACATACTGGTAACCCTACAGAAAAATGGGCTAGATACACAGTTTGCAAAAAAGAAATGTAACTGTCTTAACCATACTAAAAATGTTCACCCTCACTCATAAGAGAAAGACCAATTAAAACTATACAGAAATACTGTTTCTCAGCTATCAGATTGGCAGAAGTCCCAAAATTGAGAGTATATTCTTCTGTGAAGTTGTCGGAAATGGGCTTTCAAATCTTGTTGGTAAAACTATAGATTTGGTACAATATTTACTGTGGAAAATTTGACACTAGTTTAGCAAAGTACTTCCTTATTTACCCTTTAAAATAGTAGTCCTGCTCCCAAAATTTTTACCACTAAGCCAAATTGGTAAAATTATAGCAAGACATATGTCTGCTTAGGGTTATTCATTGTAGAACTATTTATAGTAACAGGACAGGCACCAGCTCAACTGTCCATCTGTAGGGAACTGATTGAGTGAATTGTGTGATTTTTTTTTTTTCTGTGTAGCACTATATGTTGTAGAGAATATTGACATATTTTTGTATACTAGACTATTCAATTATTATATATTCCAGGTAAAGTATGATTAACTGCTATTATGTGTTTGTAGTTATAGTTTTTAAAAGTGAAGAATAAGGGTTACTGTAGAAGAGGGACTTCATAATTATGGCAGATATTTTACATAATTTAAAAATTCAATTAAAATGTAATATAAAGATCCATAAAAGTTGAGAGCAAAGTGAAACAGTAGGATATAATTGTTTATAGAATTGGCATAATCACACAGTGAAGAACTGTTTCATGCAATTTTACAACACAATAATTTGGCTATACATTCCTGTTTGGATCTATCCCAAAACAAAAAACCTGCAAAACTTTTCAGAAGTCATACTGTTATTCTTAGTCTTTTGTAAGTATTAGGGTTAAAGTAAATGAGTAATTGTGTCTGTTTCTCTAAGAACCAGGGTTTTTGACATGCAAAGATAGATACTAATGTTAACAGTTGGATAAAATCCCGCTTTAGTCCTGATATTGAACTGAAAGTATTAGTATGAGCTCATGATTCACTTTATATTTAAAAATGTATTTTTTTTCAGTTCTGTCCACTGCAAAGGAAAGGAAGATAAACCCAATAGCAGTGACCAACTCTGATACCAAAGTGTGCTTTCTAAGTACTATTTCCCTTATAATAACATTTTCATCAAAAAGAACTGTGGTTTCTTGGAGAAATGGCTGACTTCAAGTCAGGAGTAAGATAGGTGCAATATGATCCTGGATACCTTGTCATAAGAGAAAGCAAGGAACTCTCAGAGACTGTGAGGGTCTTGTGTAAAACACTCAGGTTGAGATGGAGGTATAGATGAAACAGGACAGGCCAGTGAGGTGTCCCTTAACCATTGTTTCTACTTTAATCTTTAAATGAAAATTTAGACAAAGTTCTTCTGAATCATAGTCCCAAACTGACAGAATTACTAGCTTACTGGTAGAAACACATACACAATCCTCTTTGAAGGAACACATCTTAAATCCAGGCCTGAGAACATCTGCACACACACAGAAAAAATATTCAAATGATCTTGAGCCCACTATCAAAATATCACAGAGCACACAAAAATTATCTCTGATCCATTTTTCCATTGAGTCTTTTGATTATTGCTTATTAAGTATTCTTAAAATTCATATCATATATAACTAGGATAAATAATATATTAACATTACTTCTGTTGCCTCTTGTCATTATAAAGTTGGTTTTTTTTAGATTTATTTATTTTTGCATATGAAAACTGGGGTACAGGCCAGAGGTATGGCGGGTGAAAAGATTGACCAGAGACAAGAGTGGGGAGCGGAACAGGCAGAGCTACTGAAATACACTGCTGAGTGGAGGGACAGGTGAGACAGGAGAGGTCGGTCCATTGTGCCATGTTGGTCAGCTCCCTGGGTGGGGATCAACTTTGTGCTGCAGTGGCTGGTGATAGCTTCATAGTGCTGAGACTTAACCCCTTGTACCACCAGGGAGGCCCTGTAAAGGGCTTTATAAAATTAAAATTATTACTCTTTTTTTTATAGTTTGTACTTTTGATGTTTTAAGACACTATCTTGAGGGTATTAAAGATATTTTCCTATGTTACCTTCTAAGTGTATAAAGTTTTAGATTTTATTCTAATTAATTTTTATGCAGCCATATAAATTTAACATGACTTATATATTTTAATTTCCGCCATACAGGCAACTGATTGTCATGGCATCATCTATTAAGCAGTCTCTTTCCCCTGTGAATTACAGTGGTGCTACCATCTAAGCATTTCCTTTGTTTGCACAGGTTTGTAATCTGACTCATTGGCCTCTTTCTCTATCATTGTGCCAACCTCTTCTAATTTCAATTACTGAAGCTTTTATAAGTCTTGATATCAAGTAAAACAAACCTTCCTTTTTCTTTAAAATTACTTTGAAAATTTTTTTATCCTTTTTCTCATATGGATTTGTGACACAATTTGTGAGGGTTAGCAGACTTGATATTTCAGTTAGAATGCAGTAATTTATAGAATATTGTCTAGATTATTATAGATTATTATGTAATACTTATAATAGTAGTCCCATTAGTATATCTTTCCAAATAGGTGTTTACATGTCTTTTAATAAAGCGTTACAACTTTTTCTATGTAAGTATAGATTATCGTTTGTTATTCTTAAGTGCTTTACAGTATTATTTGTTATTGTAAATAAGATAAATTTAAGTCTTCATTTTCTAATTTATTGTTGCTGGTAGATAATTTTATAAATTTGTTTGAGTTATTGCTAATAGTTCATCTGTATTTTTTCCTAGATTTCTTTATAGCTCCCCAAGTACTAAGGTACCCAATATAGCCATGGAACTTTTCAATCAAAAACAAAGAAAATAGTTACATAAGGTAAAGGTTCTGCTCTCCCTTACAATTTTTCCTCCTCTCTGAGAATGCTTTTCCTGTTGAAGCCTGACCCTCCAATTCTCAGGTCATTTTCAGGCTTTGTTATCTTCATATACAGTTTTGTTGTGTATGTGTGGGCAAGGTGAACCCATTGTCTTTCCTATTCTACCATCTTATCAAAACTCTAAGGGCTGCACTTTAAACCCAGAACCTTGATGTCAAAGCCTGTGTTCATTCTCTAGTTCTAGAGTTAACACATCCTTTAGAAAGGACCATCCCTCTAAAGGTCTAGACTGAGTTTCCTAGTCTTTTCTTCTCTATCACATAAGCTCTTTACTTGCTGTTTTGAGTTGCACGAAATAAGGTGGGGAAGCATTAGGGTTATGTATGGTACAAGTGGTTGTTAGGATATGACATGATAAAAGTCTGTTTTGTATCTTTCACTCCTTCAGTCTGCTTGTACATTAGGAGGTGTTCAAAGGGCCCTGACTGGATTGTGTCTCATTGGCAATTTCACCCCAAGGCTTCTGTCCTTGGCAACAAACTGAACACTAAGAATGGTTCTGATACAGGTTTGGGCAGACTGAGGCAGGCATGTTTGAACCCTGCTGCTTTGCTTCATTTTTCAGAACAATCAAGTTCCTTCTGCGTGGTTTTTCTATGAGATTTAAGTCATGAGGTCTTTGATGGGGAACCTTTGCCCACTGTGTACTTCCTTTCATTTCTTCTTCCAGTCGAGCACTTTTGACTGTTTTGGTTATTGAATTCTGATTAGTTAGAAGCTTTCTTTCCTGGCCTTTGTTCTGCCTCCATAAAGGGTAGAGGAAGGCCAATAATTGAAAGAGAGCAGGAAATATCAAATCCCTGTCCCCCTCTAATGACAGCATGCTCTGCACCTTTGCTACCTTGGTAGGAGACTGATAGGATACTAGAGTCTCTGGGCTTTTTCAGGACCTTGGTTCTATTATCTTGGAATATGCACGAAATGTGGGCACATGGCTGTCATGCGGCTGTGGAACAGAAGGATTTCCTCCTACAGGACAATCCATAATCCCTTTGTTTCTGGGAAATCTTAAAGACTGACTTCCCAGGCTAGCCACCCAGCCTCCATTCTGCATTGCATTTACATATACAACCTTGGGGCTTAAAGTTAATTTATTTCTATCTCATTTTCTCCCAGCTTTTATACTGTATTTAATCAGTTTGCTTTGGTCCTTCTGCCACTTCAGCCAGGCTGCCGGGAAGGGATTATAGCTGGGCCCTGGTGCCCCAACTATATATACCTGGTGCCCCAACTATATATATATTCTAGTAACACACTAGAATGTAGACTGTCTCGGAGGTGTCCTGTTTGCTCTCATTGGCAAGCACAGGGTACTTGAGACTTTCCTTTGCAGAAGAACTGGGAAGGCTCTTTTGAAAAACCAGTTAAAAAGTTTATTCAAAATAAAATGCAACCCAACCACCCAATTCTTGGGAGTCTTTCCCAACTTTCTTTTAAGGTTAGGTCATTTAGACTCCTGTGACAGGGGGTTTGTTAGAGGCTACTCTGGTAGTATTTCTGTTTGGCATTAGTCTGGGAGTTCTGGGGGGCAGCCTGGCCTGTTGGGGGAAGGGGGTGGCTTTCTCTAGAGTGAGCACCCTAGTATCTTCACCTGAGCACGTGCCTTTTCACAGCCCTCATTGTCATGGTGGAAGTTTGTTTTGGGTAAGTATATGCCCACTTTGGGGCAGTTGACAAAATTCAAAGAGAAGCAAAGGCCAAGCAAAGAGTGGATACAGGAATAAACAGGTTTGTCAGGATCAGCAGACTGGAATAGGCAGTCTGATTTGGATTTGTGGTATTTAACATGAAATTCCTGTTGCACAGATGTTCTTCCCAAATATCCATGGACAGTGATCAGTGACTGAGTGAAGGAACCTCAAATCTCACTCAGTGCCACTTTTGAAGTGATTTGTTCAAGGTCACAGAGCCAGCTGGCAACCAGAATAAGATGAGTCAGAAGCTGTGCTTTTTCCGGCTAAGTTAGGGGCTCCAGGTAGCATTTTTTGCCCAGTCAGAGAATTCTCAGGATCTGAAACAAATTGTTCCTGAAAGATTTAGATAAATACCTGTCTCCAGCCCTATAACTCATGATGACTTAAGTGGTCTATTTTCCCTTTTGCAAAGGCAAGAAGCTGTTGCAGTCTTGTCAGACTGTTTAGTGCCTCATGGGGTATTGGGTATCTCAATACAGAGCTGTCCAGCCTGCCTACCTCCTCTCCCCCTTTGTTGCCATTCATGCTACTCATTTGGGGTCCTTCATCTCTTTTGGCTTTCTTCTTGAAATCTGTACCTGAAGGTTCACTAAATAGTACCTGGCTGAGAGAAATAGATAGCACTTGTTTCTCCCCTAAGGACATGATCATACTTTTCCCCTATACTACTTTGGTAAATGTCTGGGTTAGTATCTATAAAGTAACTTAAATTTTATGTCTTGAACTCTAATTTGGTAAAAGTCACATGTTTTGAAATTCCAAGGACACGAAAGCGCACGGTGAAAACGTCCTCTTAAGCCGTTTGTGTGCTACTCAGTTTCCTTTCTTCAAGGCAACCTAGTGTCTTCAGTTTCTTCTAGAGCAACTTATATATATTTAAGTAAATACACCTATATAGTGTTTTATCCAAAAGGCATGTTGCTATATATATGGTTCTATAATTTGCTTTTTCTATTTAACATCTTCAACATTATTCTTTATCTGTATATAAAGAGCTTCTTAATAGATGGCTTCTGTTTTTAATAAATACAGAATGATTGAGTTGGAAACTTTTGGGAAAATGTGTGCATTGATCATGTGCTTTGATAAATTAGCCTTATTACTAGGCAACATTTATTGGTTGGATAAAGGATGTATTTGACTATTGTCTAAGAAGTGCTTCCTGATGGCTTTTTAGAGCCAGCATGACTCACAAAGCGTCTTCGACAATGTTTGGAATGACTGTATGATTAGATATGATTCAATGTTAAAAACCTGTTAAGGGGGGTCTTCTTGTTAGCACAAAGGGTTAAGTCTCAGCACTATGAAGCACAAAGGGTTAAGTCTCAGCACTATGAAGCTATCCTCCACTGCAGCACAAGTTCCATCCCCAGCTAGGGAGCTGACCCACATGGCGCAGCAGACCTCTCCTGTCTCGCCCGCTTCACCCCTCAGCAGTGTATTTCAGTCCATCTGTCTGTTCTGCTCCTCACTCTGTCTCTGGTGAATCCTCTCACCCCTGAATGCACCTCTGGTTTACACCCCAGCTCTTGCATGCATAAATATATAATTAAAAAACAAACAACTGTTAAGGAGGCAATAAAGAAACAACACACTGGGGCTTCTATCCACTGTATTGGGATCATGGTAGTAACAATCAGGCAGAGTGAGCTGTACTAGGTCTACCAGGCACTAGGCATTTTGGTCTCTGGAGATACCCAGATGCTTTGTCTTTGAAAGTGTGAAAAGTGAAAAAAAGGTGACTGTTTGCATTTTCCCCACTGAAACATACTAACAAGTTGGGGCTGCTTCCATGCCCAGGTGACTGTCTGGTTGGGCTGTGGCCCTCATGTTCCTGGTAAAGAGATGATCCCCAGAGGGTGGGCGTCTAAGTGGGTGGGTGGATGAGAGGACTCCATCTTGAGTATTTGTTAGGGCAGTCATTTTAACACTTCTGGGAGAGTTATTCTATTTATAGAAGACTGAAGCCACAGCTATTGCCTTTTCAAGGGATATGAAGTTTGGTTTCCTTAGAGCCAATCTGGGACATTGAGAGACCCTCAGCACTCAAAAGAATATGATGCTTGTATTGTCCTCTCTCATGAATAAGTAATTCAAAATGAAAATGATTATATTTTAAATTAAGTCCACTAGTCCAGTTTGGATGACTAATTAGATTTTTTAAAATAATGCATGAAAGGATCAAATATCTGATGGTCTCCATTTTATTCCCTTTACATTTTTTTTTTCACTCAAACTTTGCTTATGCCCAAGGACAAATTGAATGTCTCTGTTGTATGATCCAATATTGAGAGTTTTTAGTTTTCCTAAAGAACTGCCTTCTGAGGAATTGGGTGGCAGGAATTATTTCACAAAGTCAAGAGTTTTGAAGTTTTTAAAGAATGTTCTTTTGTTTATTTAATATATCTTTGCCCAAACTGAACATTAAATAGCTCTGAAATTTTCCTCCAAGAAATGCATTTTATTCTTGAGTGCTCCATGATGAAATCAGTCTTAATTTCGGTTCAACTAGTGTGTAAAAACACACAGTGAGTGATTATTAGTCCCCGAAGGAGGCAAGACAGATGGAGCCTAGGATGGAATTGGCTTTATGATTAATTGAATCCTTGAAGAGTTGAATAGAGTTAAATCTGATTTGGCCCAGGCAGTACCTTGAGATGGCTGGTGCTGTCCTGAGCCTAGGAGAGGGAAGGGTCACAATAACCCAGATTTATGCTCTATTAAAATGGATTGGATGTGTGCATCAGACAGTTCCCATTTTTAAACTATTGATGCAGGATAATTGGAATGGAAACAAACAAGATTAGAACTAGATTACAGGTATTTGTGCAAGTTGCCTCCTAAATCAATCAGTCTGTGAACTGTTCTGTTCTATGCTATTGTGAGTCTGAATCACTGAAACTCTGAAACACACCTGGAGCTGTCCAGGCAGAAGGTGAAGGGGGAGGGAAGAGGGACTGAGAACTGCGTGGGATGGGAACTAGGTTCAAGTGGAGAAGGTTTTCTGTCTTTTTGGACAGAAATCTTCCAGAGAGAATTTTAATTTTGCTCTTTTTTCATTCCAATGGAAATGTATAATACATAGGTTTGAAATGACTGCCTCTTCTCCACAGTGAGTTGATGGATGATGTGTCCTTTTTTTTTTTTTTTTTTTAAGATTTATTTATGCATACAGAGCTGGGGTACAGGCCAGAGGGGTGGTGAGAGGCTTCACCAGAGACAGAGTGGGGAGAAGAACAGGCTAACTGACGAAGTACACTGCTGAGGGGAGTAGCGGGAGGGCCAGGAGAGGTCTGCCCCGCCATGTGGATCACCTCCAGGGCAGACGGGGATCGAACTCATGTGGAAGTGGCTTTAGATCAGGGAGAGCCCTGATGATGTGTCCTTTTTTAATGTTTGGATCAAATGGTCATCTAGGGCAGCTGTGGCCAGTGGGGACTCTGCAGCCCAGAGAGTGCAAAGAGAGAAGGCCTGATGTTGTGTGAGACAGTAATCACCAAGCCTGTCAGGACTGTGGGTGCCCCTGTGCCTTGCCAAAGGGGCCTAGCTGTTATCATCATGCTTGGAGCTAGACATCATGCTTGGAGATAGAGCTGGTGGTTTGCCTTTATGGGCAGGCTGTTCTTCCTGACCAGATGATGAGAGAAGAGAAGTCCATGTTCTCTCCTAACTCTCAGTCACCACCTGCTCTAGCCATGGGTATGAGCTAGCACGTGAGGCAGGGTTTTCTTTTCTTTTTTACCACAGGTTCCAGGATAGCTTTATTACTGAACACATTTTATTTTTTATTTATTTTACAACAGTTTATTTTTACATCATTTTGTATATATATATTTTTCCATCTCAATTGTAATCCCCACGGGTTTCCCATCACCAA
>NW_004567122.1:28898875-28906335 GCF_000260355.1 Condylura cristata | reverse complement strand
GTTTGTCTGAGAATGTCCTTATTCTTTCTTCGTAGAGGAAGGAGAGCTTCGCAGGGTAGAGTATTCTTGGTTGGCATTTAATGCTTTGGAGTTTGTTGAGAATGTTCCTCCACTCTCTTCTGAGGCAGGGTTTTCTTATTCTGAGGATTACTCTGATCTAATCCTGACCTCAGAAGTCTGCAATCACAGGTCACAGTTTCATGGTGACAGCCAGCTAAGTGGTATTAGAGTAATCACTGTACTTGTATGAGACTTTAGGTCCCTCTTTGTAAGAACAAAAGGATTAGATCTGACTGGAGAGTATACCAGTGTCCTCTTTCCTCAGTTTTCTTGGCGCTGGTGACTGTGCCAAGTACTTGGCAGCATGATTGGTTTAGGCTCCTAAAAGTCCCATCTGATAGTCAAGCCCCTCACTCTTACCTTCCAACTGTGCATTTTTTTTTAGTCTTCATTTTTACATTTTGAACTCTTGTGAGTCAGGCTGCAGGCAGCTCATTTACATGCGAGCCAGCCAGAAGGAAAATGACTTGAAATCTACTTTCATTTTACTGTGGGAGGTGTTTTCCTGTTGAATTGCTAACCAGGTAGGTCAAAGGGAATCAAGGGATCTCACTCATCCCTAGATGGAAACAAGCACAGCAGAACACCTGAGAAAGGGATGAGAAAATGATGACACTTTTCAACTTTGGCATTCTCTAAATTGGATTTACTTAAAAGGGCCTATTGCCAAGGGAAAGAAGTGAGATTTCTTGGTCCCACATCAGAAAAGGGGAAACCAAGGCCCCCCTCAATACTCTGGAACCACTGTGGGGCTCAGAACTGAGTCCTGCTTCTCATCTCACCATTTTCCCACTGCCATGTCCTGCCATTACCTCAGTCCTGCTAACTGCTCTGGCTGTAGCTTCCACTGCTGCCATTGTGTCAGGCACAAAGGAGTTTAATTTGCCTATTTTGTTGGTGTCCCCTGTGTGAAGAATAGCATCAGAGCAGTATCTGATTCTCCATGTCTGATAACAGCCTTTGTTCTAATCAGAGTAATCTTTCCTTGTCCAACCCTGCCTCTTCCGGGCCCTTGGCCCCATCCTAGCCTGGACCTCAGAGCAAATAGTGCTCAGCAGATTTTCCTTCCTCTTCTTAGGCACACACTAGATATGGGCTGAGGAGGGAATGACCGCCCTGCTGGGGTAAGGGGCATGCCTCATCCCTTGGAGCTAAAAGGCTTAAACATATGGGGGTGGGGAGGGGGAGATTATGTGTCTTACCTGCGATAATTCTTGGCATTCAGGGTCTAAGTTGCTTCTTCTTGGAGTTCTTGAGCCTAGCTCTTATCTCCTGTCTTCCTTCAGTGATTTTTCTCCTGGAGTCCTTGAAATGCAGCTGCTCTATTCAGTGGCAAGAGGACATGCTAGCTACTTAACCCTGCTGGTTATATAAGGTAGAGGAGAAACTCTGCAGTGTTTTCCTTAGCTTTCATTTCTCTAAGCTGATTGGAACCTATCTTCTGGGAAAGGGGAAAACTCTAGTCACTTTTGCTAACCGCTCAGCATAGACTAAAGTGACAGGGTGCTCTTGAGCTTCCAGGGTGACATGCTATTTGTGACGATGCTGTTCCTACTTATCTGTCCAGTGCCCAATGCTGAGGGCAAGGTTATATATGAGGGATGGCTGAATGAACTGTTTATAGCAGGGGAAGTCCTAGTCTAAGGGTGGTTATGATCTTCCCTGGGAGGTGAGAGGCCAACTAGGCTTCTGACTCATCTAGACTCTTTGTTTCTGCTCAGACATATAAGCATTGTTCAGTTTCTGCCAGCCCTCCCATCCCTATTCTTCTCTTGGGCTCAGCATTTTCTATTGTGACATCCTTTGTCATTGGTTGGCAAATAGACAAGCTCTGTTATGAAGGGCTAGAACATGGGGACCCCGTTAACATGGGATGGGTGGTGGTAGGACAGATATCTACATGAACACTTGCTTCCTCTATGTGTCATGGAGTGTAAAAAGACTGCTTCTTGTCCAGCTCATGGGACTCTCCAGTCTCATTGTGATTGTTGACGACAAGATGGAAGGGGTAACGGTGGATTAAGCAAGGTAGCAATCATGGCTGAGAGCTTAGCACCAATGGATGCCTTTGGAAATAGTGACTGATAGTACTTCCTCCCATAAGTATGTCATGAAGAGGTAAATCTCTTTGCTAAATATCCTGAAAGAAGCATGCTGGGATTTCCTACAGGATGTAGAGATGGCATCCAAGGATAGAGAGGGACCTCAAGGAAAGGGAGCCCCAAGGTCCCACTGACTTCCATAGTAACCTTGACCAAAGTCCTTGACTTCACTATACACTTACCTGGAAGTGAGAAATACTGTCTTATACCTCCTGTGGGTCATGGAGAGAGATGAGATTATCCCTGTAAAATGCACTGATTGTTTTGGAAGAAAAATTCTGTATCTCTGCCAGTTCTTGTTATAAATAGTGACATTTGAAAATCGATAGGGCTTCACTCTGAGGAGCTGCAAACACTGCCCACGCCTGTTTGTTTTCAGATTTATTCTCACCTTTTCCTAATGACAGGGGGTGCAGATGTGGCCCTCCCTGCGCACCTCACTGCTGGTTGGGAGAACTAACCATGAGGTAACGAACACAGCCAAAACCATGAACTGCACAAACGCATTTGGCAAGTGAGCTTGCTGTTGCCCTTGGCAAATGGGCTCAGATAGGCCAGCTTTTTCCTCAAAATATTTACTGAAATTCAACTGGTATGTTCTAAGAGGATGGAAAGATGCATTTGGCTTATTTATTGACCTCACAATGTTTAGACTCTAGGCATAAAGAGTGTTTAGAAATAGCCAGTGTATGTACAATATTCAGACTCTGAGCTAAGAAGTTTACATATATTTTCTCATTGAATCTGCCCAACTAAGTACTATTCCTTGTAAATAAAATTATTTCCATTTTATACCTGAGGAAATTGAACTTAGGGAGGTCAAGTACCTCACACAGTGAGACTGTGTTAGAGGTAAGACATGAGCTTAGACAGTGTGATTTCATAGTGAAGCTCATGCCAGGTATAAATGCTGAGAAAAGCAGAGATAACACAGGAAGAGACAGGGAGGGAGGAGAGGGAAGAGTAACAAATGGAGAGAGGGGAGAAGGTGAGAAGTAGGGGCAAAGCAGGGTGAGAGATAACCAGCTAGATATCTGGGTTCCTGTTGTTTTCTCTGCCCTCGAGTGATAATCAGTCTTACTGTTTGCCTCTCTAACGATGCAGGTAGTTCCAGCCCTACAAGGGAAATGGGGATGTGTCAGGCAGTTGGTGAATAAGAAACTTGATTTTGGTGACTTAATGCTCCCATGAAATGACCCTTGTTAAATGCTCCCTGGGAAAGTGTTGGCATAAGCTCTTGCACGACCTTGACTGGCACCTGGACTCGGATACCGAAAGGCACGTGAAAGCACATGTGCCTTGGGGATGTTCTTGAGTGCCAGGTCTGAGCTCCAGGAATGTGAGAAAATAGGTCAAGCGAGCAAGCAGCCACGTCTAAGATAGCAAAAGAGCATATCGGGAGAGGTGTCGGGGGTGCGAGGGCTCTGTCATCTAGGGCTGGACAGGGTGTTCCAAGAACTAGAACACCAGATAGAGAGCTAGAATAAGTCAATATGCTGTTGTTGCTGCTTGAGACTGTCTAGATAGATTAAGTCAATATGCACTGTTACAGCTTGGTAATGTGGGGTGTATAAAGAACATGCTGCAAAATAGATTCACTGCATGCTGGACACAGCAGTCATCCCTCTGGTTTGTCTTTCACAGGCGCCCCAGGTCCCGGGCCCACTAGAGGTTCACAGGAAAGTAGTTGGGATTTCTTCCCTTCTCATTAGAGCAGTTGAGCCATATTGCCTCTATAGCTGATTTGTCCAGCAGAGTTCTCCGTTCACTTGCCTCTCCTCAAGGGCTCCTTTTGGAAACACTGAATCTGAGTCCACATGTCAGCTTGTGTAGTTAGGCCCAGAATGATTCTCAGAAGAAATTTTACTGCTGGAGACAGGACCCCAGGATGCCTGCTGATGCAGACAGGCTTCCATGGGAGTGTCGGTGCCAACACAATGAGAGGAGAGTTCACCTCTTGTCACCGAGCACAGGAGAAGGGACCCTACCACTAGGGAGAGGGTTAAGCACAGTATCTTTAGCAAGCAGTCCTTTATTGTTTATTCAGCCCCTTTAAAAATAGATACCACCCTTTCTAATTGTCACCATTTCTCATCTTCTGTCCTTGCTTTGTGCACTCTGAACTATTCATAAATATTTATTTACACTCCCAAAGGCAACTCCATTTATGTGTGTGTATGTGCGTGTACACGTACTCCCCTACTTCTTCTGCCCCTCATTCTCTCCCATCATAAAAGGTGATGTAGTGTAAGGCAAGGAGTGAAAGGGAAGGAGCCTTTGTCTTTGGACCCCCTCCTCTAATACTGCAAATGACAAGTTTCCACACCTCTATTCCATGCTCCAGCTTGTTTGTGATGTTATTTCTGCACCTTCCCCTGGTTGACCGAAATGTTTAGCTTTTTAAGAACTCAACCAATCTTGAGGTCCAATGCTATATCTCCAATTTGTCTGCCTGGTAGGTGAACTATATCTCTCTTGGGAGTTGCATCAGGAGCCCTGAGGTGCTTTGATTAGTAAGCACTGGCTTGGACATCTAGCTCTTCAGATTTGTTTTCTGTTCTTGGCACAGGCTACATGAGAGGAATAGGGAACCAGCTTTCACATCTTTTTTCCCCAGTAAATCCTCCGTTTGTCGATTACACTGACACAGAAGTACTAGCTTTTCTGAACAACAGAGGATCCTGAAGTTGAGCTCTTTAGAAAGAATCCCCCCTTTGTGACTGGGCCCCACTCTGTGGTCTTTCCCCAATTCTGAGCCATTGTTCTATGTTTGATGTTTTTAAGTGACTGGAAAGATAGGATGACTACCTGAGCATTTAAGTGAGAGAGCTTATTACTGAAGATGGACGCTTCTCAGGGATGTGTCAAACACCCCTTAATGCTCTTTCTGTTCACTTCAGTAGAAGATGCATTCTCTTCTTCCTGATAGCTTCTCTAGGCCAGAACTGATTCCAGATGTCATCATATTCACCCCTGTCTCCTGGCAAGATAGCCATCCTAACCACTCCACTTCTTCTGACCTTAAAAACTCATTTATTAAAATATGTTGAGAACACTGCCATGCTGGGGATATAGCAGTGAACAGGATAGGTAGGTCTCACTTTTATGTAGTCTTAAAGAATACCATCAAAAAATCAAGAATACAAACCACAGAATGGGGGGATATTTTGCAACTTACATCTGTAAGGTGCTTCCATCTAAAATACATAAACAACTAGTCAATTCTATAATAAAAAAGACCACCCAGTAAAAAATTAGGCAGAGGATGTGAATAGATAGCTTTCCCAAGATGATATGCAATGGCCAACATGCTAAGATGGTTAGAGCATCATTAGCTACCAGGGAAATGCAAATCAAAACCATAGTGAGAAAGAGTGTACACTCACAGGATGACTGTTACAAAGAAAGATAATTAGGATTGGTGAGAGTGTGGAGAAATTGGAACCTTCATACTTTACTAGTGGAACTATAAGATGATCCAGCTACTTGGGAAAAGCATATCTCAGTTTCTCAGATGATTACATGGAGTTATCATAGAACCCAACAATTCCAGGCCAAGGTATACCCAAGACAAATGAAAACCTGTGTCCACATGGAAATTTACACATAAATATGCATAACAGCAAATAGTCAAAATAGTCAAAAAAACAGAAACACACCAAATGTTCCCCAAATACTAAATGGACAAATACAGTGTGGTTTATTCATTCAGTGGAATATTATTCAGCAATAAAAAGAAATGAAATACTGATGCATGCTACACATGGATGGATCTTTAAAGCATGCTATGTGAAAAAAGGCAGTCACAAAGGACCACATGCTATATGATTCCATACATTTCAGGTAGATGAAGCATCCAAACTAAGCAAATATATAGAGCTGGAAAATAGTTTAGTAATTTTCTAGTCTCCAGGGAATTGGAGAGGGTGAGAGAGATTATGGAATAATAGGAAATGATGACAAAGATATTGGATGTTTTGAAGAGAGTGAGTGATGACGTTTTAAAATTGATTGTGGTGATGCTTGCATAGCTCCCTGCACATGCTAAAAGCCATTGGATTATCATCTTTAAATGATGAAATTATTTAGTATGTGAATTATATCTCAAAGATATTTTCAAAAATCAGTGAAAATGTTATGAAGAAAATAAAATGGGTTGTTATAGGGATTTTTTAGATGGGTCAGCTATGGAGGTGTTTATATAGAGATGTCATTGTGCCTCAACTCAAATGTCAAAATGGAGTCAGTCATAAATTCAGTAGGCTGAGAGTTTTCCAGGCAGAGGAAATAGCCAATGCAAGGATCCAAAAGCAGAGACTGGCTTTGCCAGTTGCTGAGACTTCCAGAAAGTCTCTGGTGCCCAAGTGTGGGTAAGTCAGAGGGAAACTAAGAAGTACTGAGGCTGAGGGTGTTGGTAGAATACCTAGAGACTGGCCCTTCCTGGTGGCGCAGCGGGTTAAAGCACAGCACTGAGAATCTAAAGCCGCTTCCACATGAGTTCTGTTCCCGCCTGCCCCGGAGGTGACCATATGGCGAGGCAGACCTCTCCTGACCCGCCCGCTGTGTACTTCGTCGATCTGCCTGTTCTGTTCCCCACTCTGTCTCTGGTGAAGCTTCTCGCTGCCCCTGAGCCTCTGGCCTGTACCCCAGTTCTGTATGCACAAATAAATAAATCTTTAAAAAAAAAAAAAAAGAATACCTAGAGACCAAGGTAAGATACATTTGTATTTTATTCTATAGCTAATGGGAAGCCACTGGTAGCTTTTAATTACGGGAGTAGCAAGCTCTGATTTACAGTTGTTGAGTGATTCCTCTGTTATATTGTGGAAATGACTCTTGATATTTTTAGAAGATAGAGCCTCCTATCTTGTCATTTTCTTATTATGGGGAATTCTTCATGGTGCCTTGTTCACAGCATTCCTTCTTATTAGGATTCTGGACAGTAGCTATGATGGCCATATTCCCTTCAGGAAAACCTGGACAACTGTTGTTCTCCAGATTAGGAAGTGGAACTGGGAGGTTCCTATGCCTCTACATAGATGTGGCTCTTCCTTTCTGAGGCGGTGGCGTTCCAGGCTCAGGATCATGTGTTAGCATGGTTTGCTGCTGCTCGAACTTAAATAACCTGTCTGTAGGAGAATTCAGAGAGTTCAGTTCTTTCTGCTAGCGGTATACCCACTTCTGTTCCTGAGGCTAAGGCCATTTTGGAGGGTTAGCTGCTCAAGGTGCTCTGTTGAAGTCTCAATCCAGTGGCCTGGCTGAAATGAACTTTTTTTTTTTTTTTTTTTAAAGATTATT
>NW_004567122.1:28897475-28898759 GCF_000260355.1 Condylura cristata | reverse complement strand
CAGCGGGCGGGTCAGGAGAGGTCTGCCACGCCATGTGGTCACCTCCGGGGCAGGCGGGAATTGAACTCATGCGGAAGCGGCTTTAGATTCTCAGCTGTGCTTTAACCCGCTGCGCCACCAGGGAGGGCCTGAAATGAACTTTTTTATGACTCCAGATAGCTCTTGAGAGACTGTGATATGGTGACTTAGAACATAAGACAAGGACCGTATGGCTGGACTGGATGTGGACTGCACTACTCATTAGCTGTCTAGACTTGGGCAAGTCCTCTCTTCCTCATCTGTGAATGGGAATAATAAATGTGGTAATACTCACAAAGCACTTAATGCTTATGCCTTATGTTCATACATGTAAAGCCTGGCAAAGTAGTGCTCAGAAAATGTTAACTACTTTTATTATTTTTCTCTATTTCATCCAAAGTGTCTCAAAGAGTTAGCTCAGGACAAAGGTACATACTTCTGTAACGAAAGGTGTTAGAGCTTTACTTGTTCTGTAGATGTATTTTTAAAATTGCATATGTATTGTTTCCTCTGACTCTGAAAGCAAAATACATGCTCAGGGTATGCTTTCCAAACATTAAAGTAATATGTAATATAGAAAGTTGAAATTACATCAAAAGGATGTCAATGAGTTACAGAGAACTGCCTGATGGTTTATTCAGTCAAGTAAAAACTATTTATTGAGTGCCTGTTATGTACATTCTGAGGGTTATTGTGAGGGTTAGGGAGGTGGTGGAAGAAGAGCACAGTGTGCGTGCCACTGCCGTCCGTCCAGTCTGCACGCAGTAATGGGGGCCTCTACTGTTGCTATGCCTTCCTGCTGGTGGCAGAGGTATGAGCATTGTGAGTACTTTCTTCAGGCTTTTTCTTGACTGAAGAGCTTGAAAGTCTAGGCTGTTCAGATCATTGTCTTCTCTTGCAGAGTGTTCTGGACTGCAGGAGCTTAGTCAGGGCTCTTGGTGGTCTTTTGTCCTAACCCCAGGCCTCAGGTCTTCCATTGATATGTCTCTTGCAGGAAAAAAAAATGCTGTGAAATGTCTCTCCTTTTCTTCTAGTTATTTCTTAGTGTTTTTTTTTATTGCTATTTAGCAGATTATTTATAAACTTAGTGGGTCATAAAAATGACAATGGTCATTATTATTTCTCACAATTTCTGAGAATTTGGAAGTGTAATTAAGATGTTGGCTGTGGCCCTCCCTAGTGGCATAACAGGTTAAAAGTGCAGCACTGCTTGGGCCCTCCCTGGTGGCACAGTGGGTTAAAGCACAGCACTAAGAATCGAAAGCC
>NW_004567122.1:28821177-28896885 GCF_000260355.1 Condylura cristata | reverse complement strand
TGTGAGAGACCTCAGAACCTCTCCACAGGCAACTAAAGTATCCTCTTCATTCCCTCCAGAGGGAGCAACATAAGAGAGCAAGGCAGAACTTCAGTTCTTTTTATGACCTTGTCTCAGAAGTCAACAACATTACTTTCTCTGTATTCTTTTGGTCATGCACATCAGCCATGATCCAGTGTGTAGGGAACTACATTCATACCAGATCATTTGTAGCCCTTTTGGAGACTGGCTGCCACACCTAGCATCTGGTAACCCTGTCCTAGGCACAGTAGGAGGGAAACTGAAACATCCAGGGCCTGGCCCTCTTCCCTTCTAGGTGCATGGTGGGTAGTGCTTAATGTAGCTTGCAGAGCCTGCACTCCTCTCCCAAGCTCACTATGCTGAACTGTGCAACTCAGTAACTGCCTTTTGGCCAAAGTAGGAGATTATCAGGGAGAACAGCTTTATTTTTGAGTCTTTGATTTTATGAAAGAGATGAAGTGAGTGACAGAAGATTCTTCTCAATCTTACAAGTCTCCCAATAGCTGTGTATCTAAAATCTGGATTTCTTGAAGTGGAAGGATCAGTTGATGAGCATTTTCCTGTATTTATTTCAGGGTAAAGGGCCATATTTGGCACCTTGAAATGGAATTGTTTCAAGATAAGCATAGATGGTGTTATACTGAAATTGGGCTATTTTTGTTCCTTATAATTTTCATGTGTTGTATAAGAAAGACCCCTTACAAAGTGGGAGAGGTGGGAACTTGGGTAAAAGAAGTTGGGCTGTGCTTAGACAGACAGCTTGACACTCTATGTTCTTGTGTACATTACATAATCTACCTAAGCCTCAGTTTCCTCAACTGAGAAATGGAGAAGACAGTGATGCTTCACATACTCACTGTGAGATTAAATGCGATCATATATGAAAATAAATTTGTATAGATAAATAAAGCAATCAAGTAAGCTCTTGCACAGAGAATGTACATAGTAGGGAAATACGTAAGAGCTCTCATTGAAAGTTCTACTAATGCCTGCCTTGTGGTCCTCATCAAAGGGAATGTAGGCCTGAGGGCAAGATCTTCTTCTCTGTTCTAGCCTTCATACTTTCCATCTTGAATGTTCTTCCATGTGATGCCTGGACCACAAATAGAAGTTTGGGCAACTCCCAATTATCCCTAGTGTGAATAATTCACTCTGAGGTAATCTGTGTGCCTGGCTAGCTTCCAGATCAGCTGAGTGGATTATTCTCGTCTTTCAATTATTCAACAGTACACGTAATTGGGAGCTGGCATTTGAATACGAAGGCTGTGAGGTCATCTCCTGTTGTTGCCGGTTGCTCAGCCCTGCCAGTGCTGATGTTTCAGGAGATCATGGAGACTGCAGAGAAGAGCCCTAGTGGAGAGCATAGATGTGATGACAGACATGAGGGTGAAGGGTGAGAGCCCTGGAATGACATTCAGGGGAGGGGAAGCTCCCAATTGCAGGTCAGGAGTTCCAGGGAGCAATGGTTTACAAAGGCTGCCTTCTTTCTCTGGGACCAGAGAGAGAAGCCTTATTGGAGCCAAGTGTCATGCTCCCTGAGGAACTCTTTGGATTTAAATTTGACTCTGGGGTGTTAAACAAACAAAAAACCCTCTGGATTCTTTTAAAATATAATTGACCATCCCTGGTACTTTTCTATTTGATTCTCTATTTGGCATCAGGGTACTGTTCGTTTTTGTAAAGCAGGACCTCTAGGTTGAAAATGGCAAACTAAGAATGACTCATTCATATAAAAAAGTAAATATTTATGGGTAGATTTATGTGTTTTTAATTTTTTAAAAAGATTTTATTTTTACATAGAAGAACTAGGGTACAGGCCAGAGGTGAGGGGGGTGAAATGATTCACCAGAGGCAAACTGGGGAACAGAACAGGCGGATCTACTGATAAACACTGCTGAGGGAGCAGCAAGAGAGACAGGAGAGGTTTGCTGCACCAAGTGGGTCAGCTCTGGGAATCCCTGTCCATGGCTAGGGATTGAACTCATGCTGCAGTGGCTGCAGATAGCTTCATGGTGCTGAGACTTAACCCCTTGTACTACTAGAGAGAACCTATGTGGTTTTTCGTTTGTTTGTTTGTTTTTTTAAATAAACATCAGTTCCTACCTCTGAGAGTATAGGAATGAGCTTAAGAGACTTTTCCTATACTTTCTATGTTGTTTGAATTTTAAAACACGAGCTTACATTACTTTCTAACATATAGTAAAAGTAAGGCATATAAGAGAAGTCAACTCTGGGGCCAGCAAATTCAGGTTATGGTTCCTGGGCTCCATACATTTTTTTTTTTAAAGATTTATTTATTTATTCATACAGAACTGGGGTACAGGCCAGAGGCTCAGGGGCAGTGAGAGGCCTCACCAGAGACAGAGTGGGGAGCAGAACAGGCAGACCGACGAAGTACACTGCTGAGGGGAGCAGCGGGCGGGTCAGGAGAGGTCTGGCTTGCCATGTGGTCTCCTCCGGGGCAGGCGGCAGGCGGGAATCGAACTCATACGGAAGTGGCTTCAGACTCTCAGTGCTGCGCTTCAACCCGCTGCGCCACCAGGGAGGGCCGGGCTCCATACATTTTTTTTTTTTAAGATTTATTTATTTATTCATACAGAACTGGGGTACAAGCCAGAGATGCGGAGGGTGAGAGAATTCACCAGAGACAGAGTGGGAAGCAGAACAGGCAGATCGACGAAGCACACTGCTGAGGGGAGCAGCTGGCGGGTCAGGAGAGGTCTGCCACGCCATGTGGTCACCTCCTGGGCAGGCGGGGATCGAACTCATGCGGAAGTGGCCCCAGTTTCTCAGTGCTGTGCTTCAGTCCGCTGCGCCACCAGGGAGGGCCTGGGCTCCATACATTTTTATGGTACCAAGCTGTTTGAACCCTCACGGTACATAAACTTTAACTGGCTTAAATGTTGGTGTGCACTCATAAGTTTGTCCAGATCTCATCAGCCAGGTGGCCCATGAGGTCTTGTTCATGGATACCATGGCCCAGGCAGTCGTGTTGTCCCTTTTGGGACTAAGAAAGGACTTCTTTGCCCCTTGTTAACAATATTTTGACTGTTGCCCCTGCTGCTCTTATTACTTCTCCTCCCCTGAGAACCTAGGAACCATACCCTGAATTTGCTGGCCCCAGAGTTACCCTGGAGTTATCAGCATAGTGTCCTGTGTGTATCTGGGAAGAGATTTAAACTCTTGATTTAGATACTATTTCGATATATATGGTTTGTCCAAGTTAGGTGGTTTTAAAGAGAGAAAAAAATGTTAGTTGCTGTTTGAACTGTTTCTATGGATTAAAAAAAGAAAACAACTTTCATTTTCTTTGTAGCTCAAGAAAAGTTGTTTGAGCTCAGTTTGGAGTTCGTAGTTACTGAGGTTCGCTCCAGGCTTTGGATGGTGATTGGCTCCAGCATGTGCTCAGGAAGAGAAGGGCCAAAGTGGGAGGCAGGAGCTTTTTTGTCTCTGGGGGTCTTAACAGCAGCAATAAATTGTGTGTGTGGAGCAGGAGCAGAGCCAGCTCAAAGAGCTCTGGGCCAGAGGACCTACCAGTGTGCAAGCTGCTTTTCAGCCTGGTTAGAAGTTCTTACATCTGGGCCCAGCAGGGCTGTGCTGAACCAGACCATCAAACATGGCTGCAGAGTGCCAGGCATAGCCAGAGCATTTAGCTTCTCCACAGGGGAGCCAAATTTCATTTTCATGCATTTTTAGAGATGGCCTTAGTGGCAACAGGACCTTGGTGGCCACATGAAGGCCACAAGCAGTGCTTAGCACAGGTCCCAGGTCAATGGTAAATTTGATAAAAATACTTAAGAATGTGCAGAATTTGGGAGCTGAAGTCTAGAGATGCCTCTATTGGGTCTGACTACTGAGAGCCCCAGAGTCCTGCATCCCCCCCATCTGGCCTTGGAACAAAGAGACCTGACTATATCTCAGTTCTTTCTAGGTTCCTGATAGATGTTCTGAGCTTTCGTAGAAAGGGTATTTTGTGGCCTGAAGGTGCCTAGAGTCCACTGAGAAGGGAAGCTGTTTTGATAATTGGGCAGAAACAGCTGAGGCTGTTGACTGCAACTTGATGAGGTCAGAGAGGGCAGTGGGCCCTGGAGGTGAACTTCCTCTCTTTTTCAAGCTAGACGAGAGAGAAAAGCCCCATGCCAGCACTTGGTGCTAGGTGCTGAGCAGAGCGCTGCCTGTTGTAGCAATGGGGATGTGGTAGATATTCTGTTCCTAAAATACCTTTGGTGGTAATGGGAGTGACTCTGGGCTTGAGCCTCATTCCCATCCATTGCTCCTTCTCAAAGGGGTCTAGGCTATGGAGAGCTTGTGTTCTGTGGTTGGACCTGTGGTGATAAGACCATTTCCAAGGAATGGGTTTGGAAAGTTTCTAAGGAGTTTACTGCCTTTCCCCCCTCCCTCCCCCATACTTTCACACTGTGAGGTCCCTAATTATGGGACTGTTGGTATCCCTATGGTTCAGTGCTTGGACAGGTCTACAGGGTGGGTGTTAAAGGGACAAGCAACAGGAAATCTGGAGCATACAAAATAGGATCAAACTGTATTTCAGAGCCCCAGCTAGACTTCATACCTGGCCTGGCTCTCAGATGTCCCCCAAAGAACCAACTATCAAGCATCATAGCTTGAGGTGGTGTAAAACAGTGTGATGAGCTGTGAAGATTCTTGATTTATGTCTTTCAACTCATTCTTTTGTCCTCTTCCTACACTTTTCTCTTCATTAGACCCATGTGGTTAGCTGAGGCTGTTAATCTTTGTGCCCTGACTCTTCCTTTTCCAGTTACCACGGTTCATATGACCTTGATCAGCTATTCTCAGGCCTTATCCCACCTTGTCCAGTGGTGGTCATGTGACACAAGCAAGGCCACTGCCTGCCCTCGGATTTCATACCATTTGGGAGGGAGAAGCTCTTCATGCTGGGGTTGGTGTATTTGGGGCCTGTCACTAATCTAACTGTCTGGAGAGAGCAATCTCATCTAGTGAGTGAAGTAAAGCTAAGAGATGTACCCTAAGAGAGGGCCCTGGCACTTCGCTTGAGCCTCTGGATCCAGATCTGCTTGAAATTTTGTCATCATTCTTCATGAGGGGACCCAACCAACTTTCTTTTAGATGAGTGAATTCAGTTTAGTCCTCATACAATTCAAGAACTGACTAATACAAAATAGTTTTCCGCTGAACTGTTTGATTCCAAGTTGGTGATGTCATATCCAGGGAAGCTGCTTCCTTGGTGGAACCTTGTTCCTACCCTGTGTCTCACACACTTTGGGTGTCACTTCATGTCTCTTATGTGCGTAACTTACACCCTCACCATCTGCCAGCAACCTTTGGGAGGAGAAGGAGGCCGGAACCTGGGTATTCCAACCTGCCTGTTGGTGTCAGTGAATCTTATTTTCCATGCATGCATTTTTCACCTCCTGTTTCTGCAGACATAGATACAGTCTTTCATGTCAACTATGCCATTGGTGAGGAGTTTATTGTTGTACCCCAGGCTACTGTCCTCCAGATATAGACAGGGGACCTCGTGGCACAGCGCTGTTTGCAGCCTCGGGTCTGATGTTCCCTCATGATACCAAGCTGTTCTTTAGTGCCCAGCATGAGCTGGTATTCAGTTTATTGTGCCTAAAACATCAGGGCAATGTTAGAGGTTCCTTACCCAGAGCTTCTTTCCCAGGCTGTTTGTGCCAGCTGCAGGGCCCTCATGAGGCTGTTAGGTGTCTCTCTGTGGCAGATTCATTGTTCCATATTTTTATTTAATTACTTTTACAGCTCTTAGGATAAATCTAATTATCCATCTGTTATGCTACATTATGCCACTGCAGTTCTTGCAGTTCTTTTTCATTGTATAATATTTGTCAACTTGACCTTGCCCTCTTCCAATATTCATGCTCTGTGCTTTATTCCTCACGGGATCCCCAGCATGTCTGTCATTAAGATCTCCCAAAGAGAGCTAATTATGAGTGGCTTTTAGAAGGAGCAGAGGTTTCTGGAGCTTGGATTATTGCAGGAGCAAAGTGGCCAGGAGCCATTTTTCATGCCACACTAGTCTGACAAGGGTCTAGAAAGTTGGATTGGTAATAAGAGTGCCAGAAAAGAAAGCAGAAACTCTAACCTCTGCTTTCAGGTTTATAAGTCAGAGGGAGGGTGTCGAGGAGGGGAGCACAGCAAGGGCAGACTGAGAGGAGAGGACAGTGGCCACTTGTGGACTTATCTGTGACTGCTAGGGCTTAGATGGCAAGTGATGCCTAAAGCTGGGATTGAGTCAGAGCTGATCTGACACAACCAAGGAAGAAGTTAGTTAGCAGCTGGAGATTAACTTGTGGAACCATGTTTAGGTCCTTAGCCCGTAAATCTAATTTTTCTTCTAATGCTGCCTAAAATTCTATTAATATCTTTGGGAATTTATTTCTTATTTTTTAATACATCTGTTACTCCCCTCTGTGAGCAAATGCAGCTACTCCCTGGAGCCTCAGCCTAGAGGTCATTGAAAACCTTTGTTGTATTCCTTTTCTCAAGCAGGCAGGGCATGTATGGCAGTGTCTGCACATCAAGTTGGGGAAAGTGAATCAGAGTAGAGGGTGAGGCAAGAGAAGGCAGAATTTAGAATATTGAGTGGGTTTGCCATGCAGGAGCTCCTGCAGTAGGGAAGGTGCTCAGAAAGGAGGGCGTCATATGCCCTATATGCCCTGCCACCACACACCGTCACAGGGGCAGCTACCTAGGCCGCCTGGTTCCAGCAGGGAGCCACAGGGAGCTAGCCTTCAGGCAGCTCTGTTGCTTGAGTATCTGGCATTGGACCAGACCATCTAGAGACTGAGTTGTAGAGGAACAGGTAACAGGGCACATTTCATGTCCTAGAGGGAGACAGACGGACTGATTCTGTTCTGCAAAATGAAGAAGGGGGACCAGAATACCTGAAAGCATCCTGATCAGGACAGGTTCTCAGCTAAGGTTTCTCTGAGGAAATATTTGGAGTGAGAATTGGCAAGATAGGAACTAGCAAGATGAAGATGGGGTGGGGTTGAGGGGCGGTTGGGGAAGGGCATCCAGGCAGAGGCAAAGGAGACCTGCACACATTTGAACTGAAAAAGACATCGAGGGAAAAGAGGTCCACTTTGACATGGGTTCATTCCTACCTGATTCCTGAATGGAAGCATCGAGGTGCTACTGATAGTGCTTCCAAAACATACTCCTGGGGGCTGGGGAGGACTTAGGGTGATTGATAGACTCTCTGTGGTGGAGGCGCTGATTAGTGACTCTGTGTGCCACTGCCTCACTATCCCCCACTAAACCCCAACTCCTCACTCCCTCACCCCCAGCTTTTGACAAGCTCTGCTACACAAATCTTAGGGTCCCCATTCCTTTCCCCTGCCCCCTCTTCCTCCTCCCTGCCACCCTTACCACCACTGCCACCTACCTTGCCTCTGGCCCAAGCCCACATTAAAGGCCTCCTGACTTGGATGTGGGCCCAGGCTGGAGCTCATTATAGCCTTGTGGCCAGACCCTCCATTTTCCCTTCCAGGTTAAGCCTTGGCAGGCTTCAAAGACTGCCAGGAACACCCCACAGGCTGTCTCCCTTAATGATCTCGCTCCCACCCTCAGTCTGTATGGCCTCCTTAGTTGAGCTTTTCCCACCATTGCCTCTGGTGACTTTTCACAAGCTTTTCCTCATTCCAACAAGCAGGATTCAATGACTAATTGCTGGTATTTTTTCCTCAAGACTCTATTTATATAGACTATCATGTTGTGGGTGGGGGAGAGCAGGCTTTAGTCTTGGGGAGGGCTGCTGTTTCCTGCTACTGCCATCATTAGACTGAGGCCCGTGTGGCATTGATGTCCACACTTTGTCTTTTATTCTGGCATTTTTTTTTGTCGTTTCGACATTTGGTTCTTTGAACATCTAACATCCCTTTTATGCTTCTCATCTCCCACAGAAGATTGTTGTATTTTGTCCCCCATCGAAGCTGCGTTTTCCCTTTGTCAGATTTCTCACTTTCTTCTTTATTGTATTTTGATCAGTGTGGCCATGTAGGTCTGGGTTTTATTGAGAGCTTTTCATCTTCTTGGCAGTGACCCTCAGAGCCTAAATCTTCTTGCAAAAGCCTGGGCTCTGCCTCGGGTCCCTGAAGCAGGCCTTTCCTGGCCCAGGCTAGAGAGAACGCAGTCTGTCATCTGTTCAGGGACACTCTGGCCTGGTAGTTCTCACACTTCAGTATGCATCAGAAGCTCCTGGAGAGCTTGATAAAATATAGATTGCCAGGCCCCTCCCCTCATGTTTCTGATTCAGTATGTCTGGTTTGGGGCCCTGGAGATTTTGGCTCAAACTAGTTCCCAGGTGATCACACCTTGAAAACCATTGTGTTAGTGCACTTCGTGTCCCTCAACCAGAGTGTTAGGAAGGGAGACCAGGGACCAGGCTCCCTGGTCTCCATTCTGACTCTTGCTCTCCGGAACTAAATGATGGCAGATGTTAACCATGGCATCTTAATATTTACATTTTTACAGTGATGTCATTTTCCTGTGTCATTTGATAGTCACAGGGGATCTTTTGGTTAAGTAGCATAGCTTTATGCCAAATAATACAATAGCAGTAAAGTTTAGATAAGCTTTAATGACTCTTTCTTGGCCATTTAGCTAGTTGTTTATGTGTAGCCCCAGTGAATACAGGTTCCTTGGCACCTGTGCTAGAACTCCCAGACTTTGCCACTTATTACATATGTGAGCTTGAGAAAAATCACCTAACTTGCTGTGACTCAGTTAGCAAATGGGGGTAATAATAGTATCTACCTCATAGAGCTGTCATGAAAGTTACATTACTTAACATTTGAAAAGCTCTTAGGAGCTATTAAATTATTAAATGGTGGCACTCTAGAATCCATTCTCATACTGACTAGGACAAAGTAACAGTATTTGCATTACTGTTATCATAAAAGACCCAGGAAAATGTACCATCTACTACTCACTAGACAGCATTATTCTGGGCTATCGGGGCTGGCCTAAGTCACTTTGGAGGAACACTTTTCCCTACCTGTAGTTCACTCTGTGGAACCCAGATGGATGGCATTTCTCTCCAGGAGTTGAAGATGGAGCTGCAGCTGACGGACTGGGCAGTGTTTGAAGTTGAAGATCATGAACAGCCTGGTCTCCAACCAGGAGAGCAAGGAGACCTAGGCCGTCAGTCAGGCGCTGCCTTCCGCAGGCGCTGTGATGAAGGCCTCCAGTGTGCAGCTGGGGCTGGATTGGAGTGAGGAGTAAGGAAGCTGTTTTTCTCTTCTCATGCCTCTTTTCCACCTTCTGACTTACGGGCATTTATAGAAAGAACGGGTTTTAAATCAGGCCTGGGCCTGATAATGCTAATAATATTGAAGTTATTGAACATTATGTGCCAGGCACTGTTATATTCAGTATATCTTGATCCTCCCACAACTTTATGAAATAATCTTTTGCAGATGAGAAATGTTGGGCAAAGAACAGACTAATTAGGGTCATGTAGAAAGGAATTCTGAGATTCAAGCATGGCCTCTGGTTCTGGAGCCCTTGGTCTTTCCCACCATTAAGCTGCCTCCTTGCGCTCTGCCACATTTCGCTCTGTGGTGCTGTCACCACCCCCTCCCCAAGCCCTGCCTTCCTCTGGCTTCCTCGCTTAGGTCTTTTCCCAGGATTCTTTATTCCTCTGCTCAGTGTCTGGTGTCCAGAGTTATGGAAGTGCTTTATTCATTTATGTCCCATAGAACTTAACAAAGCATTATAGTAGACTATGACCATGTGTTCCAGTTAGCCCTCTTGTCCCAGTGCAACAATGAATAGTGTCTCATTTTACTCTTAAAAGAATCCCAGCTTGGACAATAAATTATGTGGCCACCCTTCTTACATATATGACTGGTCCTTCCAGCCTAGGGGCAGTAGCAAATTAATAAGCAATCCTGAAAGAATTATCTTTAAGACTCAAAGAATTAAATCCAAGTGAATTTTAAGCATTTTTTTTTTTTTGCAGGATTTAGACAGAGGTTCTGCTCACTACCCCACAAACCTAAGACTATTTCTTAGACCAGAGTTGAGGCCTCAAGGGCCAACAGGCCTGTCTCAGATTTACTAGAGCAGGATTCCCATTGTGGCTTCACGGAGGTGTCTAAGAAACCCAACCAGATAAATAGAGGGACTGCAAAGCACTTTTACTGTCCCAGAAGAAGCCCCTGCCTAGCATGTCACTGTCCGGATACCCCAACCCTCCAGCAGGAAAATGCTAACTGGACTTGACCTCCTTCCACAGAGCTGATCTCTAGCTCGCATGGGAGGCAGGGTTCAGCATCCTGGTATTTTCTTACCTGGACTTCTGCTTGCCTTAGATCCCACCTGTCAGCCTGGTCCTCAGCTGCATCCATTCTCTGCCTTGGTGTGTGCAAGTCGCACCCTGGACTGTGTTCTTGCCCTATTTTTAGACAGCTGAGAACTGCTGTGCATATATGTCAGTTCTCACTTGAGCTGATTTAATGTTTTTTCTTTAAGTTGCAGTCTAAAATTCAGCCAGATAGGCTCTAACAAGCACCAAATCGTCAAGCCTTTTGCTGCCCTTGCTATTCAGACCATAGACATTTTGTGTTTGATTCAGCAATAATTGTGAGTCTTAAACCATTTACATGGTGACATCAACTACTTTATGAGTATAACTTTGTCATTGGTATTAGAATGATTCCAGGAGAAGGCATTTTAATGATTTTTTAGAAAAAAGAGTTTAAAAGGCCTATGGAAGGTGGTTCTTAATATTTACTTTCATTAAAAAAAAAGATTTTTGTTTAAAGATTATTTATGCCTATAAGAGCTGGTATGCCCACCAAAGGTACAGGGGGTAAGAGGTTTCACTGGAGACAGATGGGGAGCAGAATAGCCAGATCTACTGAAATACACATCTGAGGGGAGCAGCTGGTGAGACAGGAGAGGTCTGCTGTGCCGTGTGGGTCAGCTCCTTTGCTGGGGATTGAACTCATACTGCAGTGGCTGCAGATGGCTTCATAGTGCTGCAGAATAACCCTCTGTACCACCAGGGAGGCCCCCCAAAAGGTAGACTTTTATCTGACTTAGTTGGGTAACATGCAGACTTAGCCTTTCTCCTCTTCAATAACTTTTGGCCTTGCCAAGATCACACCTTCCTGCTCAAGCCCTCCATTTTTCAGATGACACCTAATACTGTACTCACCCTCTTTATACAATGATGAGTTTAATAGAGTGCCTTTCTGCAAGTCTCTGTTAGCTGTTAATTTTGTCTAATAGGAGCAGGAACTATTTTCATTCTTTGCTCTGGCCCAAGATGCTCAGTAAGGACCCTGTGCACTCTGGGCCCAATCAAGACTTGTCAACCAGCTGACTGGACTAAGAGCCTCAGACAAATAACATGCTTGCAAACAAAGCCATCCATCATTCTGTCTCCAGAAGCTGTGAGTAATTGGGCCATTCCTCCACTTCTTAAAGATCTCCACACAGTGGGAAGCCTTCACTTTCCTTTTAAGCCCTGAGTCCAGTGATTCAGATCTAAGGGCCTCAGGTTCCTTCATCTGGGAAGCTCTGTGTCCCTTAAGTTAGATGCACTGAGCCTGGCCTGGGGAGTCAGCAGACCCAGAACACATAGTTTTTCTCCTTTGTAACAACATGAGAGACGTGGATGGGGACAAAAAGCTGTGCTTTTTTGTAAGACTGACTGGCCATATGAAATGGAGGCCATGTTGATACAATTCCATGGAACACTAGGAGCCTGGGTGCTGTACTCAGAGCTAGAACTAATTTCTCGTAAAGATCTTTCCAAATACAAATGATGCAAAATATTTGGATGGTTCACCATATTGTTCACCATATTTAAACTGTCAGAAACCTTAAATATCTGAGCAAAACCTCAGCAAACAAAGGATATTTTTGGGGACTTGTTATGTATGTTGCACAGCAGAAAGATTTGTAGTCTATATGACTTCCAAATCCTGTAAACGAAGCCTTTCAATGTTGTCATTTTCAGCTATAGACCATCCCACGATTGTTGCCTTTTCTTTCGCTGTTAAGAGATGGCTCATTCATAAACATTTATGCTGTTGTGTGACAAAAGCAAAATAGGCCCTGCTCGATTCCATTGGCTTTGATTGATGGGAGGAGGTTAGAGAGAAAGGGGGTTGAGTTCCAGACATACATCTCAGAACTCTTGAGAGCAAAATACGGAGAGTAAGAAAGTTCCTTCTTGAGCTGCAGAGCGCCTGTTGTGAAGTTGTATTGCCTGTAGCTTGGCACAAATGGGGTTAGGTGATACCCCTTAAGGTGTGGGGTTTGCTCTGCTCTTCTTCAGCCCCTAGCACCTAGTGGGGTAGCTATATCACCAGCTGGGATAGATGACCTAACTTTTGATATCCATTCTGTGTTCTCTAATAGACTTGATAACTCTCAACAGAGTGAAAAATCTCCCCAACGTTTTAGCCTAAATTGTCTTCTGCTTAACTTTGTTAATCCTGGCTTGTCTCCCTCAGACTGCCCGAGACAATTATTGGGAAATATTTGAATAATACAAGGTACAGAAAATTTCTATTTAGCCTTTCTTTTCCATCTTCCCCACCCTGTGGTCTCCCTTTAGCCAGTTCTAATTAGCTTCTTTGATCCTTCCTTCTCATCTCTCCCTCTAGTTTGTTAATTACATTTCTCCCCTATGAATTCTTTCTCTACTGCCTTTGTCTATGTAACCTGCGAAGCCAAGAATGAGAATCCAGGGCCACTGAGTGGGAGGTAGTGCATTCTTTTTTGTCACCCCACTGCAGGTAGCCCCTTCTGCTTCTGAGAAGCCTGAAAACACAGGTACTGTGTCTTACCAGAAACATAAAAATGGTAATTTCCATTAAGTAGTATATTATAATAAAACAACTATTATTTCATTCGTTGTTATTCCCCAGAAATTGTGCTGATCTCTTTACGTATTATCACATTTCATTCTTATACCAGTCCATGACATAAACATTGCTATTACTGGCCCCTATTTTACCAATGAAACTGAAATCCAAACAGGTTTAGTAACTTATTTCACTCACACAGTTTACAACTGCTAGAACTAGGAATTGAATCAGGTGACTTGACTCCTAAGCAGTTTTTCACCAGCTTAATGACTGAGTTTGGGCTTTTGGTGAAAGAAAAGTCCAGATCATTAGCTGTTAACCCATCAAGGAACAAACTGTCTGTGGGATAAGATGTCAGCTATTTTCCTCAGTGTAGAGGAGGCTTTCTGGTGCAGAAACTTGCAGGTGTGGCGCTGTGGATCTTTACGATATGTGAGCTTTTGGAAATTTCCTTCCCCTCAAAATGATGCTGATAAACTCTTGACTTACTGTAATTTTTTTCCAGTTTTTAAAAATAATATAACAGTTTTTTATATCATTTTGTGCATTTTTCATCTCAGCTGTAATCCCTGTGGGTACTATAATTTTTTTTTTTTTTAAAGATTTATTTATTTGTGCATACAGAACTGGGGTACAGGCCAGAGTTGCAGGGGCAGTGAGAGGCTTCACCAGAGACAGAGTGGGGAGCAGAACAGGCAGATCTACAAAGTACACTGCTGAGGGGAGCAGCGGGCGGGTCAGGAGAGGTCTGCCACGCCATGTGGTCTCCTCCGGGGCAGGTGGGAATTGAACTCATGCGGAAGCGGCTTCAGATTCTCAGTGCTGTGCTTTAACCCGCTGCGCCACCAGGGAGGGCCGGGTACTATAATTTTTAATCCACTTTCCTAACAGCTTAATCTCTGAGAAGATGAAGGCAAACATAAGGAAAAGAGCCTCTCAGACATATTCTTAGCAAAGGGAGAATTTGTCTGCCGAAGTAAAAGTGTTGGGAACATGTTGGGAGAAGCCAAGGAGAATGCAGATCTCTGAATTTGGGGGAAGCCATTTTAGAAGGTCTAGGAAAAGGAGATAGAATGTTGGGGTAAGATGTTCAAAAGGACGGATGACTCATAGTCTGAGAAATGAATGTGCCTACTGAGATCACAAGTGATTACTATAAGGAACAAGAAATGGCACATCTAAAGAAATGAACACGGCCATGTTAGGGACTAGTCGGAGATGTGACTTTGCTTACGAAATGAAGAAGCCATAGGAAAATTAGAGAGGAAAGGTGTGAACTTCTGAGAGAACTATTAGGTGGGTTTTTCACTTGATATGAAGAGGGAGACCTGGATGCCAAGAATAAAAGGATTCACTTCAGCAGGAAGTGCTCAGAGTGAGTGGGATAGCAGCAAGCGGGAGGCCACCTGCTTCCTTTAAATGACTTTATCATATCAGAGGGGGCATCTTTGTTTTCTCTATATTCTGTGTTGCCTTTGTCTGTTAATAATGGCCTTCCTAAAAAAGGGGGTCTTCCTACCAGATAGACTAATACAAATATGGTTAAGAATGCTGTGAACCAAGAACATGAGGGAGGAGAAAAAGAACCACTGGCTTCTCCAGTTTAGTTAATAGCTGAAATATCAAATGAAAATTTATGAACATAACTATGAGACATGTTTAGATTTATTTTCATGGCATTATAGGGATTGAGTGGGTAAGTTTTTTCAAAATAGCAGGCAAGTTGTTGAAATATGATTTATCAGCAGTTTTTACAGAGACATCATAATCTCTTGCAGCTAATGTCTGTTCTCTAAAATCCTGTCTTGCTAAACTAGTTTAATTCCCTCCTCTTTGCCTTTCTTCCCTCTTAAAATCATGCAAACCTGTGGAATGTCATGGTTTGCTGGTCCTCACCCATGTGCTTAGAGCTACAAGACACAGTTCAGGCACAGAGTGTAACAACAATAGGGTTTACTAGCAGAGGGAAATTGGGAAAAAGGAAAGAATTTCTAAGGTCACAGATTGCTGGATGTCCTATTCCAGCTACTGACCACAGTGTCTTGTCCAAACCAGAAGCTGATAACTCCAGTATCTGATGGAGCTGATGCCACTCCCATGAGTGTTAAACCAGCATCCAGCTCACAGTGGTAACTGAAGGTAGTCACAGGTGGTGTTGCTAAGGCAGCAACTGTGTGTCAGCAGTTTAACAGACCAGGTTGGGTAGTACCAAGTGATAAGCCCCAAGAGGCAGTGCTAGAGACAGGATTGCCATCAGGCAGTACTGACAGATCAGAAGTGGTGGACAGCTCTTGAAGATGGCCAGACACAGGTCATCTCTGACAGATGTGGTACAATCAATCACATGTCAGCAATGCTACTCAGCATTGCTGGGTAGCAGGTGGCAATGTAGAGACCAGTATTATAGCTTTCAGACACTCAGGGCACAGGCCAGTGGAAGTCAGCTCATTTAAAGTGTATAGTTCTTTCAGAGGCACTGGGCATAGACCAGTGGTGCCAGTCAGCAGATGATATCAGAAGCAGGGCCAAAGGCAGGGGCTGCGGTCTGGCAACAGTTTGAAGCAGAGATCAGATGTGAAGTTCTGAATGAACATGCCAGGCAAGTCAGGTAAACTGGATGAGAGTCAGAGGTCAATTCAAGAGTCTCACTTAACCTCAAGCCTGTAACCCTAAAGTGAAGGTTTTGAAGGGTTGTGTCAAAGGTCTTTTGAGGAAAGTCTGGACAATTACGTGTGGAGCTGTCTGAAGCCCTTGCCTATATCCCCTTCAGGGTGCTTGCCATTTCAAACTGGATTGGTCTGCTTATAAAACCAGTACCCTTTCCAATTGATTAGCATTTGTACAAGCTCAAACCTGATTGGCCCATTGGTTCATTTCCAAACCCATACATGCTTTAAAACCTACTCCCCAGAAGGAGGGGAGGAAAGAGAGATTAAAAAAACATCCCCCACCAGTAGGGCACCTGCCCTGTACCAGATCTGCAATCTTTTGCTGGGCGTGGACATGGATGCAAGGGTTTCAACGAGGCCAGGCACAGGTCCACAGCATCTCTGAACCAGGAGCCAGGGGGTTCCTCTTATAACTCCTTCTCTCCTCCTTTCCTTCCTTTCTTTCTACCATAGAAAAATATATCAGTCTCATACATATCATTTTATGTCTTGTTAAAAGTGGACACACCCATGATCCCTCCTAATTCTAATTTCCTTCTTCAGAAAGATTTGCCAAACAGGGATCAGACTTAATGGTACAAACACAGAGGGAGTCTGCAGTTTAGTAAAGCATTTGGTGGAATATCATAATTTCATAGGTCAGATGGAATAGTAATGATAAAGCCATACGGATTTGTAACTACTCAATCAGTCAAACCTAATAAATGCTTGTTTACAAATGGTTCAGTGTCAGTAGAGGCTTCACTCCAGTGAGTGTCAAAGAACTTACGTCACACTCTATTCTGTGCAATCTACAATCACATTCCCAAGTAAAGACATGGGGGAAGAGGACATAGATCAGAAGGGAATGGCTGACATGTTGGACACATGAAAGAATGAAGATCAAAAAGAATAATTGACAAGCTGGACTGAAGAGCCCAGGTACTAAAGTAGCATTTTAAATTGCTTTATTACAGTTAATTTTTAAAATACCATGTTGATTACTTCTTTAAAAATAAATCTTACCACCCAGAAATATATAGTGTCATATTGTCCAGGCCATTTATAACTTGCATTTTGCCTGCTGATACTTCATATTTATTCTTTGATTTTACATTCTTTAATAAGAATAGTTCTGAAGCCCTGTATTTGTCTTCAGGATCATGATAGATATCTCTTGGTTCATCAGTGATCAATCAAGTAAACAATAGGTATTTGACCTACGCAGACCCAGGGTGAGTCATTCCTGAAAACACAGAGCCCAGGCTGGAGTCCTGCAGGAAGATTTGGTGCCACCTTTACAGAGATTTGTGGGTACATGGAACAGTTCCCATAGAATATTGTAGCCCAGAAGGGCCCTCCCTGGTGGTGCAGCAGGTTAAAGCACAGCACTAAGAATAGCCTAGAAGGCAAAGGATTTCAGTAGTCACCCAGGGAATGGCTGTAAACCCCATGATGCTAGGTTGTAAGACAGAACTTTCTTTGGAGGGCTGAGGGCTCCTGAGCTTTAGGAAGCTTGACTTGTAAGCACAGGATCAGGCAACCCTCTCTACTTTGAGAGAAAGTGATTATGAACTTACTGAAGATGGATTTCAGACATTTGGACAGAGTTGAAGACAATTGGAAGAGTTTAAAACCAGTGGAAAGCTGCTGAGTTTTATGGTGAATTCCTTACACTCCATTCTTCAAATAGTGGGTACCCCTTTAGCAGAAAGGTGTGCTGGATTAAAGGCTGGAAATTGCATCTAGTAATCCCAAGAGCCAAGCCTCCTAATAAGAATCTTGTATCAGACTGATGGAAAAATTGGGTTTTGTGTTCCATTTGTGAGGTTGTGTTTCAGTATGTGTAGGTTAAGAGTTAGTAGAATCTTTTCAGATTTTCAGAAAGTGCCCTCAGTGCTTATTGGAGAAGGAGCTGATGCAGGAATAGTACAGAATCTTACGTGAGAATGTACTGTGCCAGAAAGTAAGGAACTGTTCAAAGAGTATGGAAATGTGTCAAAAAAAAAAAAGACACAGAAGTCAATATGAAAAGAATGGTGATTAAATCATGAATAATTTAAGCATCAAAATAAATAATGGAGTATAAACCATAAAATATATCGATATAAATGAATGAATGGGAGTGAATGAGTGAGTGAATAAGAAAGAAATGCTTTTTATTTCAGGCAGAGTACCTGGATACATAGAAACACATAGAAGCAAGGACAAAGTCTTAAAATTAGATTTATTTTCTTACATTGTTCATTTTTGGATAGTATTTGATTTCTCCCCTCAGTAATCAACCATTGTAGCAGCTGTGAGCTATCATCATAATTCCCTGTTCTGACCTCTCTGCCTCCTCTGCTGTATGTCCCAGCTTTGTGATCAGCTTGCAAGTTTTGTCTTTGTGGCCCTTTATTCATATTTTCTACATTCCACATAGAAGTGAAGCCATCCAATACTTACCTTTTCCTTCTGATTTATTTCGCAGTGTAATCCCTTTCAACTTAACCCATGTTGCCACAAATGACATGAGTTTATCTTTTTTTGATTGCTGAGCAGTGTTCCATTGTGTGTATATACCACATCATCTTGATCCATTCATCTGTTTGTAAGCATTTGTTTTTGATTTATTTTATTTATGCATAGAAGAACTGAGGTGTAGGCCAGAGGTGTGAAGGTGAGAGGATTTACCAGAGACAGGAGGGGGAGCAAAACAGGCAGATCTTTTGAAATCACTGCCAAGAGGGAATAGCAGGTAGGACAGGAGAGGTCTGCTGAGCCATGTGGGTCATTGAACTCATGCCACAGTGACTGGGGATGGCTTGATAGTGCTGAGACTCTAACCCCTGCAACATCAGGGAGGCCCCTATTTATAGACATTTCGATTGTTTCAATATCTTGGCTATTGTAAATAGTGCTGTAGTAAACGCAGAAGTGCAGGTTTCCTTTTGAATAATGGTTTTTGTGTTCTTTGGGTAGATTCCTAGGAGTGGAATTGTTGGATCATATGGGAGATTATTTTCAGTATTTTGAGAAACCTCCATGCAGCTTTCCCTGGTTGTTGGACCTGTTTACATTCCCTCCAGCTGTGTAAAAGTGGTTTTGTTTGTTTTTTGTTTTGTTTTCATTAACCACATCCTCACCAGCATTTGTTGTTTCTAGTTGTTGTTTTTTAATATGGGCCATCCTCAGAGGTGTGAGGTAGTACCTCATTGTGGTTTTGAGTCTCATTTCTTTGGTGATAAGTGATGTTGAACCTTTTTACTTATACCTGTTGGCCATTTGAATTTCTTCTTTGGAGAAGTGTCTTTATAGCTCTCCTGATCTTTGGTATCAGTCCTTTATCTGCTGAATAACATGTGTGTATTTTCTCCCATTCAATAGCATGTCTCTTCATTTTGGTTACTGTCTCTTTTGCTGTATGGAGCCTTTTAGTTTGATGTAGTTACCACTGTTTGTCTTTGTTTTTCTTGCTTCTGGAGATGAGTCCTCAATGATGTTTCTGAGGTTTATGCATAGTGTTTTGCCTATATTTTCTTCTATATTTTTTATGGTTTTGGATCTTATATTCAGGTCTTTTATCTATTTTATGTTGTTTTTTGTGTGTGTATGTTCTGAGATAGTGGCTTATTTTCATTTTTTTGCATGTGGCAGTCCAGTTTTCCCAGAACCATTTATTGAAGTGTATAGTTAGTGTATAGTTTTTGCTACATTGACGTAGGTTGGTTGATCTTCTGTCTGTGGTTTTATTTCTGGACTTTGGATCTGTCAGTCTGTCTGTTTTTCTTGCTGTAACATGATGTTTTTACTATTTTGTAATATAGCTTGAAGTCTGGGAATGTGATACCTCCTTTCTTACTTTTTAGTCAGGAGAGCTTTGGCTATTCGGGATTTTTTTTGACTCCATATAACTTCAGCAATATTTTTTTCCATTTCTCTGAAGAAACGCCATTGATATTTGTTATTTGAATTGTGTTATGTCTGTAAGTTGCTTTTCTTAAGATGGCCATTTTGATAATGTTGATTCTCCTAATCCACGAGCAAGGAATATCTTTCTACTTATTTTTGTCTTCTATTTCTTCTAATATTGCTTTGTAGTCTTCTTTATATAAGTCTTTCACCTCCTTTGTTAGGTTATCAGCTATGTATTTTTTTTTTGGTACCGTTATAAATGGGATGGTTTTCCTAATTTTTTCATCTTCAGATTGATTGTATATAAGAAGGCTACTGATTTCTGTATATTGATTTTGTAACCTGCTACATTACTAAACTGGTTTATTGTTTTAGTTTTTCTATGGATTTTTTAAAAGGGTTTTCTATCTATTATATCAGCAGCAAATAATGATCGTTTTACTTTTTCTTTCCCAACTTGGAGACCTTTTATGACTTTTTCTTGCCTAATTGCTCTTTCTAGGACTCTGGTATTATATTGAAATGCAGTAGTGAATGTGGACATCCTTGGCTTGTTCCACATCTTAATGGAAAGGCTTTCAGCTTTTTACCATTGAAATGTTAGCTGTGGGTTTGTCATATGTGGCTTTTATTATGTTAAGATATGTTCTTTTTACTCCATCTTTTTTGAGGGCTTTCATCATAAATGGATATTTAATTTTGTCAGATGCTTTTCAGCATCTACTGATGTGATCATATGGTTTTTCTTTTTCTTTTTTGTTGATGGTGTGAATTACATTAATTAAGTTTTGGATGTTGAACCATCCTTGTATCCTTGGAATAAATCTGACTTGATAGTTGTATTATCCTTTGATGCCTGTTGGAGTCAGTTTCCTAAGATTTTATTGACTATTTTAGCATCTGTGCTCATTAGGGAGATTTGTGTGTAGTTTTCTTTTTGTGTGTTTTATGTTTACTTGGTTTTGATATTTGTGTGATGTTGGCCTCATAAAATGTATCTGGTAGTGTTCCATCTTTCTCATTTTTTTTGAGTTTATAGGATAGGCATTAGTTCATCTTCAAGCATTTGGTAAAATTTGTGAAACCTTATGATGCTGGATTTTGATTACTGTTTCAATTTTGTTGCTTGTAATTGGTTTATTTAAGCTTTCTATTTCTTCTTTGTCCAGCTTTGGGTGATTATGTAAATCTAAGAATTTGTCAATCTCATCTAAATTGTTGAACTTGTTTGCTTATCAGTGTTCATAGTAATCTTTAATTGTCCTCTGAATTTCTACTATGTCTGTTGTAATTTCTCTTCTTTCATTTATGATCCTATTTTCTTCCTCTTTTTCCTTGTGATCCTAGCTATGGTTTGTGTATTCCCCCCCCCCCCCCCAAAGAACCAGCTTTTGGTTACATTAATCCTTTTGGACACTTTTTGGTCTTTTTATTTCATTTACTACTGCTTTAATTTTTTCAAGAATTATTTTATTTATGCATACAAGAGCCTGGGTGCTGGCCAGAGATGTGGGGTGGGGTGGGGTTAGAGGATTCACCAAAAACAGAGTGGTGAGCAGAACAGGCAGATCTATTGAAATCCACTGTTGAGGGGAGCAGTGGGAGAGACAGAAGAGGTCTGCTGCACTAACTGCTCTAATTTTTCCTTTCCCACCTTCCACCCCCCAACCCCCCCCACCAGCTTTTGGGGTTTGTTTTTGTTCTCTTTCTAGTCCCTTGAAATGGGAAATTATGTTGTTTCTTTGGGTTCTTTCTTGTTTCTTAATTACTATGTACTTCTCAATACTGCTTCTGTTGTGTCCCATTTGTTCTGGAAGTTTGTGTCTTAATTATCATTTGTCTCAAGGTATTTTTTTACTCTTTGATTTCCTCATTAATCCGGTGGTCTTTCAAAAACATGTTCAATCTTTACATGTTGGGAGATCACCTTGCTTTTTTTTCATGATTGATGTTTAGTTTGATACCTGTATGGTCTGAGGACATACTTGGTGTGATTTTGATTTTCATATATTTGTTGATGTTTGTCTTACGACCCAGTATGTAGTCATTTCTGGAAGAATGATCCTTTTGCACTGGAGAAAAATGGTGTATTTGGTTTTTGGGGGTGCAGTGTCCTGTAGGTATCAGGCTCATGTGGTTTAGAGCTCAGTTTAGGTCTGTTGTGTACATGCTTATTTCCTGTCTCTTCCATCTGTCCATTGGGAGAATGAGGTGTTGAAGTCTCCTACCACATAATATATTTTCCCCAATGTCTGTTTTTAGAGATGATAGTAATTGTCTAATGTATTTTGCTGCTCCATCTTTTGGTGCCTATATGTTGATGAGTATTATGTTTTCTTGGTGTATTACCCCTTGATCATTACATTGTATCCATCCATCGTGGGGGGTCAGGAAAATCATAAAGTATATTTTGAAGCAAAAGTGCATCATGACTTTGCTGACAACCCAGTATGTCTCATGTTACCATTTTTAGCTTAATGTCTATTTTATCTAAGTATGGCTGCCCCTGCCTCCTCTTGGGTATAATTTGCTTATAGAATTATAAGGGTTGTTTTCTAACCCTTTACTTTCAATCTGTGTTTATCTTTAGAATTTAGGTATGTTTCCTGGAGGCAGCAGGGTTGGAGTCTGCTGTTTTCTAATCCAACATGCTACTCTGTTTCTTTTTATTTGCCAGTTTAGTCTACTAATGTTTAAGAAGAATATAGAAGTCTGTTCCTGCCATTTTGTTCATTGTTTTGTGATGCTATTCAATTCCTTCTTTGGATCTTTGCGTTCATTCCCTCTGATCTGATGGCTTCTTGTAATGTTTCTTGGAGTGGGGAGTTAGTAGTAGTGAATTTCTGAAGATACTGTTTGTTTGAGAAGGTTTCTTTTCCCCTCCTATAGGAAGGAAAGTTTTGCAGGATAAACTACTCTTTGCTAGTGGGTTTTTTTTTTTTTTGGTCTTGAAGTTTTTTGAATATATTTTCCATTCTCTTCTTGCCTGTAATATTTCTTCAGAGGTGTCTAATATTAGCTTAGTAGGTTTTCCATTATAGTTATCTGTTTCCTCCCCCTCATCAGTTTCATTATTTTTCCTTTGTCTTCGAAGCTTTACTAACCTGTGTCTTGCTGTACTTTTCCTTTCGTTGTAATAGGTTCCTGTGTGTATATTTTCATTTTCTTCAAGTTTGGAAAGTTTTCTTCAGTTATTTCCTTGAATAGCTTTCCCGTTCCATTGCCTCTCTCTTCACCTTCTGGGATTCCATTGCCTCTCTCTTCACCTTCTGGGATTCCTTTCCTCATGGTGTCAACAATTATTGAAGTATTTTTCCCTTTGTATCTTTCCTTTTCATTCATGATTCTTTTTATATCTGTATTTTCAAGATTATGGATTCATTCTTCTACTTGGTCTATTCTATTTCCATGTTTTGTTTTGTTTTTTTTTTTCCAGAAAATTTCATCTCTTCCATTGATCTGTTTACATTTTGCAGTTCCTTTATTTTCCTATTCTAAGTTTCAACCTTGATCTCCAGTTTATTGATTGTTTCTTATAACATTATTTTCTTCTTCTGTGTCTTCTCATATACCTCTTATTTGCTTTTTCTGAGTTTTGTTTGTCTTATTTGAATTTTTTGACTTTGTTAATTATGGCAATTTCGAACTCTTCACAGTTCAGGAAGAGGAATTCTTCCATGGTTGAGTTACTGGATTTTGCTGTTTGATTTTTGTGTGTGTGGTGTATTGTTCCACTGACAGCTGGCTTGGCCATTTTTACTTTTCCTTCTCCCCATTGTCTGCTTTGGGTTTGCTCTGATGTAGTTGGGCCCTTTGTTGTGTATGAATCCTCCTCACCGGTTGTTGTGGGTGTTTTACCTGATGGTGGGTACAGTTACTGGGATCTTATTCCACCTGGGGTGATGCTACAGCCTCCCACAAAACTCTGCTGGGCCTTGTTCAAATGGCTGGTAGGGCTGGGTGATGTTGAGTCAAGAGGCTGAATTGTTGAGATTTCACCCTGCCCAGGAATGGTGGCACAGGGCATATTTCTGGTAGCCAGGAGGCCAGAGGATTCTGAAGATTTCTGATATAGTTGGAAGCTTTACGTTACGTGGTTGAGTGCTGAGTGGGATGCACTTTTTGGTAAAGCCCAGGTCCCATGGTGAATAACTAGGGCTTGCAAGGTGGTGACTCAGGCCTCTGTGGAGTCCCTAAGAGCTGGTGGCTGGGCCTGGAGTCAAGGAGGCTCACCTGGGTGTTGCAGTGGGTCCCTGAAATAGAGCAGGGCCCTGGTCTGCTGAGCACTGAGTTGTGAAATTTTATATCATGATCTGACAAACATCATAGTAATAGCTATTTTTAAAAGAATAATCAGTGAATGCCCGAACAGGCGCGTGAAATTATGATAAGGAGCAGGCTGTTTTCTTATTTCTGTGTCATCCCACAAAATATTGACTTTGAAGGGAGAAATAGTATTTTTGTGGTGAAGAAATAATCAAAATGACCATGTTGGGGGTCTGACATCATGTCCTTGATACAATGCCCTGAGAAAGACAGTGCATTATATTGTATTCCTGTCAGTATACCCTAATCTAATCACGGAAAACTCATCAAATTCAGGCTGTGGGACATTGTACAGCTGTCCTGCATTCTTCAAAACTCTCAATGGCATGAAAGACAAGGACAAGCTAAGGAAGGGTCAGGTGTAATGAGACAAAGATACAACTAGACGCACTGTGTAGTCCTGTATTGGACCAAAATTGTTTTTATAAGAAGGATATTGTTGAGACAGTCGGATCATGTATTATCTATAGGTCATTGCCTATTAATGTTTTATTATTAATGTATTAGTGTTTCTTTTTAATTTTGATAATTGTACTTTGATTATATTCTTACAAAACACACACTTAGTGGTGTCAGAACACCACATCTGCAGCTTTCCAATGTTTCTGAACATGTAGAAAAAAGCAAAAGTGGTTAAATGCTAATGGCAAATTTTCAAAGGGAGTTCTTTTACTATTTTGCATTTTTTCTGTGCATTATTTTTCTTTGTAACTTCTCATATACTTTTAAATGTCCAGTCTGAAATGAAAAAAACAATGTGCCCCAGGTGATTGTGATGTAGAGCTACTAGATTTCCCTCAGGAAAGTTCTTTGGTACCCATTCCTCTTGGGTCCCCTTATTGCTCCAAGTTGATTATCTGTGTGTGTGTATGTGTGTGTCTGTGCATCTGAATAGAGATGCCACTGTGAGGAGATACCCCATGAGCATTACCGCTCTGAGTAGTAGTGGGTGTCCATTTCCCCCATTTTTTACATGGCTGGCTCTGTTTGGGAACTGTATGTGATCCTCCTAGTGGTACTCCTATCTTTCTCCATGTCCAGGTAGAACTTCTGGATGGGTTCAGTGTGGTTTCTCCACATTTGGAAGTAGAAGGCTCATTTTACAGGCCAGATACTCTCACCTGGGTCTTCACTTTGATGTAGAAGAGTTGGATGTGGAATTGTGGATTTTTGTGTGTGTGTGTGTGTGTGTGTGTGTGTGTGTGTGTGTGTGTGTGTGTGTGTGAAGCTATTCTATTTTTATACAGTGGCTAATTGTCCATATCTTCATTGGTTAAATTTATTGCTTAACCCAGTTCATCTCTAGATGGCAGGTTAGTATAGATCCCAGTGAACCTACCTATTTCAGGATTATATACCTTGCAAACTTCTGTTTCACAGATGATCAAGGTCACAGATAGGTGACACCCCTCAGAGGAGTCTCTTTTCTCTAGATAAGTCAGTGAGCTTTCACAACTTCATCAGGCAGGATAGTAAGAGGTACTGAAAGAGTAAGCCTAAGCACACCAGCCCCGGGAGGTCCCCCACCTGCACAGCACCTTCTCAGGGAGCTTTTCAGTAAAAATCAGCTTTGCCTTCTTTTTAAGACAAGGAAAAGAAACAATAATTTCTTAATTAAAATATTATGAGGATTCATGAAAGAACTCACCTCTGCTCTGTGTCCTGTGGACAAGGCTGAAGTCAGGGTCTCTACATGACACAGCCTCTGTGTCAGGGGCTTCAGCTTAGGATCATTTCCTCAGTCCTTACCTCGGCAGTCAGCCTAGCCCTTATTTCCCATCCCAGAACTCCACCTTTTCCAATTTTCCTCCTTTTCACTGATTCAGAGTCTCTCTTAGTTCTTGTTCTGATTCATTCCTGAGCTCAGTTTCCGTCTTCTGATTCTTGCACATATTCTGGTCCTGCAGCTTTGTGACCGGCTGCCCATACCCTGTACAGCACCCTTCTCTGAGAGGGTCTGTGCTTGGCTTCATGTTCTGCCTGTGCTGTCTTGAAATTTCTAATAGTTTTCGAACAAAGACCCCCTCATTTCAACTTTGCAATGGGTCTTAAAAATTTCATAGCTAGTCCTGCATGCTCAGACTGGAGCAGGGAAGCTCCCGGGTGGTTGAAGGCAGCACTCTCACAGGCACCTGGAGGGACCTGGGTGGGCACCCTGAAATCAGCGCCACCACCTCCCACCAGCCCCCTGCTTCCTTGGCTCTGGTTAAGTAAGGTATGACCTCTGACCCTTGGCAGATGGCCCATATTGCTGTCACCCTGACCCAAAAGGTTTGGTTTCTGCAGATGCAATCACTTCCATTTTTGTAAAAGCCTCCCCCCACCCCCCAATCCCACAAGATTTACAGAGTAGCAGCTGCTGCTGTTCCTCTGCACACAGACAGCTGACTTGCCTGCTGATTGTGAACATCTCAGTAATCCAAGTGCTAATGGTATTTATTCAGTCCAGTCGGCTTAGCCCTGAACAAGGTTTATTCTCATTTATCTCGGCAGAGTCTAGCCTACGTCCTTAATATCCTTCTGTTGACTTTGAGTACACCAGTGCCCTTGAGGTCACTGAGCTGCTTGCAGACCACCGCCCTGTTAACTTGCAAATTCTCCACTGTCAGGACACCAGGACACCCACCTTCCTGCCAAGACTGATTTCCCCCACCCCTACTCCCTCCCCTACTCCTAGGCTTAGGCCAGATCTGTAGGCAGGAGAGGGTGAGACCTCTGGGCTGAATCAAGCTCTTGTTCTGACCTCTGGCCATGATCTTAGTCTCTCCATCCCGATGCACTGGCAAGCTAATTGTGGCAGTGTTCGTTGTTTTTAACAGAGGTGGTTTTGCAGTTGTGCCTCACAAGTGAGGAAATGAAGTGAGGTCATCAGTCATTATTCCCAGGATTCTCACCAAGTATTCCCTAAGCCTTGGCCCTTGCACCTCTGGGTCCTCTGGACCTCACTCTGAGCTGTTTCAGGCACTTCCTCCCTAGAAACATACAACCTTGAACATTTAGAGCTCAAGGCTAGGCTACTTAAGGAAGAGAAATGTTCTAAGAACATGTTGGTTTTTAATTCTCTGGGGCAAATGGCTTTAAAATACCTGATTGCTATTTGCGAATGCGTATCTTGTCGCCTGCTCTTCCCTGGCTGTGACTGTGTTTCTAGGCCCTGCCTGAGCATCCCTACAAGGCTTATTTTAGAGGGTAATATAATGGGATCCCCAAAGTGTTCACAGAGCCCCAAAGCCTGGGCTAGGGCCCAGAGTTAGTGTCCACAATTAAACTGGCCAGGAAAAAAGCCGGCCAGGTCTGAGCCCAGGCTGTTGAGGCTGCCCTCGGCCACAGGGCCATGCTGGGCCCCCAGTCCTGCTCTGCTTACCCGATGCAGATCACAGAGTGGGTGTTGCTGCCTTGTGAAAGTGACTTCTGCAAGTTATACAAGGCATCAGGCTTTTATTTTCTCTCTCTGCGCTAGCTTTCCTGTTGGACCTCTTTTGTGTCCGCCTCCCTTCACAGGATGGGGTGAGTCTCTCCTGCTGCTGTTGTGGCTGTAGGTGCTCCTGGCTATAGCAGTCTACCTGGTGGGGAAACTTAACTTTACCATGTCCTGACACCAGTGCAGATGATGGAAGGGCCCAGACTCACCTGAGGGCCCCTGCCTCAGGTGATCCACTGAAGCTTTGGTGGGGGTGGGGGGCTGTGTGCCATCCATGAGCCATAAGCCAGCCCCTATGAACTGGGGGTGGGGGGGCGCCAAACCACACGGGGTAGGAGAGGCAGCAGCATTTCCAGTGAAGGAAAGGAGTATCAGGGCAGGGAAGGACACGGGCAGGTACAGGCACACACCATGTAGCCAGAACTGACCTGCCTGGGGAAGGTGGGTTATGCCTTGTGCTCCTCGCCCATTCCCGGGGTTATTGTGCTGACACGGCCCCGTTCCCTGGCCCTCTCTGGTGTTTGTGTGCCCTGCAGGGACTTGTTTCTGACACTCCATGAGGCTACTTTGGGGGTAGGGGGGGTGGTCTGAGGAAAGGAGCAGGAGCAGCTTCTGTGCTGGGTAGTTCCTGCATTGTCTCCTTGGCACTGCGACCTGCGACTCCGCCTGCCCTGGTGTCAGCTTTTCCTCTCAGCCTCACTTCCCGTGACTCTCCAGGGCAGGACGGTATTCTTCCTGTCTGCACTCGCTCATGCTGTCCGAGTACCTGCCTCGCTCCTGTCCACAGGCCATCTCCCTCACCTGTGCGCCGAGCCTCTCCCCGCTCTCTTGTCCTTTCTTTGAGCCCACAGATCTTAGTCCGAGCCACCTGGTCTGGCCAAAGGGTACACAGTCATCACTGGTTCTCTCTTAAACTGGAAAGTCGAATTAGGTGGTGTAGATGCTCTCACATGTATGGATCCTGCTGTGTTAGGTGTTGAGTGGCAGAGAACCCACTGAGCTTCTCCTAGGATGATCTGACATGCACGCAGGTGTTTTTTTCTTTTAGAGAAGCTTCCTGGCCGTGGCTTGCTTCTAGATCCTTCTTAGAACAGAGTGTTGTCTGACGGTCTCTAAATCACATTGGGGCTCTCTTGGGCGAGAAGTACCAGGGAAACAGTATCTCTTACTGACTTTTTCATCTTACACTCAATAAGCTGGTTCTTTCTCTGGGGATCCCAGGATTTGCCTACACAGTGTGTGCCCTTCTCTTTGACCCTGGCAGTTTGCTTCTTATTTGTGCTCTGGTTCCGTTAGGGGTTTGGGTCTGCCTCCTTCCCCACCATTACTGGCATTGCTGACAGGGCTGAGTCTGGGAGGTGCCGGCCGGGGGGTTCCTTGGCCAGCTCAGGCCCGTCACGGTGGATGGCCCCTCTGTTCTGGGTCCGGCCTTGCCTTCAGGGTGCTGGGCGATTAGGTCAGCAACCCTGTAGACAAGGGTAGTCTCAAGTGCTGTCTTTGTGGGACTTGTCTGACTCTCTGCAGGACCCTGCAGACGGGGTTCCTTGGTGTTGCTTCCCTGAGATCCACGCGATGTCGGGCCTCGCAGCCCCCCTTGTTTGGGAGGCAGCATTTGATGTTTGTGTGAATTTTCCAGCGTGGTCGTCTTTTCTTAGACCCTGCCTGTCGCGGGTGAACGTTCCTCAGGCACATGATGGCAGAGACAGCCCTAATTAGCTCACGCTTTGATGAAGCAGCTGCCTTTCTCAAGTTGGGGAGTGGGGGAGCGGGCAGGGGCAGGGGAGAGAATGAGCTCCCAGGCCCCCTGCATCAACACCCACCTCCCTGTCTGGAGAGGAACTGTCGGTCCTCCTTCCCCAGAGACCCCAGCACAACCCAGCCTGTCTCCAGACTGACTGCTCAGCGGGGCACTGGGGCTGCAGGGGACTGCCACGCTACCTGCGCTTCCCTCTGCCTGAGAGGATGCAGGGACCAGTAGCTCCCATTTTACAGCAGGAAACCCCAACTCAGCATGTGTGAGCCTGCTCTGAACCTTGAAGGTGCGCAGAGGGGTGGACCATCATTCCATCACTCCCGCAGCCAGCTTTTCTGGGTGTTCTTGGCCGCTCTGCCAGCAGCAGTGTGCGCTCTCATTGCTTGCCTCCCCCTTTCTCGAAGTTTCCCCCCACCATGAGCCAGCTGCCTCTGATTTGTCATTACTCCCCTAGACTCTGCTTCACTCTCTAGACTGCCATGTGGATCTCCTTCCAAGACTGGAAGTTAGTAGGAAAAAGGCCTTCGTGGTCCAGCTAGTGGCCGTGATAAGACAGCTGGAGTCAGGCAGAGACCCGGTCACCTTTGTGGGCTCTGCTGATCGTGAGGCCACTGACTTCTGGCCTCACCCATCCGCTGGCTGCTTGCCTTCAGCTTTTCCTGTTCCTGCTGCCTTTCTTCTCTGAGGCTGTGTAAGTGAGCCAGTGAGGGAACCTTGACTTCCCTCAAGGGCCTAATTACAGATCCCTGGGTTTGGCACTCACTCTTTAATTGATCACTAGGTTGATCTTAGGAAGCCATGTTCCCTGCCTGAGGCCCTACATCCATGAAAAGGTGGAGCCAGGAGGACTGTGCATCCAGTGAGTGAACCTCATCACCCTCTCCTGCCCAGAGCGGGAGATGCTGGGGCAGCTAAGGGCGACTGTTGCACTGTGGCCTATCTGCTGGCTAGCACAAACTGGCTCTTCGTGTGTTTGTTCATTCATTTCCTGTCACCCGGACCCTATGGCATGGCGGGCTTTGTGCTGAGTGCTGAGAACATAGGGATGGAGAAAAATCACAGTAGCTGTTCAAACAGAGTGAAGAGTTGACGGGGTGGCAGCTGTGTTGGGGCTATTTTAGGATCTCAGGGATTCAGAGGCTCCTTGAATCTTGTTCTTCCCCTGCCTTCATCCTTCTAGCGTTCCCATGGCTATCTGCTTCCCGAGGAGGTAGAGGGCTGGGTCCCGGTGCCTGGCCTTGAGCTGCATGTGCTAACCGGCCTATTAGTAGCGGCCCTCCAGTGTGTGATGTATTTGGGGTCGGGAAAGAAGGAACACAAGACTGACTTGGGGGCTGAGGAGGAGAGAACTTCAACTATCACTTCCGGCATAGGAAGAATATTCAAATGGTGGGGGTTATTTCCCTTCTGGATCACCCCAGCTTTTGCTGCTGGGGAGTGGGAGACCTGGGAGCCCTTAGCTCTGTATCTATAGGCCCTTGTACTAGGTGTGTCTGCACAGACTGGTGTCTGCTCCCAGCTGTGTTCTAGCTTGTCTGGAGAGGGCCCTCCCTTTGTGCTTTGTTTGTCTCAGAGATGGCTGGGGTGGCGTCGGCTCTCTGGCCACCCAGTCGTAGGATGGGCACAAGGGAAGGCATCTGAGTTGGTAGTGGGTACAAAAACACACTTTCTTTTGCTTCTCCCCACAGCAACCCTAAGGTCCAGGTGGAGGCCATCGAGGGGGGAGCTCTGCAGAAGCTGCTGGTGATCCTGGCCACGGAGCAGCCTCTCACGGCAAAGAAGAAGGTGTGTCCCGCTGGCTCTTCCTGCCCAGCCCCCAGCACCACAGGGTAGACTGAAAGGAGAGGGAGCCTTTCCAGGCTGTGCATCTCACCTTGGGGACATGAATCATCTTCGCTGGGTAGCACAGGGGGGCGAGGTCCCACTCAACATGGTCCCAGCATGGCAGCAAGCCAAGAGCTCTGGAAGTCTGGGTTCAGCTCCAACAGTGCATCTTCCTCTGGGCCTCCATTTACCCGCTGGTTGATGTCAGAGCCATCTGACATCTCTGACTCTCCAAACTTGGGCTCTGCGTATAGTGCTCCTGAGGGGTGTGGAGTAGTTGGAATGTCACTGGCTGCCTTTCCTTGGTCATGGGTCAGGGCCAGCCTCGTATAGCCCCTCATCGTCACCTGTCTGAATCTGTGCCTCACCAGGTCCTGTTTGCACTGTGCTCCCTGCTGCGACACTTTCCCTATGCCCAGCAGCAATTTCTGAAGCTGGGGGGCCTGCAGGTCCTAAGGAGTCTGGCACAGGAGAAGGGCACAGAGGTGCTGGCCGTGCGTGTGGTCACCCTGCTGTATGACTTGGTCACTGAGAAGGTGAGTGCCCAGGCCTAGCCTTCACTTTGCTTTGTGGTGGCCTCTAGCTCTGTGTGGGCCCTCCCCTCCCTGATCTCGTCCTTCCATCTCAAATACCTGAGCACCAGAGCACATGAGCCAGCCCTGTGCTAGGCAGACAGTGATGCTGTGGGGCCTTGAGCCCAGGGTTTCTGAGCCATCAGGGACTTATCCTGTCAGAAGTGGCAGCTAAGGTGAAACCTGAGGACTAGCAGAGAGAGCAATGTGCCCACAGTGGGGTTGGTGTGGTGTGGTGGGAGGGTGGAAGTAACCAGGACAGCCCTTTGTGAGTAAAAGGTCATTTGGCAGAAGCTTAAGGTGTGTTGAGGAGCAGGTGGGATGGAGCAGCTGTGCCTGGGAGATGTCTCGGATCCAGAGACCCAGAGCAGGATGATGCTGAATCAAGATTCTAGAAACTGGGGATGTTTCCTTGGGAGCACTGTCTCTGGGCAGAGGGGCTCAGTGACTGCCCTCAGGAGCCCCAGGGACTCCAGTTGCTCGCCACCTGGGAGGAGGCTTGTGCTGGTTCCACTTCAGTCTTTGTGAGCCTAAAAAGTCTTAATTAAGGAGAGTAAATCCAGCCAGGCCTGGATTCTTAATTCAGCTGCTGTGGAGCATTGGCAGCGCCTCTCAACTGCCTCCCTCGGCCACACGCTCCCCAAACAGCTGACTGCAGATTGGTGGAGCAGAGCTGGGCAGCACCGCATGCTTGCCTGCCGGTGGAGGGGTTTGTGGGGGCTGCTGCAGGCTGAGAGGGGCAGCACCTTTTCCCTGCCCCTCCCAGGCCTTGGGTTGGGGGTCATACTTGTCTGTGGTCACTTTGCTGTCAGCTGTGTGCTTTTGTGTGTGTGCAGTAGCCGTCTCATTCTATCTCCATCTCCACCTGTCCCCTCTTACTTCCTCTCTTCCCTCACCCTTCTCTCTGCTCACCCCCACCTTCTGTCTCTCTCCCTCTGTCTATCCCCCCTCCCACCTTCTCCACATTGCAGAAAGCTAGTTTCTCAGAACAGCAGGCAGATATGCGCTGCTCATGTCCAATTAATAAGGCTCGGGCAGCTGAATTAAGAATCCCTTCCTTGGGAAAGGGGCAGCGAGCCTGGCTTGGCATTTCCCAGTAGAAACTGATCTCCCTCTGGTTTCTGGGTGTCTCTGCTGCCTCAGCCCTGGCTCTACTGTGACAGCTGCTCACTGCCAGAGAGTTACCAGGAGTGTTGCACGTTCACCAAGGTTGCCCTGGTCAGCTGGCTCTGGGTGCCACTTTTGAGGCTTTGGGGAGCCACTGGCATCTTTCTGCTAGTAGTCAGCCTTCCTCCTTCAGGAAGGGAGGGCAGTGGAGGAGTTTGAGCTCAAGAGCTTGAGGATAGACATCAGCCATCCCCTGTGCTTCAAGAGTTCTCTGTTCTTGTGGCTTCTCAGAAAGAGTGAAGAACTGGCAAAGTTAGGGTCAGGTCCGGGGATGCTATGGGCAGGTGAGTATGGTTGCAGCCTAGGCATTGTTGGCGTTAAGGAGGCAGCATTCAAGCCTCCCAGGCAGAATGGGGACCTGGCCTGAGACTCCCCTCGGCAGAGAAGGGAGCGGTGCCTGCGGTTGGGCACCCGCAGCCTCTGGTGCCTCCACGGTGGGGATCTGGCGCTGGCGCTGACAGTACTGAGTGGTGTCGGCCCTTCTTGCTGCTGTGCCAGTCTGAAGTCCCTGCCCTCCTTGCCTTTCCAGCAAAGTTTATCAGAGACTCACCCAGAGCACAGGCTGCAGAGGCTTATGATCAGGCCCTTAACCTCTTCGGGGGGTCAGGATGGTGCTGAGATCGGAGGTACGTCAGGGAACTGGAGTCGGTTAAATGGCTGCTGCACTGACTTGCGTGCAAGGCCCCAGCTGCCTTCTCCTGTGTGCGGCCTGTGAGCCCCATGGGGCTGAAGGAAGCGGATGCAGGCTCTTTGGCCAGCCATGTTCCTTGGGAGCTGACGCCCTCTGTGTTCTCTCTCCCTTCCCCCGCTCGGGTGACTGGCTGCGTGCACGGCAGATGTTTGCCGAGGAGGAGGCTGAGCTGACCCGGGACACGTCCCCAGAGAAGCTGCAGCAGTATCGCCAGGTGCACCTCCTGCCAGGCCTGCGGGAACAGGGCTGGTGTGAGATCACTGCCCGCCTCCTGGCCCTGCCTGAGCACGATGCTCGAGAAAAGGTGCTGCAGACGCTGGGCGCCCTTCTGGCCACCTGTCGCGACCGCTACCAGCAGGACCCCCAGCTGAGCAGGACGCTGGCCAGCCTGCAGGCTGAGTACCAGGCGCTGGCTGCCCTGGAGCTCCAAGATGGCGAGGACGAGGGCTACTTCCGGGAACTGCTGAGCTCCATCAACAGCTTGATGAGAGAGCTGAGATGAGGTTCTTCCCCAGCACCCAGCCTGGACTGGGGTGCGGCTAGTGAGGCTGGGGGGTGCCTGTTTGGCTGGGTTTAGCAGACACCAAGAGAAAGGAGGACTTCCCTAGTGGGGCATGGGCTCACCTGGGCAGTGCTGGCTTGGCATTAAATGGAAACACAAAGGCCGTTGTTTACTGTGTATCTGGGCACAGCCCTATGTCTGGGCCCCCCCCCCCCATTTCCCCTTGCAAGCTACTTGGGTGGGTTGTTGGGTGAAAGGCCCCTGACAGCCCCTGGTAACATGCTGGAAGCCAGGACAGGCATGTAACAGGGGCTGGATTCAGGAAACCCTGCCCGGGGCGCTGCACTTTCACACATAGTAATCGTGAAAGGGGGCTACCTCTGCACCAGTGCCTGGGCCTGCTGTGCCTGGACCCACGCCTGTCTCTGCTCCCGCTGGCCCTGAGGGGAGGTCTGGGATCAGCTCACTGCCCTCCCTGTGCTGAGCCCAAGCCGTAACTTGGATGCCATTGGCACAGGTGGGAGTCTGAGGGCGACCCCACGTGCAGGCAACTGCTGGCCCTGGTTGCCACCTGGGTCGAAGGACTCTGTGAAGTCTGCTGTACTATTCAGGCCCTGAGTGTCACTTCTGGGGCAGTGTTACCTCGCTAAAGCTGCTAGCAGGAGGTCAGGCCTGCCTGACCCACCTGACTGGACAGAGGTGCCGCCCTGTGTCCCTGGCCCTGTGTCTGTGAATCAGGCCAAGACAGGAGAGGCCTTGGAGGCAGGAGCAGCCGAGCCTGACAAGTCCTGGCCCCCACCCTGGAGAGGCTGAGCACCAGGCTGGGAACCTGCTGCAGTTGCCACGGCAACCCCAGCTCTGGGCTTTCCTGATTTGGATTCTGGTGCGCTTGTTTTTCAGCCTTTCCAGTGCACCAGAGGCTCCCTCCCGCTGCTCTGGAGCCCCTCCCATCCCCCACGGAGAAATCACCTCAGCCTGCCCTTGCATGGAGAAATTTCAGCTCCCCTGAGATAAAGGGAGGCTGAGGCCCCGAGAGACATGGAGCAAGTGGGCAGTTCCTTCCCTTTGCTCAGCTTTAGGCCCTCTCCTGTCTATCTCAGGCTACAGCCAGGAAGCCGGTAGACAGCTGGCAGAGTCCTCCCTGGAGGTTGAGGGGATCGGGAGCCTGTTGGATCAGGGTAGCAAACCCCAGGGTTCAGGAGCGAGCCCACCAAGTGTTGGGTACCACCTCAAAACATCTCATTTGCCGTGCAGAACATTTGATAGATGAGGAAATGTTGGATATCTTCAGAGAGGATAAATGACCTGCCTGGGGTCACACAGGTTGTGGGTGGCAGAGCTGGGATTTGTTGACAGACCATGTGCGGAAATCTGGAGTATGGGTCTTGGAGAAGGGGGTGTCTAACTTGACAGGCAATGGCGAAGGCCAGCGGAGATGCAGCACAGGGCACAGTGCAAAAGGTAGGTGTGGGGCGTCTGGCCTCAGTCAAGGTCAGCAGTCACCTTCAACATGGCGTCATACTCTGCATGTGGGTGAGACAGGGGAGGGGAGGTGTGGGGGCTCGGTTGCCCTGGCTCCTGCTGGGAGGGAGGAGGGCTTGGAGTTGGCAGGATCCAACTCAGGCCATAGCACTGATAGTGCTGAGATTTAGCCCCTGTCCTGGGCCTCCGACACTGGACACTGGAGAAAAGCAGCACTGCCTGGTTACAGGTCTTGGTTCCACCTCCTGAGTCATCATTGGTTATTGTTTGCAGGTGTATAAGGAGCCCTTCTTGGCTGCCCTTTTGGGGGTCATCCTGGGAATCCAAGGCAAGGAATGGAGCCTGGGCTCAATATTAGGAAGGGCGTGGTAAGGAAGGACCAGAACCACAGAGCCTGGGGTGATGGAACTTATGCCTGCAGGACCTGCGTGTGATATCCTTCTCCCACCCCTGGCACTTAGTGGGGCTGCAGGATCGGCAGACTGAGCTTGGTGGCCTAGACTGGGCACTGTGGCCAGCTCACCCTGCAGGCCTGTGGGTTGTTGGGCCCCTGCTCCTTGGCTGGGCCCGCTCTAACTCCCTGATCTGGGTTCCTACCCACCCTCCAGGTTGGTCTTATTACTTGACATGTTCACTCGCACTGTTTTTACTGAGCAGTTGGCCTGTCTTAGGCCCTGTAACTTACAGCTCAGTCTGGGAGCAGGATGGGTGATGCTACAGGGGGGGCCCTGACCTATCAGCGCTTGCCAAGCAGACACCTGAAGGATGCTTGAAGAACAAACAGTCCCAGAAAGAGAGGGAGTGGGGTTCATGAGCGGAAACTCCCAAGTTCAGTCTAGCTGAAGGAAGTGGTGGGGGCCAAGGTACGGCTACTAGGGTTTAGGGGATCATATTCTCCAGTGCCTTGTTAGCCTTAAGGGCAAGTCTTCATCTTGAGGGAGCTAGAAGCAAGGGTTCGGTTCTGGGCTGCTGCTCACTGATTCATTTACTCATTCACAAAAGAAATCTGATCTGGTTCACAACTGTTCTAGATTGTGAAATGGTAAATAGATTAGCAGCAGGGAGGAGCAGACATCCCAAATAAGTATATAATGCGATGCTGGACAGTGAAAGCTAAGCACTATGAAGAAAAACGAAGCATGATAGGAAATTGTTGGGAAGGTCCTGCTGTTGAGCCGAGTGTGTGTAGCAGGAAGTGAGATGGTAAGACACGTGGGAGCTCTGGGAACACGGAATCGTGTTGGGGCAGCAAGATGGAGTCAGTGGGAAGAGTGAGCAGCCAGGGGAGGACACATCTTGGCTGATGCGGGAGTAATGTGACTTTCCCATTGTGATGGGAGCATTGGAAGAAGACAGACCCCATGCCACTGACATTTTACAGGATCCCTCTTGTTACTATGGTAAGATCAGAGGACATAGGAGCAAGGGTGGAAACTGGACCCCAGCATGGATTCTGGGGCACATTGGTGCCTGAGCCTGGTGCTTCCTCCTTCCTACATTGCAAAGGAAGAATCAAGGATGAAGCCATACTTGGAACATGGGCACATAGTCTGTGGAAGCCACGTGGCATGTGGGCAATGGCCTGCTTGTTCAAGCAGAGATTGAAACTTTGAGGTAAGTGTTGTTTCGGACATGGTTCTATTGAGCAGCAGTTGGACATCGAAGGGGTGATGTTGAATAGGGAGCTGGAGGTGGGTGGGGTCATCCGAAGAGAGACCCTTGGGTGTGGTGTGCGCAGAGCCAGCTGGGAGCCACTGCAGCCCGGGGGCTAGGAACATGGAGAGTCAGTAAGTCTGTGAAGCCATTACTAAAAATTAGATTACTTAAAGTTAGAATTAAATAACTTTAAGAAAGCAAAGTTATTTTAAAAAATGAAAAAGGGCAAATTAAATCCCAAGAAACTTAAAAAGGGAAAAAGAAAAACTAGAGAAACCAGTGGAAAGAAAGTGCGGTTTTTTAAAAGAAAACACCAATGAGACCAATGTCAGGAATTAGAGACGAGGTACTACCATAGACCCTTCGAACACTGAAAGGATAATAATGGCCACAAACAAGTGAAGGGCTGTTCTTTTGACAACTTAGAAGAAATGTTGGTCCATTTCCTTAAAAAGTATGGCCAACAAAAATCATACACCAAACATCAGACTTAACGATCAAAGACTCCATGGATCAATAGGGAGCTGAGAAACATACTCTCACAAATAATAGTTAATTGATTTTTGACGAAGGTGCAAAGACACTGCAGTGGAGGAAGGATTGTTTTTTCAGTAATTAGTGCTGCAGCCAGTGGGGAGCCACATTGTAAAATATGAACCTTGACCTATAACTGACATCTTATACAAAATTTAATTCAAGTCACCCATAAAGCTAAAAGAAACAGTCCTTCTTGTAGAAATAGAATAAAAATATTTATGATCTTGAGTCTATGTAAAGTTCCTAGATGCAAAACTAGACACAATTTATAAATAATTGATGAGTTGGACTTTATCCAAATTGAAGATTTGCTGTATAGGTGAAATTGCTAGGAAGATAACAACCTGCATCCAATATCTGACAAAGGCTTTGTATCCAGAATATATAAAGAATCCTTAAAATTCATCAATAAAAAAACCCCCTAATTTAAAAAGCAGGCAAAAGATTGAAAATACAAAGAGGATAGACAAGCATATGAAAAGATACTCCATATCATGAGTTGTTAGGAAATGTAAACTAAAACCACCAAAAGGCACCGTGAGACACCTATTCAAGTAACTAAAAAATGTAATAATGTAAACTGAAAACCTGGGGAGACCACGTACTGGTGAGAAGGTAGAACAAGGGGCCTTCTCTCGCGTTGCTGGGAATGAGAGTCACAGCAGCAGAGAACTCCAGATTCCGATAGTCCACATGTAACTTAACCCTGCAGGAGATCAGCCTCTCTCTCAGGTGTTTCCCAACAGTAACAGAAGTCTGGGTTCACACAGAAACGTACAGGTGCTCCTGGATCAGTTTTATGTGCCACAACTAGAGCCTTTGGTCTGGGGGCGGGAAGAGACTGGCACAGCCTCACTCTGGAAAACTGCCGAGCGGTGCAGGAGCGAGCTCTCGCTGCACACTGCGACGTGCGCGTCCCAAGGGCCTCATGGCCAAGAGGCCAGCTGCATGCTGTTGCTCGTTTCTCTTTCTGGAAAGGCAGAACTACAGGATTAGGAGTTTTGACAGACTTAAAGAGTAGGAGATGCCTCCTCTCCATTGGAGACTTGGGGGTTTGGGTGTGGCTGAAATGGTTGTGTCTGGATTGCGATGGTGGTTACACCACTCTATCCAAATTCATAAAATTAGACACCAAAAAGCAAGTTTTACTGTGCGAATTCAAAACTAAAATGTTTAAAATACTCCAAACCAGTCCTTTCACTGTCATCGGTGCTCTTGAGTTCACCCACCTCCTCCACATCAGGCGGGGGCACGTTCCTCCCCAGCTCCTACCCCCGCCCCCTGCCCACCTGCGCCTCCAGGACGTGCCACTGACAGTACCTCGACGTGGCAGGAGGACGTTCCCGGTAGAAATTGGAGAATGCCATATATTAAGACTATTTATTGTTTTGGTGATGATTTAGAGGGATGAAGAGAACGCTCATACCAATAAGTGTTTCATGTTAGCACAAAGTCAACTAAATCGTCTGTTGATCCAGCAAAGAAGTCATTCATGGACAAATGAAATTCCAAAGTGCTTCTGTTGCGTTGCTTTTGTAGGCTGGCTGTGGATGCAGTATCTCAGCCAAAGAAGTGAAGGCCTTCAGGGAAAATCGGTGGACTGTGTGGAGTTTGCAGTAAAGAGAATTGCACATCTTACTATTATTTGTGGACTTTGTGTTACAATTTATTTACTGGAGTAAGAAATAGTGAATGCATGTATCCAGGCAGTCAGACTTACGGTTGGCCAACTTAGTGTTTTGACTAATGATGCTCTAAAAGTTACTAGCATTCAGAAGAAACCACACTTTGAATGTTGATCTTTTCCAGCCTCGTCACACGTGGTGCATAAGGACAGTAGTGCTGTCAGCGGATGACAGGACAGGATGGTGACGACAGGACAGGATGGTGACGTGGTAAGGCTCGAGCTGCCCCGCAGTTGTGCAGATAAAGCAGCAACCATGTTGCCAGGGCTTGTGGATATTCTGGTTTGTGATACTATGTTGGGGAGACTTTTTTTATGCATGTAACAACTGGGGTATAGGCCAGGTATGCAGAGGTGGGGGAGGGTAAAAGGATTCACCAGAGACAAGCATGGGGAGCAAAACAGGCAGATGGACTGAAAAACACTGGTGAGGGGAGCAGCAGACAGGTCAGGAAGTCTGCTGCACCAAGTGGGTCACCTCCTTAGCCGCGGATCGAACTCGTGCTGCAGTGGGTGTGGATAGTTTCACAGTGTTATGCTTTAGCCGGTTGTGCCACCAGGGAGGACACCTGTGCTGGAGAGACTTAAACCTCAACTATAAACCAGGCTTTGTGTTAGATGAATTGGCCCAAATGTAGGCTAATGTGAGTGTTCTGAGCACATTTATGGTAGGCCAGGCAGAGATAAGATGTGCAGTAGATGGGGTGTATTGAATGCATTTTTGACTTAATACCATTTTCAGTTTATACCAGTTTTATCAGAGTATAACCTCTTTGTAAGTCAAACATCTGTGTATATTTGTACCTGAGCCTCCCTAGCCCAGTCTGGTTGCTAGGTATTTAGCCTTGACCTCCAACTAGGAATCTTATCAGTGAAGGGGAGAAGCCTGAGGCGAGGACCTGTAACTCAACATAAGCTGTCCAGATTAACTGGTAGAAGAGGAGCAGGACTCAGTGGAGGGTGTGGGCCAGGAACTGGAGAAGGCAAGATGAGGTAGAACAGTGTAAGGTCAGAGAGAAGACAGAGACCACATCCCACATTTAGGACCTTGGCGTTCTCTGAGGGGAGATAAACAGGACGGTTTGAGCTGAGGGCTGTGATTAGACTTGTTCTGAAGCAATGGTTAGTGCCTGGGGAACTAACACAGTGGTATTAGTGCAGTGGTGTGTAGGGGGAAATGAATGTTCCAAGCAGCCTGGGGAACGTTCAGAGCGCTGGGGGAAGTCTACCTCCTCTTGTTCGCTCTACCGGGGTGGTGTTTGTGGCCAGCAAAGCACAGTGACGGCTTATCACTTTCAAGACTAAAAGACAATGGCTTCTATCTGGTTGCTTTTGTCTTAGACCCTTCACTTTGGGGGAAATCGGTGACCCTATTCTGAACTGTGGTGCAGGACAGGGAGTGTGGCACGGACGCTTCTGCCACCAACCAGGTGAGGGGGCTCAGAAGCAGCTCCTCAGCCCACCCAGCCTCCTGAGAGACCCCAGACAACCTTCCAGCTCAGCTGCTCCTGGATTCCTGACCTTCAGAAACTGAGGTAATGTTTGTTTTTAGTGGCTAAGTTTTGGAGCAGTTTGTCACACAGAAATTCTTTGAGGTGCTGGCTTAGCTGATAGTAGGCAGAAAGGGTAAGTAGGGGCACCCTGAGACATGTAGGGTTCCAGAGGGAAGCTGACAGGTGCACAGTACTTGGAGTCTGGGTCACTCGTATGCAAGGTTGGGAAGGTGACCCCTACGGGAATGTGAGCAGACCGGAATAGACAGAACAGAGGTCAGCGCGAACCGCCAGCCACGTGGCTTTTCAGGGAATTTTGCTAAAGGTGGTGCTGCAACCCAGAAGGGGCTGGGCTCATCTTTGCAGAGTTGTCAGGACGCCTCCAGGGTTTTCACCTGCCCATGAAGGTGGCAGGGGAGCTGGCCCGCGCAGTCTTGTTCCTGGGAAGCAGTGCAGATGCTGCAAAGAAAATGTCTTGGACCTCTTAGATTTGGTTTCATATTGGACTTTATTGGGAAAAGTTAGTGTAAAAAACATTCAAATTCATAAGATTTAAATAAGACAGTAATATTATACCTTGCAGCTATAATCACTATAGTAATCACAAATAAGGTAAAAACTCTAAATTATTGCCTAAGCAAACACTACTCTGTCAGGCCTCTGTTGCAAGCCTAAGGCAGAAAACCTTGCAATTATTAGAACTGAGCCCAATGATGAATCTGCATTCGAAGCTGAAGAAAGGGGGGAAAAGCATGTTCTGATTACAGCGTCACAACATTCTAGCCCGGAAAAAAGCGATTTTATTAATGTCCTGCAGCAGAGTACATTAGTAACGATGTAGTAAAATTCTCATTTCATGTCATAGAGTAATCAAGTTTCTTCATGATACTTATATTTCACACAGTTTTTGTGTGGTCTGTCCCTCTTAGTGAACATTCATTTTGCAGGGACAGTCTCCTAAGACGTCCAGCTGATCACTCTGGGTCGTCTTTGGTCACTAAACACCTGGGCTGGTGTAAGTGGCCAGCCGAAGGTGAGCCTGATTCTTGTCTCTCAAACCCTAAAGCCACCACTAAGAAAAGGCATTGCAACTTGGCCAAGGGTGTTAACAAGTTAGTGTGGGATTGTCTTTGGTTATAGGATTCTTAAGCTTATAAAAAATATATAGCTAGAAATAATGCTCCTGAATTTTAAGTGTGTGTGTGACTGACTAAAACACAAGTATGCCTTCATAAAATTCACCACCTGGCCAGGATTAAAAACTGCCTATTTCCCCGTGGAATCTACTATCAGTGTTCTGTTTAGCGAATACATTTGAGCAAAGAGCAGTGACTGATCTTTAGGAACCTGGGGGGTAAGGGCAGCATTAGATACTGTCCATGGCTTTGAACTCACTGAGGGCCTGCACGGGGCTCACGTGCTTCTTCTGAGATGCCCGCTTAATCTTGGTCTGTGTCTCATCCTGTTTCTCTCGCTTCACCAAGGGTTTTTTCTCAGGTGCCTTCATCTTCCATGACACAGCGGGGAGGTTGAGAGAAGCCATACCCTGAGACTTCTGGTATTTTGTGGAGGCCACGTAGGACGCCTTCACTGTCTGCACCACGGCATTCATCAAGTTCTTGGCAGCCTGGATCAGGGACATGGCACTGTCCACCTACGAGGCACAGACAGGGTGGTGAGTAACAGAGGCCCAAGTCTGCAGGAGGGTTCCTAGCTTCAGGCTGTTGTTGTGTCCTCCCTCCTGGACAGGCAGAGCAGCAGCCCCACTACTGATCAGCTCTCAGTGGGCTTGCTGCTTAACCTAGATAACCTGAAAACATCTGTGTTCCAGATCTTTGAAGAAAAGGGAACATTAAAAGAAACGCTAAGGCACTAGTCACCTTGCCTGCCCGCACCTGTCAACGAGTGGGAGGCGGCGCTGCCTCTTCCTGAGTGACCACAGAGCTCTGACAACAAGCACCATTAACCAGAGGAGAGGTGTCGAATTGGCGATGTAAACACAAACACCATGGCTTTGACCAGGAAACCCCCTCATTTAGATATTTCAGGCATTGGTTATAGCAGGTGACAAGTCCCAGCAGCATGCTCGACTACAATTTGTCTGAATGGACCTTGCGCTGGATCAGCAGAGGCCACAGGGAATCCGTGGAACCCAGGATGAGATGTCCTGCTACCGTGACATGGTTAAACAGAGACTGCTCTGACGGTGTGAAGCCTAGCTATGCTGTCTTTCAATTTTTTAACAGGCTCCGCTCTTCTCTGGGAGAAGAAGAAAAGCAGGAAGATAAAATACTTTTTCCCAGCGAGAGGCCAGCCTTATCACGGCTCCCAGCCGCCGCCACAGAGCCAGGCTAAACAGAGCTGCAGCCCAGCAGGGAATGGCCGGCAGGCATCCCTTGGCCTCCAAGCTGGATCTCAGGTTTTTTCACAGCATCCTTTCCCTGGTCAGCGGAGGTAAGGTGGTAGGCTACTTTTATTCAGGACATCTGGCAACCTGTTCCCACTATCCATCTCTTTTTGCAGGTAAAACTTACCCCAGAGACGACGAGTTCCCCGCCAAGGTTCTGCACCTCAGCCTTGACTTTGCTACAGATGTTGAGCTGGTGGCAGTAGAGGGCGATGCGCTGCAGGTAAGCCAGCAGGTCCTGCTTGCAGGCTGAGTCTGGACACTGATGGGAGAAAAAGGCTTAGCACCCAACACTCAGGCCAGGCCCAGCCCACCCCTCGCCCCCATGCCCTCTGTCAAAGGCTCAGAAGAAGTTGCAGTGTCCATTTCCTGGGGCAGTCACAGTTAAGTAAGAGTCAGGTTGTGGAGGAAAATCATGAGTGTGTTGTGCTAGGTAATAACCATGTGTACTGTACACAGTGGATGGGTGGAGGCTGAGTGAGTATGCAAACAAGGAAAAGAGCCCCTGCAGCCCACATGTCTTGCTCAGTCACAGGGAACCTTACAGGCAGCTGCCACCCAAGTTCTGTCCTATGGCAAAACTCAGAGCCCATTCACAAGGCTTTACCTGTAGACGAAACCACCTCTGAGGTGTTGACGGCAAACATTTCTCCTTGTAAGGCTGGTGCAGTGGCAAGGGGTTATAAAATAAAGCCCTGCAGACCAAACTGCATAGTCTTAAGAAGTTATTGAAAAGCAGGGCAGAGCGGCGGGAGGGAAGAATGGCAGCCAGCAGGGAACACAGCAGCCAAGGTCGGCACTGCAGAGGTGTGGGCTGAGCTGGTGGCACAGAGGAAGATGCTGGGCAGTAGCCAGATAGATTTGGCCAGTGGAAGCATCAGGCTTAGCGCAGGATTACATGAAAGAGGAATCAGGGATGACTTCTGAATCTTGGCTTGAGGAATGAGACTGCTGCTACCCATGCAGGCTACGAGGTGGCAGCGTCAGTGGAAGGGTGGGCAGGCTAGTAACTACAGAGAGAAACTTAGAAAAACAAGCAAGACATGGTGCATCAAGGGACGAAGGTTGAGAACCCACAGCATAGACTCAGGATCCCAACTGGGCTTCCAGAACACTAGCCCAATAGGCTCCTGAGTCTGGTATGAAATAAATCCACTAGAGTCGTCTCCACTCCACCTGGCCTCCACATGTTAGAACTTCAGGATCCAGATCCTGCCCAGAGACGTAATAAGTACACAGTAGAGAATGGTTCTAGCTGTCAGGAAACACATCCGCTCCAGAAATCCTTAAAATCTATGCTGATGTTACCTAGCCAGCTTAGTGAGTAAGAAGGGTGCTGTGTCCCATCAAAGTCCTACTGTCACAACCTTGAGCAGGGGCCGGGCTGGGCTGCCCAAGTCCCAGGACGAATGCAGCAAAGTGACCCACATACAACTGTGCCACTTACGTGGTCTGCGATGGTACGGCCAAGTTTATCCATCCGGGATCCTGCCTCAGCAATTTTTTTGGCAGCACTAATCACATCTGATGTATTTTTCAGTGGTCCTTTACCTCTGGAACAAAAAAAAGTCATTGTATATGAAAATCCTTATGGTTGGAAATGAATGGGTAACAGAATCCACAAAGCAGCCTGGTCGGCCACTGCTCCCTGTGCAGCCAGGGGGTGGGGACCACTCACCGAGTAAAATCGGTCATCTCCATCATAATCATACACATCTGTTTGGCCAGCACGATGATGTCATTACCACTGTCATCCCATTTGGACACCTCAGCATCAAGTTTACTCTTTTCTTCCTGGAAACTGGCCACCTGTTCGGCAATCTTTGCTTTTTGCTCCTGGGGAAGCTGAGCCATGATCGCCTAAAATCAGAAGCACAGAAAGCTCTTATGTAAAGAGAGATGAAGTTCTCACAGTGCATTAGCCAAGATATTTCCACCAAGCAATCTATAACACAGGTAGGATAATGCTTTAATAGGTTTCATTTTGCCTGAAGTGCCATTTCTTCTCAATTTGCACAGAACGTTTACGGCAGTCTGAATTCCCGACCCACTTTCAAGAACAAGTTTTAGTGTGGTGAAAACTGACAGGTAGCTACTCCCGAGGCTTCGTGATCATATTGGCACAGTGACAGAACCTGCCTGACTTCCTGGTAAGTTTCATCCTCTGTCTTTCTGTGGGGAGGACTTGACAGGGGCTAGTGTAGGGGACCCTGATTGGGCATTTCCTGTGGTTGCATTATGTCCTCCAACTATTCAAGGTAAACTAAAAGTGTTTTTAGAATGTAAATTTTGAAGAGGGAAATAACAGAATCTGCTGAGAAGTGGCATTTAAACTTATCAAAAGTAATAGTAGGTGACCTGTTACCCACCTACCCTCAGCCTACAGAGTCCAGGCCTCGGGCTCCTCCCTGCTCAGCTTCCCAAAATGCTTATGACTAAGGCCTAAAACAGAGACACACTTGCTGTTCAAAATGACTTTGAAGGAGTAAAAAAAGACTCCTTAGAAATATTTCTTGGCGTCTTCTCCAAAACATAAATGCTATTGATGAGAGATTTAATCACTCAAATGAATGAATGCAATGGCCCTGACTGGTTTTCTTGAATGTACCACTGTTTTTTTCCTCAACCCATGAATAATTAATAGTTCATACCCATGATATCATTGGGATGGGCAAAGACAGCAATCTTTTTCTGAATTTCACAATCCTTTTAACAAACATCACATTGACTATGTCCCACAGCTTTCCCGAGGCCTGCAGGGCTCTGTGCTAAGCTGAAGACCCAGGGCACAGTGGAGGAGGCCCATGTTCCTGCCAGCTCCCAGCTGAGAAGCCATTTCCAAGGAACCTACAACGACTAACAGGTACCACAACGTCATACTCCTAGTGCCGAGAAAAAGGGGAAGAATGGTGTTTACACAATGGGAAGTTTTTGGTTTTTTTTTTTTTTCATCTCAACAGTAAGCCCCGTGGGTTTCCCATCACCGAGTCACCCCACAGTGGGAAGTTTTTCTTGGAAAAAAGGGCAAGTCACAGTTGCTTCTTACCCGGGCACTCTGGCCAGCTATCAGCTGATCATCTTCTGTCTGGACGCTTGTTCTGCTCCTGACATCAAAGTCTTCTGTCTCAAAATCTGAGTCATCCAGCTCTTCAGGGGTCTACGACAAAATAACAGGTCGTGAGGCTGAGGTAGCCCTGCTCTTTCTGCTGTCCCAACTCTCTAGACACTGTATGGGCACCCAGAAGTCTTGATTTTCATGTTCGGGTTTCCAAAATCAGCTGTGATTAATGAAGTTATAATCACTCCTTCGCCACAACTCCCGCCTCCTTGATGAGGCGGCCTGTCTAAGCCAGCAGGCAGCAGTTCCACACAGGCACCTCCCAAAAGGTCTGGGTGGGGCCTCAGTGTCTGCTACTGTGACCCATGTTTTCACTTCTTACTCTACCGGTATGGTTTCCCAACACCTTCAACTAAAGAAGGGGGGGAAAGGCACTATATTAAAAATAGGTGTTTCATACAGTAGAAAGCAGATTCTTCCCAACTTTATAACAAAAAGGAAATTCAGTGCATTCACTAATTCTGGGCCTTCTCCGAGAAGTAATGGGTGAGTAAATACCAAAGGCACAGACTATTGGCCTTTGCTTTAATTATGAAATTACATTCTTATTTTCCACCACCCCCACAATCAGCTGCTGACTTGAAACATAATGTCGGTCTTCTGGAAGTTGGCTCTGGTCCCAGGCTGCCGACCCACCACAGGAAGGTGGCTGAGCCCAGCCACCGGCTGTGAGGCATACCAGTCTCACTGACACGGCAGCCCCAAACGTTATGGCACCATCTGCCAGTTTTTATTTCTGGGGTCGCAGATACCTTCAAAGTTCAGTGAATGCCCCATCTATGGAAGATCTTTCTCAAAGGAATGCCTCCTAATATGTTCGCCACTCCATAGTCCCATCAGACACAAGAACACCTCCCATTCATTTATCTGTCGATTCTATGTGCCACACACTATTCTGGGCCCTGGAAATACAAAATGACTAGCAGACAGAAATTCCTGCCCTCCCATATATTGTAATGGGAGAAATGACTAACAAAGAATTATAAAGCATATTAGAAAGCGACCAGAGCTGTAAAGGAGACTGTAATTTTATGTGGGTGGTCACGTAAGGTCTCATGCTGGGACATCTGAGCAAAGATCTGAAAGCAGGTTTGCCAATATGAAGGCCCCAAAGCAGGAGCTTGCCTGGGAACAAATGGGAGAACAGCAGGAAATGAAGCCTATGGAGACCCTTCAGGAATGAGCACCCTGGCTGCTCTGTCGACCAGCAGGCATCAATCCAGGTAAGGGATGCTGGTACCTGGTTGGGACCAGCAGACTTTGCTGATAGTGCATATGGGGTATGAAGGGCACATTCAAAGACTGGGTCTAACCAAGCAGAAGCCAGATCTGCCACCCACTGACATAGAGGAGTGGATGGAGCCATCAGATGCTCACTTTTTAATCTCGCAGTAAGTCTGAGGTGCCTGTTAGATAGGCTAATGAATGCAGAATTCTGGAGACCACCTCTCTCCATGGTTTCTCAAATCCTGGCACATGATAAGAGGCTGAAAAGAACCTAAGACGTAGCCAAGACATTTCATTAGGATGGAACACAACAGCACACAGGACACACCCAGGCAGGGGGTGGCCTCAGCTGGGATGAGGGAGAGAGAAGGTGGAAAGCACTGACACAGCAGGGAGGCTGTGGCACAGGCCAGGAAAAAGGGCAGTGGAAAACGCTACCGCCTGGCTGCGTTCTCCTACTTGCTCAGCAGCGGGATTTCACCTTGCAGAAAAAGGGGACAAAGGAGAAACTGGTGAGCTATACATAAGCATGAGAGGGGTGAGGCAAGGGCTGATGAGGTTAGAGGGTCGTTGGGCGTCACCATACAAGGGGGTGCGGGGGTGCGGCCTGACAGATGATAAGGGGACCCTGTAAGTGACAATCATGTTCGGGGAGGACATCATTAACTGAGAGGCCCAGGGACTGAAAGGATGACCCAGCAATGGTATGCGGAGCACAAGAGGCAGGAGCTCCAGGCTGGGTGCCTCATGCTGCACTGACGAGGACATTTTCTCTTTCTTAGGTTTCAGCACAGCAGTAAACAAGAGATGGCAGGGGACACCTACTGCATGCCTGAGTGTATTACCTACACTCATTAAAACTTCCTTAGAAATTTCCAAGAAAGAAAACGGAGTCTCAGAGCTAGAAGAGGAACCCATACTGCTAGGATGGGCTCTCCTACAAGCATACCTGCTTCCCACAACGGGAATTTGCACTCATCTGCTGGATTGTAGACAGGGACAGCTGCTTAAATTCCCAAAGGGCTTCACTCACACAGCCAACCACTCTTTCAGGTTACTTCTACTTCTAGGTGACTGGCAGCACAGTAAGAACTTTGGAGAATGGCTGCATTCACTACACCAGCCTGTGTGACCTGGAGATCCGGCCATGGGGCTGGACCTTGCACTCAACTGTGCAAGGCCTTGGCCAAAGACTGCTTCTTACCACAGCAGCCAGGTGAACCTGAGTTCTTCTCTCTTCCTTTTTCACCTCAGGGAAGAGTTTGGTCTTGTCCACAGCTGTTTTTATACTGCACATAAAATAGGTCCAGGCAGATGCTATCACCCTGCTGGATTGTGATGGCCGCTAGGCTGAGGGGGTTAAACTTGGGGCAGCATTGCTAGTGACCTGGAGAGATGCGAGTACAAGTGAGGGTGTAAAAAGTCCCCTGACCCAGCCAGATGGACAGTACAGCAAAGCAGCTGTGTGTCTGCCTGTGCTGCAGGGTGGGGAAGACCTGGGGCAACAAGCTGCTGCTCTGGGAAAGGCACAGTCTACAACCATGGGGGTAATTAGAGTGGCTGGTTGTTTTCAAGACCCCTCTGAATCAGACCGGGGTCTGATTCAAAGCTCGATTCAGCCTTGAACCCAGCGCATGACCAGGGCTGGTTTTAGAACTCCCCTGCTACCCGTGAGCAGTACTCAATCTGCATGAAGGGGATGCTCACTGACATTAACGAAGAGCCTTTCCTTCTCACTGTACTTCTAACTCAAACAGAAGCCTACTATTTGTGATGATTGTTTGCCCCGATCTAAATCGTAAACAACAACTCTACTAGCTCCCATTCTGGCACAAGTTTGGGCTCCAACTTGCAAGTAACAGTCATTTTAGACAACATAATTAAACATATCTCATTCTAACAGCTTTTAGATTCATGGTTTTAATATACTGCCACTGCATCTGCTGACTTCCAGAGTGATGCATTGCTAAAGTTTAGCAAATGATAAGAAATAAATGTTAAAACCTCTGAAATGCAGTTACTCACCCTTATCATCAACACCGCTTTCCTGATGTCCCGGATGCCATCGTACACCAGGCGGGAGGCGTCAATAAATTCATTCTCATCCATGGGCTGAGCAGGGTCTGAGCTGAGCGCCTCCACAGCCGCTTCCACTTGCTCAGTGAAACGTGGCATGACTACGGAGGAAAGCGGCCTTATCACTCCAGCACCCTCCCTAACTCCCTTTCAGACAGAAAGGCGAGGTGTATGATGCAAGACCCTGGCTTTTACCTATGTGATACGTATTTATGGTCAAAATAGAAGTTGTATTTGAGAAAACTGGAATCAGTTTCTGAAGTTCTGAATCATCCAAACCCCTTGAGGTGAAATTAACTGGAGACCTTGTGTAAGGATGGGACCCTCCCTAATTAGTATTCATCCACTAATAGAGCTATTAAGAAGTCCATCTTAAATAGTATGTTCTGGGTTTATTCCCACTATTAATCATAGGGCACATGAGTTGAGTCTCCACAGGCACATTTCCCTCTAGAAAATTTGATGCATCCCTTAAGAGCTGAGTTCCACATCTCTTACTTCCCAACCACAGGCTTCTGGAGTAACAGGAAGGCCTGCCTCACCTAAGCCATCTACTGCGAGGGGTTGGAGGAGGAAGGTCACACACCTGTATTGGAGAGCAGCTTGGTGGCTTCCAGCACTTTCTCTGTGTAGACCCCTGGCTCATAGTTGTCCATCTCTGAGGTGACTACATGGATGACCCGAGCTGCCCGTCCTCGAATTGCACCAGCTGTGCGGTCCAGGCCATCTACATCTTTCTCTTGTAGGGCAATGACACATTTATTCACGTCTTCCAAAATATGATTTTCTGAAGAAGTAGCAAAATGATCAGTGAAAAGGGGAGGCCTCTCACTAGAAGGGACCACTATAAGTCGGCATCTATTAAGTCACTTAGTACCAGCTCCAGTGCTAGAAACTTTCCACCTATCATTTTGCTTTAAAGACCAGATACACTGTCACAGTAATCACCTCCAAGGATAAAAACATTCATTCCTAGTTTGAGAGAGGAAGACAACCATCTTTAAGGCATACTTGGTTCTGTACACAGGGCCAAAAATTCAGGCAATAGAAACCTGAATGACTTTCCTTTCCCTTAAATAATTTCATTGGGCTTATGTCCCAAACAAAGGCTAAAATAGGACACAGGTAAATCTTCATGCTCAATGTCCCTTGCCCCTCCTTCCAGTACATTCCAATAGTACTGTCACTATCTATACCAAGAACTCAGCATAGTCTGGGGAAAGGTGGGAAGTGCTGGACAGCAAGCTGAAATCCTCTAAAGAGTGCTGAGGGACCCACCTGAGGTGAAATCACCTGATTACCTCATGGGAGGCCTGTTGTGATATTGGCACAAATCACAAGCAGCTCCTACCAATCAAAGGTTACATTTGAAGGACCCACCAGAACTATTCTTCCTGGAAACAAAAGGCTTGACACTGAATTTCAGGAATCGCACGGTAAGGAGCTCACTTCAACCTTCATCTATAATAGCAAAGTGGAAGCTAGCACAATGTCCAACAGCAAAGTGGGTAATAAATTATGGGCTCTACACAGGCGTTAAAATGGATGAGGTCGCTCTATAGGGGCCGACCCAGAATAGGAACCGGAATGTTCTCACTCACCCAGAACTGCAGAGCCAATCAGCAAGAAATGTAGCAACTCTGAAGAGCAGTGCTAAAGACATGTTCACTCACTGAAACCAAGGAGTACCTGGCACAACTGTTAAAAGATGAATGGTCCTTGATCTGGGCTAATGTAACCTGTTCAAAAACATAAACTATCTAGTCCTTTTCTTTTTATGGCCAGCCCCGGCTACCTTATGCTTTGATCATTATCTAGCATTTGTCCCTGATTTAGCGTACTTCCAAAAGTCATTACTTTTCCCTTATAGCCTCAGCTAAGGTACTGCATCAAGTTACAGGTGACAATGTCTGGAAGGAAGAAAGAAAAAGCAACTAAAACACTTCGCTTCAGGGTGTCCCACTGGCCACAAGAAGACTGCAAGCAGGGACACTACCAATGTTTGTTTTAAAACCACAAATACAGTGGAATAAGATGAAAAAAACTGAAGAAGCTTGATTAAAAAGCTTTGTGGGCCCTCGCTGGTGGCGCACTGGGTTCAAACAAAGCACTGAGAAGTTAAAGCCACTTCAGCATGAGTTCACTCCCCAGCCCCGGAGCTGATCCACATGGCGCTGCAGACCTCTCCTGACCTGCCTGCTGCTCCCTACTCTCTCTGGTGAATCCTCTTACCCTCTGCACCTCTGGCCTGTTCCCCAGTTCTGTATGAATAAATAAAACTTTAAAAAAAAAGCTTTGTCACAAAATTAAATATATACTCTAATCATATAATCTAGCAATCACTAACTGTTCTTTATCTAAAAGGAGTTAAAAAATCAGTGACATAAGCACCTGTACACAGCACCTTTCTTTATAATTGCCAGAATGTGCAAAGCTATCAAAATGCCTTTCAGTAGATGAGCTATATCCAGACCATGGCATGTTATACAACTTAAAAAGAAATGAGCTACCTGGCCTGAAAAAGACATGGAAGAACTTTACAATGCATATTATAAAGTAGCAGAGGCCAGTCTAAAAGGGTTACATACTGTGATTCCAAGTGTAATATACATTCTAGAAAAAGCAAAACCACCAGGACAGTAAAATGATCCACACTGCAAAGGTTAGAATGGGGAAGGATGAATATGTAGAGGACTTTTAGGACAATAAAGAGTCTGTATTATAATGCTGGAGACATTTGTCCAAACCCATAGAATGTATACCACCAAGAACAAAAGTGTACATTAAAGATTTGGGGTGATTATGACATGTTTGTATGTGGGCTCATGAGTAGTAATGAATGCACGATCATTATGATGGCGGATCCTGCTAGAGAAAGCCAAGTATTTATGTGGTTACATTTTATGGGAAATCTCTACCTACCTCTTAATTTTGCTGTGAACCTAAAATAATTCTGTCTTAAATAAAAGTAAGAATTTGCCAAGGAAAGCCAGAATCCAGTCAAAATTGGTGTTACAGAAGAGAAAAATGAATACAGCCAAGACGACCCATTAATTTAGCATCTACTAATTAAAAATGTATGACACTTGCCAGTTTATTATTCAAAGAGAAAACATTAACCTTCCAACATAAAATTTTAGGTGGGATCTTTGAACCAATTTTAAGAATTTTCAGCCCAGTCAGAAGCATCTTTTACATACACAGTATTTACATATTAATTTAACCAGACTGGTACTGAGCCTGCATACCATGCTAGTAGACCTTAGGTTAAAAAAAAAAAATGCTGCTTTTACATTATCTAACATTTTATGTATCTTGTATCACTGAAGAAAGAAAAAGGAATAAAAAGGCAAGAAAAGGTGTTGCTAATTAATCTATCTTGGCTCAAATCACTGACTTTAAGACATCTATTTCAGGATTGCCACTGAAAACAGTGGTAGGAGACACATCTTAAAAATCAACAAAGCATGACATTTTTTATTTATTAAAACAAAGTGACCCAAACTTCCAAGATTTGTTAACCTTCAGCTAAACACCTATACTGAAAAATGCATATATATATATTTATACACACACACACTTTTTAAAAACACTCTTGAATTCATACTGGCTTTCTTCCAACCAGGGAGGGTCTGCCATTCCTTAGACAAAAGATGACTTCTATTTTAGGAAGCTGACTTAAGTATGGCCCCACCCTAACCTAACTGCTGTCCTAGCTACCACACACCCAGGACACAGCACCAAACCTGCTCTCAATACTTGAGCCCAAGAGGAGAAGTGAAATTCCACTAAATATACTCAAATGCGAGAGCTTAGGGAGTACCACACTTAACCTTATACTACTTCGGTACCTGAGTTTCCAATAAATCATCAGTGGGCAAACCAATCTGTATCCCATTAGTAACTGTTTAATACAGTATTTGCTTCTAATTGGAAAATAGCCATATATAATAATTATGGACATTATTATATATCTTTCATTTTGAAAACCTCTCTATAGACCTTCTTATACAGATCTACTTCATCCATTTTAATGGCTGCTTACTACCCTATTGAATAAGTGCCAAAATTCACATACTCATTTGTTTCATGGACATTTTTGGTTGATGTGACTATCCTTGTATAGTTACTCTGGCCAATATATATGTATAGATCTCTGGGGAACTTTTCTAGCAACTGGATTAGAGAGTCAAAAGGCACGTATGTTACAGTAGACATACAGTGTCTAATTACCACCTAGGAACCAAGCCAGCTGGCATTCTCCAGAAAGGCTACATAAATTTATACTTCATATATTTGCTCTGCTATCTTTATTGGTACAACCTTGTATACCACAGGTGGTGATAACAGTGACACTTAATATAGCCAACTTAATCTGTAACAGGAAATATTCTGAATCCTTGACATTTATCACTATATGGCTGTCATTTTTCTAAAAATCACCATTCGTTAATGAGGAAAATGGGAACTAGAAGTACTGAATGACTTACCCAAGGTCACAAAGCTAGTGGCATGGGAATCAGAAATCAAACCTAACTTTACTACTGCCTTATACCCTTTCCTCAAGAGAAGAAACTCTTTTTAACTTTGCATTTTTGCTATTAAGTCCCCGCCCCAAATATATAGAAACAACAATCTGGTTTTTTTTTAATGGCCTCCAGGGAGACCAAATTCTTTGGGCACACTGATACTTAGTAAAGAATACACAGTACAAATTATCATTCACACGTTGTTCCAAAGTACCTAGTACAATAGTATTATTTGTTTCCAAGACTGACCATTTGGTAAAGAAACATAATGAATCCAACTGGAACCACTCTATAACCAACCACTTGCACCCCCCCCCAAAAAAAAAAGGGAGGGGAGGGCAAAACATCTCACATAAGCAAATGAATGAGAAAGTAAATTGCACTTCCATGGAAAATGTTTATCAAATACAATTCAAATGAAATTCAAACCTTTATCACTTTGATAAATTCCAAACCACTGGCCTTGAGGAATCAGTCAATATAAATAAGTTCATAAGAGTGCTGAATGCTTGCTGGCATCCTAAACAATCACCGATATTTACAAGGCAACATTCTGAACAGTGGGGAATAGCAGCCCCACTCCTTCCCTGGGTGGCTGCGCTTTCTCCTCTACCTCCTAATTCAGTAGCCATGTGCCTGGTGAAACAGGCCAGGGTACTGGTGGCTTCTTCTAGGTGAAACACAAGATGACCCAATACTTTTTAGAGTCACAAATCAGGACATAACCCATGTGATAAGAACTTCTGAATCACTGGGATAAAATATCTGGAAACAGACAAAGAAGTGGAGGATCCTCCCAGTCCTATTCCCTAAATGGGTTTTCAGCAGTTTGGGCTACAGCAAATATCCAGGCCCCATGGATTCCAAAAGGGAATGTGAGAGTGGAAAATCAGCAGTGGAAGTATTCCACCAAAGCCCTTAACACAAAAGGACCACAAATCCAGAACGTAGTATAAAAAATGAGTCAAGCGGCATCATTTTTCACCTGGCAAATTTTTAGGGAGTCCAACAACCATAACCCAGACCTCGTGTGTGGCAGAAATATGTCCGCATCACTGATCAGTGGCCTCAGGACAAAAGGAAATGACAACAGTGCAGGCGTGACCCAGGGGATACATGGCTTCTTGTGAAAGACAGCACACCCAGAGATGTGCAGGTGCACTGGAGTCTTGTCTGCTCAGAAGTAGGGTTCATCTCAATGCGGGACTTGCCCACCTAGGTTGTGTGACAGGTGAGATGGAGAGAACACTCTAGGCCCCACAGAAAATGTGTGATGCGCTGTGTGAGGGTGTAAAAGAGCCTGAAGGTTAAAATCACCCGGGTGACCCAGCAGAGCTGTGCATAAACACTGTCTTCTCCATCCCATGCCCCTAGAGACCACAGCACAAAATCAGAGGAACTGTGAAAAACAGCCGTGTCCAGTTAACTAATTACTTGACACTACCGTGCAAGCCTGTGACAGAACTTCAGAGAAACACACTAGGTAGACTGTTGAATTCCAGAATTTCAGACCACCACTTGCTGACTGAGATAACAGTTCTGTGTCTTGTCTGCAAAATAGAAACTGTCTAAACCCCTCTCAATCACTGCTCCACTTACACTTCCCCATTTGCAAAAAGATCGCACATACTCTCCAGACAAAGGTGTATCTGTTAAAGAATTTGATTTCTCTTTACCAGTCTTTGTCATTTTCCCTAAAGATACTGCCTGGATGCCCCTACACACTACTGCAGCATCCCATTTGTTCTCTGGTTTGAAGAATGTTGCCTATGGGACACATGATTTTATTACATTTTACTTTTTGATACGAAGAACTGAAAACCCCGTGAGACCCAATCTGAGATAAAGCCAACCTAATCACAAGTCAGTTTAGGAAGGGAGTGCCTGTCTCCGGAGGGGGCTTTCATTGAGATTTCAGATTTGTTGTTTGCTTAAAAGTATGCTATGAAGGTGGAATGTTTTTCTCTAAACTGATGAAAAAGAATAATTCTGTACTTCATTGGGAAAAACAACAGAAGGCCAAGATTTCCCAAAAAAGCCATTGCTGCGTTTTTGGCACCTGCAAAGATGTGCTTACAAATGGGTTTTTGTTTTAAAGTACCAGCACCTGCACTTTGGTGGTTCTGCAGCAGCATGGTTTACCCTCTCTTTGCAGCTTACAGATTGCCGGCTCCCCTCTTTCTCAAGTGGAGCCAAAGCCACCGATTCCAAGGAGAGCGGCAGGGACAGGGACGCTGGTATGCGGAACACATGGTCCCCTTGTATAGATTGCCTGCCGCTGGAGGCCTGTGCTGGCGTGTACCTAAGCCATGCTCTGTTCCCAGCCCCACTGGCCTGCACATCTCCCGTGCTCCAGCCCTGCCAGTACCCAGTCACTGATTCTGCCCACTGCCACTGGCCTCAGGAAGCCTGGCAGCTCCAGATACCAAGCAGAGTAGCCAAGGGCGGCAAAGGACCCATTAAATGGAGAAGGCATTTGTATAAGGAGGAAAGACTGAAGTTTATCTGTGTGATAAAACAGTGAATTGAAGTTGACAGATACTTTCTATATAAATGCAATCTACTATGTCATTACCAGTTTATGTTTATATAATGAAATCAACTGTTTTTGTGAGGTGAATTACCCAGATTTATTTTTTGCAACTTCATAATTAAATAGCACTTAAATATTTCTTCTGTTTTCTATCTGTGCTTCATACAGACTTTCAAAAAGTAGGTAGGTAAACTATCATATCTGAGGAAGGGGGGCTGGGGAGAGAAACTTCCTGAGACGGTGTGGGGAATCCCTTTTTTCCCTAAGCTTTACAGGTTCATAACAACTTACTACAGCCTGTACCCGGACACAGGTCAGTGTTTTTCCTAAACATGGATACAAAAGGAACAGTGCTGTATAGGTCACAGTGGAAACAACTTAATACAAATGAGGGGAGGCCTCTGCCAGCCCAGCCAACTCTGGCTTGTTTCTGAGATGGAGACCAGACCCACACAGGGGCAATGACTCCAATCCCACCTCCTACTACTCGGGAGTCAGCTATAGCTTTGTTGTTGTTGTTGCTGTTTAATTAAAATGAAAACCAGCACAGTATTATTGCTACAATAATTTACCTGCCCAGACTCAGGCATTACTGTAACTTAGGTGATAAATAAATATGCACACCTTCACAAGCTTCTCTGGGGAACCAACTCATTACCTGAGACAGCCAAGAAGTCATCAATGGACGTGATGTCATCGACAGCATCTGTGAGCACACGGACTTGTTTTTCCCACTGTTCCTTAAAAAGATCCATGTTCTCTTGGGCCAGTTTACTCTGCGGTTTAGCTGCCAAAGCCAATGCAGCGTTGATAACCTGCAAAGATATTAAACTCTTGCATTTAAAAAGATGAAGAAGTCCTACACAACGGTTTCATACATGAGTGAACATCAGAAGCAATATACTAGAAATACAGAAATCCACTGAAACCACAGACAATTACAAACAGAAGTATTTCTAATCACTTCACTCTAGGATAGTGAACTCTTCAGTTTTCAACATTCTACTCCAGGATTTTTACTTCTCCTATATAAACTATGTATACTTGTCCCAAAGTACACAACTAGAGTTACACACCATAGAAAACTATGCTCTTTCTTTCAAATGTGTCCCCATACCCTTGGACACGTGTGACCAACAAGAGCCATTCGTCCTGTTCATGAAGGTAAACCACTCTGTGGGTGGCTCTCTGGAGCTATGTGGATGTGTTCCAATTATCCACAAATTTTTTGTAACTGAGATATACTTGAGTATAATGACTTCACAGAGCAGTGTGTGATTGGTTGTCTAAAAAGTAAAAAGTGTGGCGATAACGTACCTATCAAACAGTTCACCAATTTAAACTGTATCACTCAGTCATTTTTTGTAATCTCACAGTTGTGTGGCCATCAGGACAATCATTTTTAGAACATTTCCAAAAAGAAACTCCCCATCCTCTCTCAGCAGACATTTCCCATTACCTTCAACAGTCCTTAACCCTATCTCTTGGCAACCATTAACTTAATTGTGTTTCTCTGGATTGGCCTGTTCTGGACATATCATAGAAATAGTGTGTGGGTTTTGTGAATAGTTTCTTTCACTAGTGGTAATCTTATCATGTCATAGAAAGTAACTGTATCACTCCTTTTTATTGACAAATATACCATTATATGGCTATGACACACTTTATTTATCCATTCATCAAGTGAAAGGCATTACAATTGCTTCTACCTTTTGGCTAATATGAATAATGCTAATCTGACCACTCACATACGTTTTTATGTCTGCATCATTTTGGTATGTAAAACATCAAGTGGAAGAGCTGGACTGTGTGATTAACTTGTTTGTCCCCTCCCTGCTTTTTAAAGTATAGCCGTCCCAATGTTATGAAGAGACCTCACTGTGGGTCTCACTTGTGTTGTCTGGGAGACTCATGATATTGCTTGTGTGTCTTTTCATGTAATTACTGATCATTAGTGTGTATCTTCTTTGGAGAAACGTCTAGTCAGCTTCTTTGATGTATTCACTGAGTGAATAAATTAAAGTATGAATATGAGCTCAGAGATCAACCAGTAAGATTTCTAGGTACATGGATCTTACGGGCTATTGGAAATAAATACGTTTATAATAACACGACTTAGAAGGTAAACAAAGGCCAGAGGAAAGTGGTGGTAATGAAGTGGAGAACTGAATGAGGCAGGAAAATAATTATCATAAAACCATTTGGGCATGCAAACCAAACCCCAGGGCAAGAGTTTGGGATGGTTTCTTTTTAAGGCACGACAGAACCTTCAGGATCATGCTTAGTGAAATAAGCCAGAAAGAAAAAGGAAAAATACAGGATGGTTTTGGAGTGTAAGGGATCAGAAAAAAATAACTAAATCTAAAATAAAAATGACAATCAACAAACAACTATAAACCAGAGACATTCTATGAGGGTGGAAAGGGAAATAGGATCAAAATTGGGGTGGGAAGAGAACACAGGACTATGGTGATGGCACATGGGTTAGCTGGTGGTGGGAAGTCCATGGGGATTACAAACGAGATGAAAAAGATGTACAAAATGAAGAATGATGTTTAAAACATATAATACACATATATGTGTGTATGTAAGTATACATACACACATATATATGTGTGTGTATGTATGTATAGATAGATATAAAGATACCACGTCTTCAAGTTAGGTGTCTAATTCTTAATATACTGGAGGGATATTCAAGAATGATGTTACCAATGTAAGCTCCCAAAGACAAACTGAAGGAATTAACAGATGATCAGTTATAGTTGGCAGGCATAGGGAGTGTACCATCCTGGATATTAACTAGTAATAGTTTACCATTCTCAAAAGTCTATGTGTTTGGACAATAAGTTATTTGAAATAGAAACCCTATCTTATATGTAAGGCTGTGTTCGCCCATATTTTCATCATTTCAAAGCTGGTCCTTTGCCTCTTTTACTTCTTGCCATTCATTTTCCACCAGTACTTCACCATTGTGGACTCCTCTCTTTAGGTAATTAACTCATTAATTCATTAATGCATCAATGAACCAGAGTGGAGTTAAACCTTGTAAGAATTTTTGGCTGAAGAAAATGTTGCTGGGAGAGCCAAGTAAACATGGGCAGGGATTTAATTATATATTTTAAACATGGAGATAATTTTCCATTACAAAGAGAAAATTGCTCTCTTTATTCTTTATACCTTATCTCATACAGTATAATGGAAGAAAAGAAACTTTGTCTAACTTTTTCATTTTGATTACAAAACTGTTTACATTGGATATTTAATAAATTAAGCACTCATTTCTAATGACTCAGGGTACATTAGGAATAGAAAGGTAATTAACACACTACTTCAAATAATCATCAAACATACTTGGTGGTGAAACTCTAGACTCATTTACCTTAAAAAGTCAAGATGATATTATTGATCTTAATACCTAATACTTACTGTCACCATTAGTTAAGTAATAATAAAATGGTCCTTTCTAACGAAAGGACGAAATAAGATGGGAAATGAACACAAAAAACTTGTTAGAATGTCAGCAACAAATTACTTTTCAAAGTGAGATTAAATCCGTAAAGAAATAAAAAGAACTGAAGTAGCAAAATATGACTAAACATTTCTAAAGTACATTAAAAAATCTGAATAAATAGAAATACATTCCATGTTCAGGGCTAGGAAATATGGTATTTATTCACAAATTAATCTGGAATTATAATAGCTGAGAATAGCCAAAAAATTTTTTTTCCATGGGGATAAGAAAAAGAGAAGGGGGGAGGGGGCTGGGGAAGGAGGGAAGTGAGGGGGTGAGCGGGAGCTCTTTGCATACACCACATCTGTACCCATTTATTCATCAACTCGTGGCATTTCGGTTAAGTTTCCCAAGCTTGGCTATTGTGAATAGTGCCACATTGAACATGGGCACACACATATTTTTTATTTCATGTTTTCATATTCTTGGATAGGTACCTAGAAGTACAACTGCTGGATCATATGATAGTTCTATTTCTATTTTTGATTTTTAAAGAATTACCTCCCATACTATTTTCTAAAATGACTTTAACAATGCCCAGTCTCAACCAACAGTATTTGCGGGTTCTCAGTATCTGCACATTCTCTCTAACACTTATTTCTCGTCTTTTGACATGGCCATTCTCATAGGTATGAAATGACATCTCAGTGTGGTCTGGATTTTCATTTTCCTGACAGTCTGATCAAGAACATTTTTCAGGTGCCTATTGGCCATGTGTATGGCTTCTTTACATAAGTGCTTAGACCAACCCATTTTTTTACTGTTTTTTTTTAAATGTATAAATTCTTTATATTTTGGCTATTAATTCCTTCTAAGATGAGTTAGGAATATTTAATGCCAATCAGAAAATCTTTTTTGTTTGTCCCCCACCACCACCACTGTATAGAAACTTATTAGTCTGATGTACTCCCAATTATTTATTTTTGCTTTTGCTCCCCCTAATGTTGGAGTGGACATCTCTAAGGCCTATCATGTTAAGCTTACTGCCCGATGTTTTCTATTTTGTGGTTTCAGGTCATAAATTCCTGTCTAATGTTTTCGACTGACGTATGTATATGGTGTAAGAAGGGCTGGCATGTACACACAGGGGATGCTCCCCACTATCCTGGCTTTGCAACGTGGATGGGTCTTGAAGTAAATATGCTCTAAGTGAAGTAAGTCAGAAAGAGAATGATTAACACCCAATGATTTTACTCACATACACAAACATGTAAAATACAAAAACATTAATAAAGAAACACAACAAAGCCTTAGATTTAGACAACAGAATGTTGTTACCAGGGGTGAGGGACATAGGGAGCAGTAGATTAAGGGGCTGAGTGGATGGTGGTGGATGGAAACGAGACCGTTGGCGGTGGGTACTGGGTGGTACACACATGTATGTGATACACACACTGGCAGACTTGTCAGAAGTTTGAAGAGAAGGCATGAAACAATTACTTCAGAGTAAGAAGAGAGGAGAGAGTAATAAACAAAGGAGATGGGGTTCCTTTTACTGTCCCCAAAACTACGACTCCATCCAAAGTTGATTGAGCTATGAACTTTTATTCCTTGAACAGTTTTCTTTAAAAAAAAAAAATATATATACTTTTTGACATCTCGCTGATTGGGAAAAAATTTTCTCACACACAACTAGCAATAAAGGATTAATCACAAAGATATATAAAGAACTGATGAAACTCAACAAAAATAAATAACCCCATCAAAAAATGGGCAGCAGAGCTAAAAAAGACACTTCTCCAAAGAGGAAAGGCAGATGGCCAACAAGCATATGAAAAAATGCTCAACATCACTTGTAATAAGGGAGATGCAAATTAAAACCACAATGAGATACCACCTTACCCCAGTGAGAATGACACATCTTCAAACAACCAGCAACAACAAATGTTGGTGAGGGTGTGAGGAAAAAGGAACTCTCCTGCACTGCTGGTAGGAATGCAAACTAGTACAACCACTATGGAAAACTGTTTGGAGGTTCCTCAAACTGCTAAACATGGAGCTTCCATATAACCCAGCAATCCCACTCCTAAGTTTCTACCCAAAAGACACACAAACACTAATTCAAAAAGACACCTGCATCCCCATGTTTACTGCTGCTTTATTTACAATTGGAAAGACGTGGAAACAACCCAAATGCCCAAAAGTAGATGACTGGATTAAAAAGATATTGTACATATACACAATGGAATATTACTCAGCAACCAAAAAAAGAAACACATGTCTTTTGAAGCAACATGGATGGAACTGGAAAAGATCATGCTTAGTGAGGTAAGCCAGAAAGAAAAGGAAAAATACTGGATGGTTTCACTCATACAGGAGTATAATGGACCAGGTGAGAAAATAATAATAATAATGAACAGCTATATATCAGACACATTTTGTGGGGGTGGAATGGGGAATGGGATCAAAAACAGTGGGAGTAGGGAAATGCACTGGACTATGGTAATGACACACGGGCGATTTGATGATGGGAAGCCCACGGGGATTACAACTGAGATGGGAATATGCACAAAATGATGTAAAAATAAACTACTATTAAAAAAAAAAAAACAAAGGGCCCTCCCTGGTGGCGCAGCGGATTATAGCACAGCACTAAGAAGCTTAAGCCACTTCCTCATGAGTTCGATCCCCACCTGCCCCGGAGGTGACCACATGGCACCACAGACCTTTCCTGACCCGCCCGCTGCTCCCCTCAGCAGTGTACTTTGTCGATCTGCCTGTTCTGCTCCCTACTCTGTCCCTGGTGAATCCTCTCACCCTCTGCATCTCTGGCCTGTACCCCAGTTCTGTACGAATAAATAAATAAAATCTTAAAAAAAAAAAAGGATAATGAGACCCCTAGTTGAGCAAATCAATAAAAAAATTATATTGTTTTAAATCAATGTTACCTCAGTAAAAATATGGGATATATAGCAGAAAAAAATGGGGCAGGTGTTAGCAGAGAAAGGAGTAATAAAGACAGATGGTTAAAAGAGAAAATAAAGCTAAAATAATTACAGCAAAATAGACTAAAAACAGTTCCTCTTATAGAGCAAAACTCAAAGTACGAAAAAAGTGACATCACAATCAGTGGCGACTGGTACATTATTTTTACACTTGGACTAGTTGGAGAAAAATAAAGTTACTGCTTCCCTTATATTTATGTGCTAAGATTGTTTCCAAATAGATAATGGGTTAAAGTAATAAGAACATATTTGTTGAACACTTAAAATAAAAATATATCTTAGAAAATTCTTTATTTCCAAATAACAGAAGTTAATTTATAAGTCTGACTAGATTACTTACATATAGATTACATCTATATATGTGATATATGTGTGAGTATATATTACAGATAAATACATAGTGTTAAGTAAATCAGTAAGAGAACATCAATATCCTACTAGAAAAACTGGAAAAATACAGTGACAGTTTATAGAAGGAGAACTGCTAAGAATCAACGGGGGGGGGGGGGGTGAGTTTAGTCTCACAATCAAAAAATGCAAATTAGTGTTTTGTTGTTGTTGTTCATTAAATCTGCAAAGACCCCCAAGACAACACAGTACTAAATAACAACTTTTAAAATGCTACTGCTGACTAAAACTAGCTCTAGTCAACCTTGAGTGGGACATCCCAGTCCTGTTCTGACCACAGAGGGGAAGGCGGGAGCCTCTCACAGTTTGGCATGATGTTATCAGGCTGAGCTCCTCGCCACTGCTGACTGATGAAACTTCATCAGGCCTGATGCTGGAGTCGGTCAAATCGTTCTGTGAGTTGTTTTACTGCTACCTTTCTGGCTGTTTTCTGTCTTGCTTCTTCCACAATGTTGGGGTTCCTCAAGGTTCAAACCTCTGCCACTTTGTCCCTTCCTTCTGCAACCCTCCTACCTGTGAGAAATTTCATCTAGCATCATGATTTCACATAGCACCAATCTGCCAACTATTCCATCATCTCCTACCTACACCATTTAATCAATCGCCTAAATCATATTCCAGCTACATACCTACCAGCTTTACTCAGATCTCTCAGGTATTTAAAAACAACCATATCTAGGGCCCTCCCTGGTGGCACAATGGGTTTTAAAGCACAGCCACTTCAGTTAGAGCCCAATACCAGGCCAGGGAGCTGACCCGCATAGCACAGCAGACCTCTCCTGTCTTGGCCTCTGCTCACCCCCTCAGCAGTATACTTCACCATCTGCCTGTTCTGCTCCCCACTCTGGTAAGTCCTCTTACTGCCCCTGTACCTCTGGCCTGTACCCCAGTTCTGTATGCATATATAAATCTTTAAAACTAAAATAATTAAACATACTCAAAATGAAAGACTTGATTTCTTGTTCCCAACAGAACCTATGCCTTGTTTTCAATCAACTTCAACTGGACTCATAGTTTGGAGACAATGAAAGGAAATACAGCTTCTTGTTTCAGTCATTCTCTTCCTCTCCTCTGTACTCTGTAGTTAAGTGTTTCATACCTTCTCAAACTTCTAACAACTCTACCAGAATCTTCACTCTCAGCTGTTAACTCTGCTTCCTATTTAAGTAAGATCATGAGTGTCACATTGCCCATCAGCCTGCATCTGTGCCTGGCTGGTGGCACTCTGTCTCACCCCTTTTTAACGCGGGCTGTTCCTATCGCTCCTTTCTATGTGCCCGTTCTGGACCAACCTCTGTACTCCCTCTCCTCTGCTCCACTGTTCTGGTAATCTCCCCTTTCTACTGTGTACTGTCAAAATAATCCTCTCTCCTGGATTATCTCCATCAGCATAAAGGCATGCTCTCATACTTTTTAACTAAAAGTAAAAAACAAAAACCATTTTCAATCCAACATGCACCATGTCTCTATAGTCCTTATACAAAACTTCAAAGAGCTATCAAATTGCTATCCTCGATTTCTTTCTTCTCTCTTGGACCTACTCAGCCAAATCTGTCTCTCCTAAACTTTACTTAAAATTCTTCTGTTGCCCAAGGTTACTTGTAACTTCTACAGGTTGCTTAAATCAAGGTTCAATTCTCAGTTCATGTTCTACAACCATCTGACATGAATAATTGTTCGTATACCTTTTCTACTTGTTTTCTGTAGTAATACAGCTTCTGGTACCCTTCTGGTCTTACTAACCCTGTCCCAACCTCCCATGATGCACACTCATCTTCTCCCCAGACTTAGTATCAGAGAATCCCAGGTTTAATTCCTAGGCCTCTGCTCTAGGTATGCTCACTGCATTGCTGATCTCACCCATGCTCATGGTTTAAGCCCCATGTAAGTGCTAATGAATCTCATTTTCACCTCTTCCCTGCCAACTTGATTTTTTATCTTACATGCCTAGTAGGCATTACAAAACAAACACATTCAAAATGGAGCTCTTTATTTCTTCCCCCTAACCATACTTCCCTATCGAAATAAAGGACAACTCTTTCCTTCCAGTGGCTGAGGCTCAAAGCCCTCACTTTTCTCTTTCCCCTTCACCTCAAAATGGCAAGATAAAAATCAGCGGCATCCTCAAGTTCTTCTGTGAAATTGCTTTGTATGAAAAGATGAGAGAATATGAAAGGTGACAAAATGAGGTGATTCAAAGATAGTTCTATGATTGTGAAATAACAGATGAACGAGAGCTGAGGCCATAGGCTACCCAGCCTATGCTTCGGACATTCCTGTAAGAGCTATATATTTTCTAACCACCCAGAGGTCAGGCCTGTCTGGTCTGGCTTATTTGGTGCTTGTCAAGCCTGTCAGCCATGAAAATGATCAGCATTCCCACAGCACAACTAAAGAAGCAATATGGAAGATAAATCTAAGGAGGCAGAAGAAAGAATAACTGCTTAAGTAATTTTTCAAATTAGCTAGTGAAAAGTACAAAAAGGAAAAGAAATGTAGATAAGCAACGGTTTCAAATACTTAACTTACCCTTGTATAGATTTCCAAGAAAGGTCATGCATTAAACCAGGCTATATGAATTATTAAAATGCCAGATTTGTATTACCTTAAATGTATAATGCTCATTCTCACATAATGAACTAAGAAAAATAAAATATTCAGTGAGATCATCTCCAAGATGCCCTCCCTTCTCCAAATTTAAAGACTGAATTGTCAGAAATCTACTGTTGGCAAGATTTTGCTTTTTGCTTCCCCTTTTTGCTTTTCTTTTTTCCCCTGGCCAGCACCAAATGAAATGAAAAACTGAAATTTTTGAAGCAGCTACCACAGCCTAAGATTTGGGCACACCAATACGTAACACAATGCCAGGGACATATGGGTACAGCTTCAGATCCTTCCCCAAAATCTGTTGTTGTTGTTTTTTTAATCCTTGTTTAAAAAAAGTGTTTGGGCCCTTCCTGATGGTGCAGCTGGTTAACAGTGCAGCACCACAAGTGAGCCACAGCTGCTTCAGTGAGAGTTTGATCCCTGGCTGTGGAGGTGACCCACATGGCACAGCAGACCTCTCCTGTCTTGCCCACTGCTCTCCCCAGCAGTGTACTTTGTCGATCTGCCTGTTCTACTCTACTACTCTCTCTGGTGATTCTTCTCACTGCCCCTGCACCTCTGGCCTGTACCCCAGTTCTATATGCATAAATAAATCTTTTAAAAAAATAGTGTGTAAGGCTTGGCCTCTACTCCAATGGAGGCAGGTCCTTATGATGAAGTAGGACATGGTGTAGGCACAAAGCAAAAGGCTATGTGGAGATAGCTGACATACTTCTCTCAGTCAAGGTTTAAAAAATCATGGGCACTTGCACCCCTCCCCAGCAATACCAGACCACTTCCAGGTTACTTCCTTAACTCAACTGCAGTATTTCAAAAAATATTTGAAGTTGAAATTGCTTAACTGCTAAAATGTTGGTACTTTAGAACAGAATTTCCTGTTTCCAAAACTTAATTTGCTGTTGGTTACTGAAAAATGAGGAGGAAAATTCCTCTAGAAGCTCTAGCTAATCTACCATCTCTCCCCTCCAGAAAGAACTATGAGGTCTAGGGGACAATTCCAAACTGCAGATGAGGCCACAGAAAACTAGTCCCAGGCAAGAGGTACAAAAAGACACTAACAGAGGGACCAGAGCTGCCTAACCACAGCTGCCTCAATGAAGGACAAACACATCCCCAAAACACCTAGTAAGTATTATTCCTCTTTCTCAGAGGGAGGGTCATCAGCTACCTTAAAAGGGGAGCTCCTGGCCCTCCCTGGTGGCGCAGCGGGTTAAAGCACAGCACTGAGAATCTAAAGCCGCTTCCGCATGAGTTCGATTCCCGCCTGCCCCGGAGGTGACCACATGGCGCGGCAGACCTCTCCTGACCCGCCCGCTGCTCCCCTTAGCAGTATACTTCATCGATCTGCCTGTTCTGCTCCCCACTCTGTCTCTGGTGAAGCCTCTCGCCGCCCCTGAGCCTCTGGCCTGTACCCCAGTTCTGTATACACAAATAAATAAATCTTTAAAAAAAAAAAAAAAAGGGGGGAGCTCCTCTGAGTATAAAAGACATGGGCCAGCCAGGGTAGGCTGGATACAGTTCCCAAAGAAGTTTGGTTTCTACAACCCATTGGATTTCAAAACTTTCTATTCCAATTATTTGAAATGGACGCTTAACAGAAAAAATCTAAATTGCTGACTTCTCTTTAAAATAATGAAAGGCTTTCTCAATTTCATTACTTGCAGATGCCTACTACATTTGCCATTACTGTACCTGCCCCACCCTGTTTGTGTGAGGGAAGGATGAGCATAGGTCAGAATCTGTGAGAACAACCACTTCTGGAGAAACACCTTTTTACATAGGACATGTACCTAATACCAGGTTTGATCTAATCACTGGTCAAAGCTAAGTCCCCTTTGAGGTCTGTTCTATTAGGAGAAACAATGCATTTTAGGAGAAACAATGCATTCTCATTGCAACCCAGACCTTTACAACAAGGCCCTGCTGCACACCATTACTTCCCCTGGGAAGTGCGAAGCTCTCCCTGGGAGCCTTCCCCTCCCCCGCCCCAAGGTTTTAAAATCATCTATATAAATACTCTTGGTAGGTGTGATCAGCGTATGTTACCATCTGTTTCAGCCTATATGTGAAAGCATTGTTGCTTTCAAGCATTTCAAAACCAAGTGGAGAGCCAAAGACATTAAAAACAAAGTGCTGATAGGGCAAAATGGCAAACTTAAGAATGCCCAATCTTTAGAAATTTGCTCTAAATTTTGTGTACAATTTGGTTATCCATGAACTTCTGGAGGTGATTTGATCTTTTATTTTCATCAACACAATTACTGATCACTAGCAGACTTCACAACTGATTCAGAGCTGGGGAAATGTCTATTAGATAATGTGAACTCACAACTGGTCCTACATAATAATATTTAAACAAAGCAACTCTCATTGGCAAACTAAACCACATGGTCGAAAACCAGAAAAAACATCCAAACCAACCCGTGCACTAGTCAGGATCACAAGTTAATAACTGGACTTTTACTCAGTTCCTTTGTTCTATTCCCCTTTATCCATGGCCACTGCCATATGGCAGGACATTTAGAAAGAGAAAAATGTAACTCCTCAAAGTATGTTTAGGAATGTTCTCTACTGGGAAAGTCGTGAGGTAGCCTATTCTACTGAAACAGCACTCAGAAACCCCTGTGAGTAAGGAACGGCAAGGAGCACCAGGACATCCAGCACAGATCCCTTGCAGGAGGCAGGCAGACTCTAACAAAGCCATTACTGTTCTGCAGGCCTGCAAGTCTTTCTAGAATCTCAGAGATACTTAACCTAATCATCAGTTTTCCAATGTGCCGTTATAAATGGAGAAAAGTTTTCAGCTCTTCCTTCAGTATCTGACTGAATCACACTATCAATAATACCCATGTCTTAAGTCCACTTCAGGATATTACAGACTGAAGGTTCGAGCTCTTGTACCTTGTCCCTTCCAACACAGAGACCAAACTACTGGGCACTGAGATGAACTGTAGGAAGGTATCTCTTTTCTTCTAATTGTGCAGGGTAACTAATCAGTGCTGGCAGACTGGCACATGTTGCAGATGGCCCTCCTCAGGCTGAGTGTAGGCCAAGTGATGTGGCCACTGTCCACCAGCCACTTACCGTCAGGGGGACACTGCATTTTTAATGAAGGGCAGGGGGTTATTTACGTGGAAATGTGACTTGAAACTAAATACAACTTTCTCCAGGCTTTATGTACTCTGCATCAGTGAACTGTTCTGTCCCTAAGACATCTAAGATACTAAAAACAAAACTAACAAAATAAACATCTCCATTCTAGCAAAATACAGTTTGGTGGTACTTTAAACAATGGCTGTTGTACTTTACCTGTGGACAGAGAGCTTCAAGTTGGCTTGCAGACATTCGAACAAGTTTTACACCTTCTTCATTGTTTGAGATAGAGCAAGCCAAGTTGGCAACCTATAAGAAGGAACACCATAGAAAAGACCTTTGAAAATTTTCTCTTTTGATTGCAAAGGAAATAAATATTTACATACCATCCCCACCCCAACCTTTTAAAGAACAAATGACAAGAGCATTAGCTGTGTTTTACTTCTTACAGATTGCTGCCTACATGTGAGGACAATTTTTTTTAGTTCTGCTAAGGAAGTCATACAGATTCATAACATGGGTCACTGAAGTTGGTAACACAACCCTGAACAATCCCAGGGCCTATAGCTTTACATAGCCTTTAACCTGCCTCAAAAGGAATTTCTCCTGGTGTGGGTATAACATAAGAAAAACTAAGTTCCTCAGGAAGGAATTATTGGAATCCTGGAATAAAAATTGTACTTTGTAGCTATTCTTGCAGGAAGGAAATCTGAATTCTAAACTGCTATTCTCACTTTAAAGGTGAGTGGTACTTACTTTAAGCCAAGATTGGCTTAGTTGAACATAAGGCTATTTTTCAAATAAAAAACAGCACTAAGGCACATCAAAATGAACCCAAGGCCATCCGCATCAGAAATAGAAAACAGGGACGCTGCCTCCACAGTCCAGAGCAAAGCTGTTCTTCAACTTCGTTCTCTAAACACTGACTCAGGAGTGAGCAGAGTAGCTTCATCCCCACTGAAATATTTACCTCCCCATCCAGCTATCTCAACGACACTGATCGTGTGGTCAGAAACAATCTTTCCAAGTTATACTTCCTCTGCGGAAGCCCTAGCTGTGCTGAGAATGTTACTCTGTAGAGACTGCTAGGGCTGTGATCACTTATCGGTTGCTTGCCAACTGCATTAACAATACCAGAGACCAACTAAAGGCAAGGTGCTGAGACATATCCTTCTCAGAGTTGCAAATTGAGTTATGAATGATAAAGGCGTAGGCAGTTGAATATCAAAGCACTTTCTGGGAATTTAAATGCCAGAGTAAACAAGGGCAATGGCAATAACCTTTAGCTTCACTCCTCCACCCAACTTAAGCACACAAATGCACAAAAAGATTATATAACATTATGGCTGTTGTTGGCAGTATTAGAGTTAAGGATTGTCAGCTTTCTCTAAGACTGCTATCAGATTCCTGCAATGCCTACACAAGGTGAAACTGAAGAACTAATAGGCAATTAAACATAAAAAATGTAAGGAAATTAAATATTAAGTCAGATCTTTAATGTTAAGGTACCTTCAAAGTCACATTAAAAAGTAGCATTTATACATTCCTGAAGTTTGCAATCTCTATGTTCTGATGTCAAACAGGAATTTCTCTTTGTGATGACAATCTAGAGATGGATGTAGATTTCCAATTAATGACTACGCTAACCTTTGTAACACAGAATCAAAAAAAAAAAACTCCTAAAGGTGCATTTATGATGTTAAGGAGCCAGCTTAAATTAGATGTGTTCATGAGTTTACAATTTCTAATACTACACTGCCTTAAGAAGGGGGTTGGGAAAGCAAGTATAAAGTTGAGATTGATCACAAATTAGCAGTTTGGGGCTAACAAAAACCCCAGGTAATCAGGCCCCTCACTCCTACCCATTCAGGGGGTCACATTACAGATTTAAGATTTATCATTGTGTTTCTACCTCCCTCTCTAGATACTACAAATACAAAATTATATTTCAATTTATATCCTCCCAATTTTTACAATATGTAACCCCCCCAAAAAATTTAAAAGGCTGAAGCAGATTATTATATACAAGAGAACAAACATGAGAGAGGTGTGTGGCAAAGACTGAAATGGCCGATTTCTGTAAATTTTCCAGCTTTCTGATTCAAATCCTAGTAAAACCAAAGGTCCTTATTTTAAAACATTACTTAAAAGTGTTTCTTAATGGAAAACTATTCAGAAAAACATACTGCCGTTCACAACAACATGGATGGAGCTAGAAGGGATTATACTCAGTGAAATAAGTCAGCAGGGAAAAGAAAAATATCAGATGGCTTCACTTACAGAGGAACCAAATAAGGGATCAGGGGGAAAAAATATTAACAATTAAAAAAAAAAACCACAGCAAAACTAAACAAAAATAATCAGGCAACTATAAATCAGAGGCATTATGAGGGGCACTGATTTGAGTGGGAAAAGCACAAGGGTGCGGGGGGAAAATGATGGTGGGAATTCTATGGGGACTACACCTAATCTAAAATATATGCAAATAAATTAAATATATATAGTGAAAAAAGGTGTTTCTGATGTACTGCTCTACTGATGTTCTAAAAGGAAACTGACAGATTCAGGAGGTCACCCTGCCTGGCCTGGGAGAAGGAAGCAGGCTCTTGTCACTACCCGTCTTCTCTGGATGAATGAGCTTCAATTCACCCTCCAGGGACAGGGCTACTCACTTCTAACAATGACAAATGTGCAAATACAACAGCTCAACCATGCCTCAGAGAGACTAACCTCATTTACTCCTGCCAGCCTTGACTGTGACAGCGAAAGCTAAAGAAGGGGATGGAGTGCAGGGGCTTCCTATATACCTCCTTCTGGGGCTTTTAAAACTGAGATAGCAGTTAATACTGAAGTTGAAGAATCTGAAGTTTGAGTTAAAAATACTGAGCAACAAATTTCCACAGACAATCTGGCAGAACTAAGACTTTGCGTAGTGATGTGCAATCTTCATATCTGTTCTGGAAAAAATTTTGTTTTTGCCTCCACAGTAACTGTATTAAATATCTCTGATTCCTGCTAATCCAAGAGTTAGGTTAACAGTGATACAATGAACACTAGCCTTGAAATCATATGGCCTCTTTTCACTAGATCTGCCTATTCCATGTTAATTTGGGGGTTTGCAAAAACAAACATTGCAGGAATCCTCCAACTCCCTGACTTAAATTAACAACAACAACAAAAGGCCCGGAGATCTTGCTGGTTTCAGTAGAGGCCCAGTAACAATATGTGCTGTGAAGGAAAAAATTATCTGTCAGGTGGTGGCAGAGCAACAAATAAGACATCAACACATGACAGAAAAAAATTTCAGACATTGAGGAAAGCTCTTATCATGCACTCCAGATTTTCTTTATTTAGATGAAATGAAGTTGTGTGAGGGAATATATCCTATTATGAGAATTTTTTTTTCACTATTATTGGTGTGTTGATGTCTTTAAATAAAGTTTACATTTGTTTCAGTCAAGAAGTTATTTCCCACTCCACCAGCACCCGTTCTTGGTTTTATACCTGGCTGGTATACTACACTGACAAGTGATTTCTCTTTATTCTTGGTAATAAATTTAGGACCTACTCCCATAAGAGCACATACTTGTATGAATTAAACACTGGAAACCAGAGAAAAGAGAGCCCTTAAGTCAAGGTAGCACCACAATGACCTAAACAGAAAGCAGTAAGGCTGAAGCTCAAGGCCTGCGTCACTTTCAGTGAGGCCTCTAGAGTTCAGAGCCCTCTGCAGAGCTTCACAGCAGCAGGCAACAAAGCACCTACAAAAAGTGACAAAAAGGGAGCTAAGAAGAAAGTGGTTGATCCATTTGCTAAGAAATATTGGTATGATGTGAAAGCACCAGTAATGCTCAAAATAATAAATACTGGAAAAACACTAGGAACTCAAGGAACCAAAACTGCGGCTGATAGCCAAGGGGCCTGATTTTTTGAAGTGAGCCATGCTGATGCTCAGAATGATGATGTTGCATTTCTAAACATCAAGCTAATTTCTGAGGACGTTCAGGACAAAACTGCCCAACTTTCATGGTATGGATAAATGTGCTCCATGATCCCTATGGAAAGTAGCATGGAATTCCTCAAAATACCAAAAATCCTTGTACCATATGATCCAGCAATTCTAATCCTAGGCATCTATCCAAAGAGCACAAAAACATGACTAATTTGAAAGGAAACCTGCACTCTTACATTTATAGCAGCACTATTTAAAATCACCAAAACACAGAAACCTACATGCCCTAAGACAAATGAGTTGATCATGAAGATAAGCAGTATTTGTACACAATAGAATACCAGTCAGTGATCAAAAAACATAAACTCATCCCATTTATGGCAACATAGCTGGAACTGGAAAGGGTTATTCTCAGTGAAGTGAGCCAGAAGGGAAAAGATAAAATACTGACAGTTTCACTTATATGTGGAATATAGAGGAACTAAACAAAGGATGAGACAAACTTTAAAAATGACTCTTGAAAGCTGACCCCAGAGCTGAGGCAAGCGGGGAAGAGGAGTCTGAGGCATGCACAGCAGGCTTGGTGGAGGACCCTGGGAACTTTGGTGGTGGAAAACTCTGGTGCCCATACTTGAGAGGAGAAATCCTAAATGTGAAAAAAAAAAAAAAAATCTAAGGATGTACAAGTGTTTCAAAATGCTCTATGGTCAAAAAATGGCAGACTGTGACTGAAGCACATGTTGACGTCAGGATTAATGGTGGTTATTTGCATCATCTTTTCTGTGCTGTTTTACTTTAAAAAAATAAAAAATCGGCCCTCCCTGGTGGCGCAGCGGGTTAAAGCACAGCACTGAGAAGCTAAAGCCACTTCCACATGAGTTCAATCCCCGCTTGCCCCAGAGGTGACCCCATGGCGTGGCAGACCTCTCCTGACCTGCCTGCTGTCCCCTCAGCAGTGTACTTCATCAGTCTGCCTGTTCTGCTCCCCACTCTGTCTCTGGTGAAGCCTCTCACCACCCCTGCACCTCTGGCCTGTACCCCAGCTCTGTATGCATAAATAAATGAATCTTTTAGAAAATAAAAATAAAAAATAACAATCAGATTTGGAAGACCTGTTATGCCCAGCACCAGTGGGTCTGAAATATGATGGAAATCATGGCCTAAGAAGTGCAGACACATGACTTAAAAGAGGTGATCAATAAATTGATTCCAGACAGCAATGAGGAAGGCAAGAAAGGCTTGTGAGCTACCTACTCACTCCATGATGTCTTTGTTAGGAAAGTAAAAATGCTGAAGAAGCCCAAGTTTGAACTGGGCAACCTCATGGAGTTTCACGGTGAAGGCAGTAGTTCTAGAGAAGCTACCAGGAATGAGACAGATACTGAAATTGAATGAGATTGATTGATTGATTCATTCATTTATACAGAACTGAGGTTCCAGCCAGAGGTGCAGGGGTGGTGAAAGGATTCACCAGAGGCAGAGTGAGGAGACTGATGAATTGTAACAGGGTGGTCTCCTCAGTGATGTATTTCAGTAATCTGTCTGTTCTGCTCTCCACTCTGTCTCTAGTGAATCCTTTCACCCACCCCAGCACCTCTGGCCTGTGCCCCAGTTCTGTATGCATAAATAAATAAATCTTTTTTAAAAGTTTGTTTGGGGGGCGAGGGGAATAAAAGGCTTGAGTATGAGCTCTCAAAAAGAACAAAGTAACAACTCAAACATCCAAGTCTGTCAAATATAAAATGAAATTTTCCAACTACGTGCCATATAAATTTTAGAGCCAGTCAAGAAATTCTTCCAATTACTTCCAAGCTCACAGCAGAAATAATGAAGGAATAGAGCAGCCACCTTACATTGGTTTTCTGATTAAAAGGAACAAAAAAGCCCACAAAAAAAAATGAATGTGTGGTAGAAAAATTCTAATTTGACTGTGGCAATGGTGCAACCGTTCTGTAAATAAAGTACAAACCATTTAACTACATCATTAAGATGGTTGGTTTGTGGTAATTAATAATAAATAATAAACAATGTTTGGCGTGTCTGCTTTTACAAGGCAGGTAAGTAATTAAGGGAAATTATCACAGGTTAGCATAGCAATGAGAAAGGCAAAATTCGGAGAAGTAAGCAAGCACTGAAAGCAGTGTTTACACCTGGTTATGGTTAGGAAGGAAATGGTAGTTGTGCCATTCTGAGATCAGACTCTGAGTTTTTAATAGGTCAATGCCGTAAGGTGGGTGCCTTCACAAAGACAGGCACCTCAGGAAGGTGCCTATAGAGACCTGGGTCAGTCAAAAGGCAATATCCATTTAAAAAAAAAAAAAAAGTATATTAGGAAAAGCCACACTGAAAAGGGAAAAGCTAACACTTCACTCAAGGAGGGTACAAAAAGGCCTCCTTTCCCCAAATTTTATCACAAGGGTTTAGAAAAGCAGTGATAATATTTATTTAAGATTTATTTATGCATACAGAACTGAGGTTCCGGCCAGAGGTGCAGGGATGGTGAGAGGATTCACCAGAGGCAGAGTGAGGAGACTGATGATTTGTAACAGGGTGGTCTCTAGGAAAAAGGGAAGTTCCAGGTTCCCTGTCCCATCCAGAAGAAGGGTGGAGCTGAGCAGAGAAAAAGGAGAGAAGCTGAGGAGAGAAGAAGGAGAAGAGAAGGAAGCTGGATGGAGAAGGAGGAGACCTAAGGAAGCCACATGGAGCAGCAAGCATGTGATGAAGAAACCGGGCTTGTTTCCTGACCCTGGACTGGTTAAGGCAGATGTGGGTGA
>NW_004567122.1:28731389-28820945 GCF_000260355.1 Condylura cristata | reverse complement strand
TTAAAGTCCCTTTTCATTAAAGTTTTATATATGTTTTGTCTTGTTGCGGCAGATGGCAGAACCCACTTAGAGCAGGCAGGTTTTGGGGCTTCAAGGGTGTCCCTCTCCCCCTGTCCTCTAACAGATTTGCTGTCCTATAACAGGTTAGAGAAGCCAGCCAAGTGGCCTCAGACGCCATCTTTGATCTGTCCACATGGTCCAACTGCTATCTTTTGAGTAAAACTGCTACACAATTTCCACAAAACCAAATCTCTTAGCAAGTGACCACAACAAAATTATACACTTACACATAGAAATTTTCACAAGGCCAAGCCAGTTTTTAACAACAAATTTGCATTTGAAAAAAAAACTAGAAACAAAAACCACATATGCGTTTAAGGTAGTCAGTGCCATGGGGAAGCCAACTTTCCCCATAGGGCTGACTAACCACGGATGGCTCTAATCCTACAACATTGGTCGCCAAACCTATTATAGGACAGCAAATCTGTTAGAGGACAGGGAGAGGGACACCCCTGAAGCCCCAAAACCTGCCTGCTCTAAGTGGGTTCTGCCATCTGCCACAAGACAAAACATATAAAACTTTAATGAAAGGGGACTTTAACACAGCGAATATACAATACACAACACAAAGACTATAACTTTAAATCAAACACCTGAAGTTACCCATCCCCTCGTGGGCAAAAGTCAACCCAAAAGGGATTGGCTCAAAGCAAGGCCTGAAAGCACCTTCTGGCCGGGACCCATGGAAAAGGGTCAGACATGGCCAGACAAATCTGGGAGCAAAAGAGCAAAATCAAAATCAATATAAACACTGCCATAGTCACCTCCCTACAGGTATCTCACCCACATCTGCCTTAACCAGTCCAGGGTCAGGAAACAAGCCCGGTTTCTTCATCACATGCTTGCTGCTCCATGTGGCTTCCTTAGGTCTCCTCCTTCTCCATCCAGCTTCCTTCTCCTTCTCTCCTCAGCTTCTCTCCTTTTTCTCTGCTCAGCTCCACCCTTCTTCTGGATGGGACAGGGAACCTGGAACTTCCCTTTTTCCTAGGGACCACCCTGTTACAGAATTACACTGTTGAGGGGAGCAGTGGGTGAAGACAGTAGAGGTCTTCCGCCATGTGGATCACCTCTGGGGCAGTGATGGACCTCCCACTGAAGCTGCTGCGGCTTCCTTCCAGTGCTGTGCCATAATCTGTTGCACCACCAGGAAGGGCCAAGTTACAGTATTTATACAGTCCAAAAACTTTCCAGGGCAAGTATTAGGACTATCATTGAGCAAGTGGCAAAAGCAAGATAAATGGTTATTTTCTGTGATGCAAAGTAATGTAAATTCAGGCTTCCAAGAATTCCCATATGCAATATGCCAGAAAAGTGAATTCACAATAAAAAAAAAAAAAGGAGTCCCTGCATGGGAATAAGCCATCTTAGGCAAGACTACAGAGAAGAACTAAATGCGCAAATCAGATTCACAACAACTGCAGATATACAAATGAACAAAATTTGAGCATTAAAAAATGTTTCTTATGTTAACAGAAATAAAAAGCAAGCATACAAGTTTAGATAATGAAAACACATAAGAATTCTATAAATGTTACTGATCCTGAAGAGTGTTGTTTGTCTGGCTTCTACCAATAAGCAGGGTACAAATTTTGAAAAAGCTAATCAAACAAGGAATGTTGGGGGAGGGAGGGTGATGTCACATAGTAAGGGCAGAATGATAAGGCCCTGAACCACACTCCTTGGGTAGAGATCAGCAGGAATTCTGTGTTTATGGGGTTGATTACCAGAAGTGCAGAAGCAGGATATTGACCAGACTTGTTGGGGGGGGGGAGGGTGTTTACAGTTTGGGTTTCAGGAACTTTAAACACATGGCCTTAGGTTTACTCCCCTACCCCAAGTAGGAGAGAAAATGCACAGATTAGGTTTTCAACACCAGGGTAACAAACAAGGACAGGTTATTAACATAGTAACCAGGACCAGGACGGACCCGGACGGGGACGGGGACCCGGACGGGGACGGGGACGGGGACCCGGACGGGGACGGGGACCCGGACCAGGACCAGGACCCTGTAAGAAAATGAATAGGCAGATTTGAAAAGTATTCAAATAGAACTTCAAGAAAAAGTAAACACCTTTAGATAGTGTAGATAATTGTCTAAACACTGATGTAAAGAGATCTACTATCTGGAAGACAAACTTAAGAAATTGAGGAAAACAAGAAATTGTCATGATATGGGAACCATAAAAGAAATTAGAAGAAACACAACATAGACTGAGGTTATTACTCAACATAAGGAATTTTAGAAGGAAAATCAGAGAAACTAAGGGAGAGGTTAACAATAAGAGAGCACAGCAGAAGAATTTTCAGAGTGGATAAAATTTAATTTTCAGATTTGGGGATACAAATTCTAAGCAGACTAAGTAAAAAGAAATGCATACCATAGTACCCCGTAGTGAAGCTTAAGGACAACAAAGATTTTAGAAACAACCATAAAGTAAGTAAAACTTGACTACAAAGAAAGGGTATAAGATTCATGGCTGACTTCACTGACAGCAACAGAATCCAGAGACAGGGAAATATGTTACTTAAATAAGGACCCCCCCCCTTTTCACCCTGGGGCTATATGCTAATGGAAGAATTCACTAAGACAAAACCACACCAGCCATTTACTCCAGACAAGCTTCCCAGCTCCTACCAAAGAAGTTTCTAATGAAAAAGCTTCAGGAAGAAAGCCCAGAGGAAGCCTTAATATGCAAGGAAAATTCGAATGCAACAAAAATATGGAATTAGCTAAGATTTAAACAAAAAAAACTTAATGAGTAAAGCAATACCATCAATGTCTAACTCATGAAACTAAAAATTACAAAAAGAAAAACACTGAATCATAGCAATATTTAAGTTGGAGAATGTCCCACATTAAAACATTCTAAGATTCTTTTATGTTGTTTCTGAAGGACAATCTCTAAATTAAACATGCACGCTTAAATATCAAAATTTGCTTCTAATAAGAATATGATTTCCAAACAAAGGTGGGGAGGGCTAGCAGGTGGGAAGACTCAATCTATACAAAAGAAGAAAATTGTAAATAGAGGGATTGAAACAGAAAATGAAGAGAACAAACTGCAACAGTAAAAATGAAACCCCATGTCAAAATAATATGTGTGCCGAATACTCTAGTAGGGAGAAAAAGCTATAAGCTATATGACTACAATTACACACAGTCTTTTTTATCCAAAACATAAACAGCCTGAACATTAGTTTTAAAAAGACAGTAGAGAAAGCTATGCAGGATAATAAGGAAACTTGATTGTTTTCCTAATATTCTCACTAGGAAACTGAAGTTCTCATCAGATTATAGCTGTCTGGATCTCTTTTCAGAGATGATTGAATAGTATGACCTTGCTTTTTTAGAGGAAATGTACAAGGGGAAAAAAAAGTAAATCTGTCACTATGTTTATTATTAAAATATTGCAAAACCTACCTATTTAATCATTTGCTGCTCCTTATTTAGAGACCTGTGCAAGGATTCTTTCAAATTTTATTTTGGATAGACTTAACTTCCCATGAAAAAACTGGTCCTACTTCCTTAATTTTAAAGATAAGAAATACAAGACTGTTTCATCCTTTCTCCTTGTTACTGGGAAGTGCAGCACCAAATCCAATCTCAAGCATAGCAATTACAGAAAACAATTGCTTATTTTTCTTTTCTTAGGTCCTGGTTTTCTGTATCTACATTATTTCATCATATACTTTTGTTCAAATTAAGATATGTTAAATCTAATTTTGGGAAGAGAGACTGGGTAAAAAATATGTATCTCTTCTAATAGGAGGGAGTATATTTACTAAAATATCAAACTATCTTTATACAGCTTGGCCACTTAATAATACTAGTTTTCATATATTACCACTCAGATGATACAGTAATCAAATTAATTTGCATTATATCATATGGACCACTTAACAAGTTCCCTGTTTTGAACTAAATGGTGGACTAATCTCTTGGTAAAGCAGCCTACTGGTTTATCAGCTGTCCTGATGAGGAAAGAGGAGGCCCTACCCTCTTCTCTAGAGCAGGGCCAGTGCTGAAGACAAGGTTCCCAATCATTCCAATTTATGTTCCAAGAGAAAGAATCTTGATGCTTTTTGAGAACAAGGGTGACTGACTTTTCACTTGACCATCCTAACATTTGGTTAAATTCAGTCAAAGCAAGTTGTTTGGGGATAAAGTGTTGGAATAGTGAGACCCTTTTTTGCAAGTTTTTGCAAAGACACTTTTGTTTCACACGCAATCCCATACATCTTGAAAAATGTGAGAAGACCAAGTGCAAGATGTTTAGATGATTCTTCTGGAATCCAAGGTCAGCATTCCCCCAAAGAACACTTCACTGTTTTAATGAAAACATTCTACAGCCCTAGAAAATTGAAGCTTCATTTAATTTGTCACTTGCAAGAAAATTCAGCCTATGGTATTAAACAGAGGCACTGAGAAAATACTCAAGAAGTCACATGTAGATCTTCTAAGGTTAGTGTTTAATTCAAATGCTCCTTCAGAGCCTTCTTCAAGGCCACTTTACTGCACCTATCCACATAGCACAGAATAGAAGTTATAATGCACATCATTCAATTTGCAGTTAAAATACACATTTCAAGCCAATAAAGCCAAGCCCTATGAAGTCCTGGATATGGGAAATACTTGGGGGTAGGGTGATAATCCAGCTCAACAGCATGCCCTTTACATTTATTTTCTGGTTCTCATTCCACAAGGCAATGAATGTAGCTGTATCTTATTGTAGTAAGTTCATTATAAGAGGCCGTTTTAATACAAATGTCTGGGGCTAAGGGAAAGGGATGGTAAGTGATATATGGTTTTTATAGGCAAGATTTCATGAATGACATTTTTCCCTATTTCATTCTCATGAAATTGAAAAATAACCCAGAAGAGAGCAAAATTAAAAAGGAGAAACTGACTGCTCTTTAGCTATTAGGCTGCTCACAATCAAAGAAGGAGGGTAAAGAGTGATGCAAGTAAAGGGACAAGTGGATGCTGTACTACTGACAAAGTTATTTTCTGACAGAAAATAAAATGTTTGCCTCAATAAACTTTAAATTGAAGAACAATACCTAGAAATCATTAACTTGATATAGGAGAACAAGTCAATAACAAAAGACATCCTTGTTACCTTAAAGAACAGGCCTGACTTTCTACAAGCGGTGAAAGAGAAGCACACAGTGCTGTACTCTAGAACACAAGGAGACGTGAAGACTAGTGCCCAGCTCACTAAAACTGATTCCTGCTTCCCTACTCACTGGCCTTGGGAATGAACACTCTTGCACACTCTTTCACATAAGAAGCTTCATGGGGAGGTTCCAAATTCAACTGATAACTTGAGATATGAGGCAATCAGAAGTTCCTAACAGACCTTAGAAAATGAGAACAACCTTGTGGCAAATACTGTTATATCCTTTTTTCAAGCAAACATCACCAGTCATGTAAAAAGGATTAAATAGGCAGCTAGTATGAACAAGCACTCTGGTATTATTTGCATACAGAGGGACTGGAGAAATGCTTCTTAAACCTCCAAACAGTATGTGGTTTTTTTTTTAAAGATTTATTTATTTATGCATACAGAACTGGGGTACAGGCCAGAGATGTGGAGGGTGAGAGGCTTCACCAGAGACAGATTGGGGAGCAGAACAGGCAGATCGACGAAGTACACTGCTGAGGGGAGCAGCGGGCGGGTCAGGAGAGGTCTGCCGCGCCATGTGGTCACCTCCGGGGCAGGCAGGAGTCGAACTCATGCGGAAGCCGTCTTAGATTCTCAGTGCTGTGCTTTAACCCGCTGCGCCACCAGGGAGGGCCCAGTATGTGTTTTTTAATGCATGAAATTAATGGAATATCCAAAGAAGGCACTGTAAGGTTTCCATTTCAAAGTGGGTGCTATCCCTACTTCTACACAGAACTGTAAGTACATTTAAGGCAGCATTATGATACCCCAAGTTGAAACATAACCTTTGTACGTTATTTCACTTGGTCCAGGAGTAGGAGGGGGGAGTATTTCTATTAAAGCGATAAATCTTTTTCTCAAAACCAGGTTAACAAGAACCAACACATCGGCTCCAATTTTACTTCAGTCACATATTAAAGAGCAGTTTAAGTAACAACTTTTGCTAAACTTCCACTTCAAATGCTGATGAAATGGGTAACTTTTTACACATATCATTTCAGAACAATTTACATCACAAATATTTTAATATTATATAAAACTACTATATACATTTATTTTTACTGTCTTTCTCTCTCTCTCTCTCTCTCTCTCTCTCAAATGAATACAGGCATGGATTTTTGTTTTATTTCTTATTATTATCACTAGAACCCACAATAGTGACTGGGACATATCATGACCTATAAATACTCATAGTAAGAATCTATTACAGTTTTCCTCTCTCAACTATAAAAATTCGCTATAGATTTTTGAAAAGTTCTACTCAAGCAAAACAGTGTTCAAATAAATGTCACTTAATCTTTAAAAAGATCTCCCAAATTTTCCCATCTCTATATCAAAAAGGTTTAAAAATCTAAATTTCAGAATTTTATCTTAAGTATGTTCAGAAGCCATGAGGAAGACACTTGGTCCTAGAGCAAAGGAATGACAAGATCTGATTAAAAGGGATCATATTGGTAGCCTTGTAAAAATGAGACTAGAAAGGGACACAAGTGTAAGCAAAAGAATCAGTGGGAAGGCTAATGGAGAAGTCCAATAAGAGATGATGGTTTGGTTGAGGGAGATGAGTGTGAAACTAAAGAGTATATGGGGACTAATGGATTTAATTTGGACATAAAGGTAAAAGAAAAATCAAGGATGACTCCTACTAGATTTCTGACTTGAACAACTGGGTGGAGACAGGAGTCCACCTCCCAATCCCTCCCCCCCAAAAGACAAAGGTGTTTATCAGGTTGGTATATGCAATACAAAAGACTAAGGATGATCTATCTGCCATAAATACTATAAAGGAATACTCTGTAAGACCCGCCATGAATAAGCAAGGATAAAACATGTTGCATCCTAACACATACTTGCCTCAAAAAAAGTTTCCATTTTGTGTATTTAAAAATGAAATCAAACTACTATGAACCTACTCTAGATTATTCTTTTTCTTTGTGTTTTCCTTCATTTTCCAAATTTCTCAAAAGAATGCATAGTTCTTTTGTACGTTCCTTACATCTCCCTCACCCCCCAGCACTTTGCTGGTAAAAACAAATTACTGGACAGAACATTAACAGAACCTACTCCAGATGTTGACAGGCTGCTGGACTCCACAAAGAAGCTGCTCAAATATAACCTATGCTTCCTATAGTGAACCATAGTTTTTTGGTTGTTTTTTTTTTTAAAGATTTATTTATTTATGGATACAGAACTGGGTACAGGTCAGAGGTTCAGGGATGGTGAGAGGATTCACCACACACAGAGTGGGAAGCAGAACAGACAGATAGATGAAGTACACTGCAGAGGGGAGCAGCGGGTGGGTCAGGAGGGGACTGCCGCACCATGTGGATCTCCTTCCGGGCAGGCGGAGATCGAACTCATGTGGAAGTGGCTTTAGCTTCTTAGTGCAGTGCTTTAACCCGCTGTGCCACCCAGGAGGGCCCATGAACCAGTTTTAATTGAGTGATCATGGAAGATAATGAAAAGGACACAAGAGATGGAGTGTACAGGTGTCTTATCTAAAACTCAAAACCACAATAAAGAAAATTATAGTTGGCTGAAAGGCCAACTATAAGCACAAAATTATTCAAGCAAAAATAATTTCCAGCAACAAATTGAAAGGATCTACCCTATGCCTTCTCTGAGACATTTTTTAAACATCGAATTGGGTAGAAGGAGACGAGATATACTTACTAAAAATAAAAAAGGATACAAATTTGAGTGGGCAGTAATATTAAGAGCAACAACAGCAATGATGTTGACAGCAAAGAATATTAGACTGAATCTAAGAAGTTTATACAGAATGAGTGCCAAAACAGCTGAGAGAACAAACATGTACCACAGGCAACAGAGAAGATGGGACTGAGCAGCTGCACTCCAGAAGGAAAACCCTGGGGCAGGCTGGCTGGCTGCACACACGTGCTGAGGCAAAGGCATTCTGGAGCACACTGGTCAAAGTCTCCTTCTAGAATAATGAAATCTCTGCTGCTCTATCTCTGTCTACCCAACCAACGAGTACTGTGAGTATTCAATGAGGTGTGGCACGTGAATGGCAAGCATTCAGTGAAGGGGCAGGATGATGATAGCCTACCTACTATGAAAGGCCTGAAGAGATAAATCATCCAAACCAGTGCTGACCAACAGAATTATAATGTGAGTCATGGAATTTTTAAAGAGTTACATTTAAAAAAGTAAAATTAGCAACAAAATATATTTTACATAATCCCACGAGATTACATTTTAATATGTAATCAGAATTAAAAAGTTAATATTTTATTTTTCATACCACAGCTTCAAAATCAAGGGCACATGTTACACTTACAGCTCCTCTCAATTCACATATGGGTAGGAGCAAGAGGACCGGCAGGGGTAGTTCCAGAAAAGAGACTGTAGTTCTCCTTTCATAAGGGGAAAAGTGTGCTGCTCTCGAGGGAGGGACTTTTCCTCTACAAAAGGAATTCAAGATAGGAAAAACACAGAAGGGGATTTGTACACCAGAGTGAGGATATATGATTCTATGAAAAAGAACCACTCACTATGGTGAAGAGATGGACTCAACTCCCCATCCCAGAGAGAACGAAAATCTGGCTTTTAAAGTAGAGAATCACCAGGAAAAAGACAAATTCAAGGAGTACAAGGTAAAAGATGAGGTGAGTTACTGGCTAAATGGTCAGAAATAGGACTTTAAAAAAATTTTTGACATCTTTTCTCTTTGACATTTTATTTCACAACATTCTTCATTTTTGTACAATGTATTGTGTTCTCCTCTCGGGGGTAGTCCCCATGAAATTCCCACCACCATTTCATCTCTGTCTCATCACCACAGCCCCTTGTGCTCATCCCCCGCCCCCAACCTGTTTTGATTCTTCTCCCTCCTACTCCCCATCAGGATGTTTCTCCTTTATAGTTGCCTGCTGGTTTTGGTATTTATTATAATTACATCCCCCAATCCCTTATTTGTTTCATCTACATTACTCCTACAAGTGAAACCATCCAATATTTTTCTTTTTTCTGGCTTAGGAATTAGGGCCCTCGCTGGTGGAGCAGGGTGTTAAGCACAGAACTCAGAAGCTACCTGCAGTCACTGCAGCACAAGTTAGATCCCTGGCCAGGGAGCTGACCCACATGGCATGGCAGACCTCTCCTGACCCACCCTCTAATCACCTCAGCAGTGTATTTCAGTACATCTGTCTGTTCTGCTCCCCACTCTGTCTCTGGTGAATCCTCTCACCCCTACACCTCTGGCATGTTACCCCAGTTCTCATATGCATAAAAAAATAAATCTTTATAAAAAAAGAAATAGGACCTTACATAAAGTTGCAGGAAACCAATCTGCGCTCTTACCTCTGCCATGTGATGTTTATGACTGTGTAACAAGCTACCTGAAAACTACATATTCCACATAACTTCAAGGTGTGGTGATATATAATAAAGAATGTCTGGTCTTTGTCCTGAATTCCATGAGGGAATTTAAGTCCTTGAGATTTCAATAGTGATAGTCTCCAATTACAATGCTGGCCCTAACATTTGATGCCAGTGAAGTTGTTCCTGATGGGATCTTAAACATGTTATGCCAATAAGTTAAGTTTGAGGATGTGGGCAGACCATCATGTTAACCATGTTAGCAGACTGGAGTGCCCAAGGTCTAGGGAAGGGAGACTCAAAATTGAGTTCAATTAGATCATTAAATCTAATTTTGTCATGTGTATATGACAAAACTTCAGTAAAAAAGCTGCACACTGGACTTAGTCAACCTTCCCAGGTAAGGAACCACCAGTGTGCGGGAAGGATGATATACCCTGACTCCATGAGGAGAGTAAAGAAACAGTATTTGTGATCTTTCCTAAATGCCACTACACCTGGCTGATCCTAACTGGTACCCACTGCCATAAAATATAACCCTAAGTATAGTGTTCTCCTGAGTTCTACAAATGGTTCTAGAAAGTTGCTGAATCTGACGGAGGTAATGGCAACCCCAATTTGTAGAAGTTGATCAGCAATGCAGGTGCCATAGGGGATGCACATTTGCACTTGGTGTATACAGTGAAGACAGTATTCTGAGGGTGGTAGTGAGAAACACTGAATTAAAAAACCAGTTAGTTGGTCAGAAGTGCCAGTGGGTTGGGAAATCCTCTAACTTGCAGCTGGCATCTAGATGAACATAATTTTGTTGGGGATCAAGTAGGTCCTTCACCTGTAGGGTTCATGCAAACTCGAGGTGATTAGTGGCAGAAGTGCATTGCAGAATTTTAGGAGGAACAGTCCTCCTAAAAATATATAGTAAAATTCTCAAAGAATCTGAGCATCTTTCCTACCAGAGGCCTATGACCACCAGTCCTACACAATTCTCATATGGCACTCTTATTTTCCCTAAATCCTCAGGAGATAAAGGCTTTAGAGTTCCTAAAACCAGAGCTGGTCTGCAGACATTTATTCCACTTAGAGAGAACTACTAAAAACAAAGGAAGAATTCATGAAATTAACTACAACATTCAAAATGAATTATTTTACCTTTGCTTAAAACAAATCTTCCACTTGCTGAGTATTTCATTATAATACAAAAGTGGGGAGGAGAAACCTTGTCATTGAAGAATAAAGTTATGCCAGCCTGAGTCTGGAATTTTAGGCTTCAACACTTGAAAACTCATTTCCTTTTCATGCACATATGCAATTATATATCCTACTATCTCTATTACCACAAATGAAATTTAACTGTAAGCAGAATGGCACTACAAAACCTTTGGTTATACCTTAAACAATGAAAATCCATATGTCATTTCATACATATACATACAAAAGGGGTGATGGGTACAGAGGACAAGGAGAAGTGAGAAAAGGGGAGAAAGGAGCTGCAAGAGCAAACACTGAACTGCTTTACATTCTAAGAGTCCTTAGCTAGTGATGTTTAAAATGAAATAAAAAGAGTAAGTATAGAAAAGCTCCTCGAGCAAGAGCTCCAAAGCTACCGGCTCCACCTAACCTCACTGCGTACCAGGCCCTCTTCCCCCGTGAACACAGTAAATTCCGGGGACACCAGATCTCCTTGCTGGAGGAGCCAAGTAGGGTTACTTTAAGCAAGTTAATCTCCCACCATCAGTTTCTTTCCCTAGAAATGTTGCTGTGAAAAGTACATTATATTTGCATATACCTAATATATAGTAGATACTTAGCGAGTATCAGCTCTTTGGCTGGAGAGAGACTGCAGGGCCTATTTTGAAGATAATATTTTTACAACTGGATTATACCTTGTTTTATGACTAACCTAACAAGATCATGTTTCATCGAGATGAAAAGTGAAATTTTAATTTTAATTTCAAAGACCATAATCATTAACTTTTTTGAATAACACACTAGCCTACGGATTCTGCACACAATTATTCCAGGCCAGAATAACATTTAATGTTCAAAGAAAATGAAATATAAAGTTAGCAATGCACTTACTGATGTCTTCCTTAAGAGTATTTTATTATGTTAATCTGGTCTAGTATTACTATCAATTTAAATGTACAAGATATACATTTCATTTAAAAGGCCCATTTTCTATTTTTATACAATGATCAACTTACTACATGATCTATGGAGTATCTTTTCCAAATATTAGCTATTTTTGCATTAAGACTACAAAATTTAATACCATGGATATGTGTTTGATTGTTTCTTAAATTTTTGGACGTGATAGTTAAATAATAAAACAAGAGTTTTGGGCTGTGTCGGAAGCAAAGGAGTAAGCACCTGATCTATCTTTTAGACTTCAAAGCAATCCCAAACTAGGTACCAACTATTCTCATTTTTACAAACAAGAACAGAATTCAGAAATGTTAAGAAGCTCTCTACCACACCAAGTCCAGGAAGTGTCACTCCTGAGCAGCTGCTTCTTAGATACTTCTCTCTTGTCTTCTGAGGTTAGGTTTGTCATGGTGGATTTTTATTTGTATGAATATGAAGAGGTTAAGTTTCTCAGATAGCAATTGTCTATATTTAATCACATACATAAGTAATGAAACTGACCAACATAATCAGCTGTATCACTAGATAAGCTATCAATAATAGCTTTCACCTTAACCATGTACCCCCAAGATTTTCAACAAATAAAGTGATTAAAAGTCACCATATTTCATCAAGTTACTTCAGTAAATTAAACTGCCCATACACTTACCTCAATCAATTTGTTAGCATGTTCACGGAAAACCTGGGCATACTCCTTAACTTCTTTCTCATTTCCATTCTTTGCAGCTTCAATCAATACTAAAAGTGGAACGTTGGTTTCCAGGAATGAATCTGAAACGTGGTCCATGACAGCTTTGCGGAGCTAGTAATTAAATTATAAAAATTTGATTTTATTTCTACCAAGAAACTATAATGCTTTTTTTCCTCTTTTACTTTTAAAGCAAATGGAAGCTCATGATAGCCAAGCTGCACTTAAAGGAGAGATCCTCGTCTAAGTCAAGCAGTTATAGAATCTGCAGCATATGAAAAATGATGGTGCAGATAATGGTTTACACTATGGTCACAGCATTTCAACAAAAGAATCTTAGTTTAAAAGATAATACCTTTTCTTTTCCCTGGGAATTATAACACTAAGGCTTTTATCTTAGTGGATTAACACAAAACTCAACAGAAAGTAGCTCAAGGCCTTAGAAAACATGTAATTAGTATAACTGGCTAAATAAATAAGAACGGAGTGGGGGGAAAGTATTTTTTCATTTATCTGAACAGTGTTTCCATAAACACTGGCAACCTTAAACTGAAAGGTTATCCTCATACGCATGTTTGATACTACATCAAAAAGAAAAATCAATATAGTTCTCTATTTTGCTTTAATCACACACAAACAATAAACTGTCTCTTCACCAATACTGGAAATTATTTTGTTTTATTATTATAGCTTCATTTTAAATCTTAAAAATTGCTTTATAAATTTAACCCTATGTTTTTAAAAGATTAATGCTCATTAAAACTCATTGCAAATATAAAGGGGATTTTTTAACATTGAAAGAGGTTCTTCTATATTTACTGACTTGGAAAACTGAGCATCCCAAATGCCTTTACACCCACAATGTTTGTACTGGAAATACAGTCCCACGAAAGACCAAAAGGAATTTAGAGTGTATAATCAGAATAAAGCAAGTCAAATAAAGAACTGTAATTTGTGTCTTTACTGCATGTATGCTAATTTCAACAATTCCTTCAGGTTATTTTCACAGATCCGCAAGTCATTTCAAGTTATTTTCTTACCTGTTCATCCTTTTCACACTAGAGCTAATTTATTCAGTTCACTCCAGTGAGACTGTATTATCTCATGTCCCCATGAGATTCTTAGTGCCCATATAAAGCTTATTAATAAAAATCACTTTCCTGTGAAAATTAATCATTTATCTCAGTAAAACTTAGTGAGAACTTGGGAAAGCAACCAGCACTTTCCAGCTTACCTGTCTACGCAAGTCCCTGGTCTTCTTGGTCATTTTATCTATTGCAGAATTGAGAGCATCACTTCTTTCTTTACGTCCAGCCTGAAAAACAAAAATATTTTAGTAGTGCACAATGAAAATCAACAATAGCTGACAGCTATTTATGTTCAAAGCATTGGGGAAAAGTCAATTTTTTAAATCTCAAGCTTGGAAAATTAACATCAAAGAAAGGGGGCAATGTAACTTTTGCCAAACTAAATAAGGAAAGCCAACATACGAGGTTTTTGCTTAACACTTCATTTTAAAATTTAGTTCTATTTTAACTTAAGTCAAGACACAGCAACTCAATTAATGAAAGAGCTTTCCCTGAACCACAAGCAAGAGCAGGTTACACCTGATTTTGATGAACTCTGAGATTTTAAGAAAGCCAAAATATTACATATGGTACCCAGCAGTAAAACAACGTGACACAATGAATTTTAAAAATTAACATGTACCATGATGGGTCATTAATGTTTATTGTGAAGATCAAATTAAGAGTACTTTCTAAGATTACTTCAGCTACATATCTTTTAATACTACGCTAAGCTGGATGCAATTATATTGCACACACACACAAAAAAGATACATTAGCCACTGTAAGAGAGGTATGTAAATCTGCATTTGATCTTCAGAGGTCAGGAAATTGAGTTGAGATCTGCCCCAGGGAATATTGTAAATAATCAAAACAGAGGGTAGTTAAAAGAGGCAGAGATAGTTATCCCAGGTAGAGCTAGCCATAGCAAAACATCAGTTAAGTTAAACTATGAAGTAAATTGAAAGTTTTTCCTTACAAAATGCCCGCTGTCAAAAGCGGCACTGTCTGTAACATATTAATTAATCATCAAAGACACAGAAATGGACAGTCAGATTTAATCCAATGTTCTACCTTTGGGTGATCAAGACTTTTCTGTATGGACATGACATCACTACATAAACCAGCACAGCAGATGAATGGTTGGAAATGGGGTGATATGCTTATATTTTTCTGAGTACATTTTATGTACATTTGTTCCACACTTTACCTCTAATCCCCTATCTATTAAAGGAAGCTAATGACACTTGTCCCTTTACTATCTCTGTGAACTGTTAGAGTGGGAAAAAAAGGAACATTGAGGGATACAGGTTATTCAGCATAGGACAGAAAGGAGAGAAGAGGGAACTTATGAATATTAAGAATTGACATGTAAGTGATAAATGGATATGGTCACTTGTCAAGTCCAGTGAGGGTCACATCCCTTATCCTTTCTCCCCAGCACTCTGTACTGCCAATTAAATTAAATAGCCCACTAACTTTAAGGGTAAAAAAAAAAATCCTCAAGAAAAATCAGTCTCATACCTAATACAAGTCTGAGAATTTCCACCTACAGAAGTAAACTGTGATTCACTCATGGACACTGGTCAGAAAACAACCTAACAGGCCTAACTAGTTACTTTCAATCTCTGAATATCAAAATACTAGAATCTAAAGCACAGATAGCTAAAAATTGAATTAAAAATTATCAAACTGGCCCTCCCTGGTGGCGCAGCGGGTTAAAGCACTGTACAAGGAAGCTTGAGCCACTTCCGCATGAGTTCGGTTCCCGCCTGCCCCCGGAGGAGACCACATGGCGTGGCAGACCTCTCCTGACCCGCCCGCTGCTCCCCTCAGCAGTGTACTTCGTCGATCTGCCTGTTCTGCACCCCACTCTGTCTCTGGCGAATCCTCTCACCCTCCGCATTTCTGGCCTGTACCCCAGTTCTGTATGAATAAATAAATCTTTAAAAATAAATAAAAATAAAAATTATCAAACTAATTTAAAAAAAATTATCAAAGTAACAACCTCAGAATTTAGACTTGAATCAAGAAAATCTAATTCCTTAGACACTTAAGTACTCCATGAAAATTTCTATAGATAATCCCAGTAAAGATTATTATTATTCTCAGCCACATTTTTGTTCTAATAGATCCTTTGTTCCAAAAAGCATCTGGATTCTGAAATCCAATCACCTCATAAGGGTTCAATTCCCAGTAACTCTGAATGCCTGGTTATTTCCTCTGTTTGGATAGAAAGTTATTACCTTGAAAATTATATAAAAGCAAATCCCCGAACTTGACTTTTGAGGTAATTATAGTCATACAGCAAAATTCACTTTAGGATGCAACCCACACCATGAATCTCTTAATTCTGTCTTTGCCAAACTACCTTAAAAATCAATTTTTCTCATTTTACGGGGGTGGAGTGGGGAATGGGATCAAAAACAGTGGGTAAGGAAATGCACTGGACTATGGTGGTGGCACAGGGGTGATATGGTGATGGGAAGCCCACAGGGATTACAACTGAGATGGGAAAATGCACAAAATGATGTAAAAATAAACTACTATATTATGTAAAAAAATCAATTTGTCTCTTGTTATTTTAGGAAATATAACTTCATACCTCATTAATTAGGAGGGGGCAGTTACTCAACCCTTCAGGTTATACTAAACTACCTTTTTTTTTTTTAAGGTTTATTTATTTATGCATACAGAACTGGGGTACAAGCCAGAGGTGCAGCGGCAATGAGAGGATTCACCAGAGACAGAGTGGGGAGCACAACAGGCAGAACAGTCGAAGTACACTGCTGAGGGGAGCAGTGGGAGGGTCAGGAGAGGTCTGCCACGCCATGTGGTCACCTCTAGGGCAGGTGGGAATTGAACTCATGCTGAAGTGGCTTTAGCTTCTTAGTGCTGTGCTTTAACCTGCTGCGCCAGGGAGGGCCTAAACTACCTTTTAAATCAAAGCATCTTTAAAAAACAACAACAGTCCTGATAACAAGTTTAGGGTTCCAATTATTTACAATGTAAGAGGAATTAGTACACAAACACAAACTTACAACTGTAATAATGACTTGATAAAAGCAAAAAAGTTTGCTGATAGTGAAACAAGATTTTATTTCTCTTTGACATTAAAGCTGTTATGATTTAATTTGTAGATTTCCTGGGTCAAAGGAAAGCTGCTCAATGAATATTTAAAATAAGTGACTTTCAGCTACTACCTAATTGATAGATTTTACTCCTCCCAGCAGAGAGACTACATTGGTTCACTCAATTTGGTATTGATGTCCCTGCTAAGCAGTGACAAGAGGTCTTCCCTAAGAAGCAGATACAGCTTGTTTGAGGTTTCAACCTAAAGCTTCTCATACCAAGTAAATATCAGCATAGCTGAGGGCACTCAAAGGTTATTAGAAGGGATGACCTCCAGCAGCACATTTCTGGCTCAGATAGTGAAAGGGCTTTCAAAATCCATCTTCAACAGAAGCCATTCCTCCTTTCTCCTGCATGAAAAGACTTGACTTTACTTAGAAACATTCTTTACTGAGGATCCACTGGATGAGCAGGACTACCTGTAACCCTTCTCAGTGGGTTGTTTTGTTTTTTTTTTTTAAGATTTTATTTATTTATTCACATAGAGCTGGGGTACAGGCCAGAGATGCGGACGGTGAGAGGATTCACCAGAGAAAGAGCCGGGAGCAGAACAGGCAGATAGATGAAGTACACTGCTGAGGGGATGAGGGGAGCAGTGGGTGCGTCAGGAGAGGTCTGCCGCGCCATGTGGTCACTTCCGGGGCAAGCGGGAATCGAACTCATGCGGAAATGACTTTAGCTTCTTAGTGCAGCGCTTTAACCCGCTAAGCCACCAGGGAGGGCCCTTGTTGTTGTTGTTTTTAATGCATACAGAACTGGGGTACAGGCCAGAGGTGTAGGAGCAATGAGAGGATTCACCAGACAGAGTTGGGAGCAGGTCAAGGAAATATACTGCTGAGGGGAGCAGCAGGCAAAACAGAAGAGGTCTGTTGTGCCATGTGGGTCACCTCCCTGTTGTGCCATGTGGGTCACCTCCGGGGCGGGGATGGAATTCATGCTGCAGTGGCTGTGGCTTCTGTGCTTTAACCAGTTGCACCACCAGGGAGGGCCAGACTCACAGGGTTTATAATCTGAGAGAAAGTGATTCAGAGCAACATCTAATTCAACATACTTTGTATCCTGCTGAATCTGATAGTTCTCAATTACACAACAGTGTGTCAGAATAGTTAGTGTAAGTTTTAAAGGAGGTTATATTTAGGTTAGGGGTTGGATTTTTAAAATATTATTAAAAACTAGAATTTCCTAAAGGATTTTACCCATTTTTGTTGGTAACATTTTCTTTTCCTTCCAAAGAACTGGTTCCTGCCATAGGAAGAGTCAGCATTCTCCCATAACAAAATCACAATCTACCCTAATCCCTCAAATCTCATACCTTTGCCACATATGGCAGCAGGTCTCAATGCTGTGGCTGATGCTTATGTCTACAATTCCTTACCTACACCCTACTGCCTCTCAACTCCCTTATACTCCACTCCAATCCTTCCTAGCTAGGAAGGGATGAAGTACACAACAGACAGGGATGAAATACCTCCTTGACATTGCTGGTGATATCTCAAGGTACATTTTACACCCCAGAAATAATATGACAGATGTCCCCAGAAGAGCCTACAAAAGACTATTCAACCTAAAAAGAGCACAAAATAAACATCCTTCCACAATGCTTCCAACAAAAACAATGAAAAACAATCCCTAAGTTGAAGGATCTATAATAATAGTCTCTTCAGGGCCAAAGACATTCTTTTCTTCTTATTCTTCACACTCCTGCTGGAGTCCACCATTCTAGTTACCTCGGTGATTACAGTCAACTCTGCCACCTTCGAAAGGTCTGTCCACACACATTTTAATTCTTCAGCCATTTCATGATCTTACCTACCTGAACACCCTCTGCTTCCTCCCCCCCCCAAACCCCCTCTTCTAACTCCTACCCATTCTTTAGATGAGATGCCCTGACTCTTTAGACTCTTCCTGTTAAAATCAAGTTAGATATACCTCCAGAGTGTTTTCACAGCACCTGTTCCTCTCCTAACAGTCACCCTCAAATCATTACCAGCTGATCTATCTTACAGTGGAATAGATGGAATGAGACATGTTTAAATGGCATAGGACATAGTGTGTGGGAAATTATTAGTCTCCTGCTTTCTTGTTACTAATGAAAACATAATACTTTTCAAATAACCTCAAATACTGCTTTTCACTCTTCATTTTAATCTATAGCATGTCTGAATAGAGTAAAAGGGTAGGGTAAGAGCTAAAATTTTAGCCCTAAGTTATTTAAGGACTACGTAAAGGAAAACGGGTGTGATACATTTAACAGGAAGGTCTAATCAAACATAAAGCTGCTCAAATCATAAGAAAATTAAACAAAATTTTTAAACTAAGAATTATAGCATTCTACAAGACCCAAATCAAAGAAGGCATCTAACATGTCTTCTACCACACAAAATGAGAGAGAAAGAATTGGGGATGCATCTTCACTTCCAGGTACTGAAAGGGTAAACTGCTGCTGTCCTCCACAGTTGAGGCCTTCAAGTAAAGAACAGCATTAAGAACGTTAAGAAGGTAGTGTTTTCTGAGGTGTTTTTGGTAGGCATCAAAAATGGAATGGAGGACCCTTAAACTATTAAAAATGGAGCTACTGAATGAACCAGCAATTCCTCTCCTAGGGGTCTATCCAAAAGACACAAAATCATTCATTTGAAAGGAAACCTGCACTCCTCTGTTATCTATAGCCCTATTTATAATAGCTAAGATATGGAAACAACTTAAATGCCCCCAACAGATGACTGGATCAAGAAGATGTGGTATATAGACATAAGGGAATACTATTGAGCAATCAAAAAAAAAGAAACTCATGTCACTTTCAATAAAATGGAGCTAGAAGAGATTCTGTTCAGAGGAATAAGTTAGAAGGAAAAAATAGCAGATGATGTCACTTATGGAACTAATATAGGGGAACCTAACAAGGGATCAGGAACAAAAGAGACAAAACTAGCAGGTAAACTATAAATTGGAGACATTCAGCTGGGGAGAGGGAGCAAAACAAGGGCAGGAAGAGCACAGAAAGTGAGGTGATAGTTCACAGGTGACTTAATGGTGGGGACTACACCTGACAGGAGAACAAAGAACAATGTAAAAAAAATGGAGAGCTCTAATACTAAAGAGATTTTTTTAAAAAGTTTGAAACACAACAGATACCAGCAGGTATTAAAGAGTTAACCCATGTCTTCACAAATAGGACTAAAAGGTTGCTATGTACTGTGAGCAACACATAATCATGTAATACACATTTAGTGAAAATCTAGTAGGTACTTTGACCCCAGTTGTTCTACTTGGCCCATTAATGGGGTGATGAGCTCTGTATAAGCTGAATCTATGACAATAGCCATAGGGTCTCTTAGGCAAAGGAAAACTAAGTTACTCAATATTAGAATATAATGGTTATACATACCTTTCAAAGGATACCCTCCTTAAGCTTCAAAAGAACACAAGTTTCTAGTCTGTTATTTATTTTGTCCTAAAAACTAAAAAACTAAGTCAGAAACTCTAACATTACAGACACATCACTCCGCATTCCTTCTCTTTCTCCTCATAGAAAAGAGAGGCTTAGAATTGATCTTTGCTTGCCTGTTTGAGTATTTTCTCACATGACAGCTAGACTTACTCACGACCTTCACTTTTTTTGTGGCTCAATGCTGCATTACACACAAAATTACCCAGGCATCTGTCTAAATATTCCATCAGTTCTAATAAGCTTAGGTGTTCTCAGCCCTGGTCAGAGATACACATGTCATTTGAGGTATTCTGCCATGACAAACATTTCAGCATTGCATAACTAGGCCAAACTCATCACTAATCTGGCACAGAACTATCAGTAAGGGAGCCACAATTAATTTATGGCACTTTTCTGTGAAATCCTGGAAGTCAAAAAAAAAATCAGAATGAGCAAGTAAACACTCCTTTTTCTTTGAGGGCTAGTGGGAAGGAATAGATGACAAAATCTATAATGGAGAAAAGTCAGAAAAGGCAGAAAGTAAAAGACTCAACTGTGGAGTTATTTCAGAAGGACTCTGAAATTCTCAACTAATAAAACTCAGCTAAGATTTGTAATAAACTAGGGAACCCTAGAGTTTTCATATTGATTAGAAGGGGAAAAAAAATTTTAAAAGAGCTCTGCTCCTTTTTGCATTGCTAAAGATAATGGATTAACAAGGAATCTTTGTTTACTGAGGAGTCTAATATCTCATTAACAAATGGTTGGATTTTTAGCATAATATGGTAAGTATGTGTTATATTAAGATAGATTTTCAACAGTTTTCCAATTAATTATCTACAACAAACACTATAAACCTTTAAAAAGACAATGAAAGAAATTATTTGTAAAATATTTAGCAAACTAATTTCTTAAATAAGCAAAATGCCCTACAAATCTTTAAGAAAATGATCAATTTAGGAAATGGAAATGCACAAGTGGAATATATACTCTACAAAAAAGGACAATACAAAAAAGGATTGATGCTCAATCTCAACTCATACTTGAAGAAAAACCTGCAAACATTGCTTTTCACCCATCTGATTCACAGATAGAAATTGCTAGCTTCCAAAATGCTGTTAATAACAAGCTGGGCATGGATAAGTGTTTTCAATTTTTTGGGATGTGAAACAGCATTTCCATAAAAAGGGGATAGAAGGCAGGTGAGTTCTAGAAGACATGGGAAGTGGGTGTAGGGCTAAGCTTTCTTCTCAGCTATGGATTTGTACCAGGAATTTGGGGGACTTGGCGGAGACACATAGAGACATTGAAAGAAACACAAGGGTGAGAAACATGTAGGGATGCAGATAGTGGCAGCCATTATATTAATTTGTACTTTGATTTTGTTCCTTTCATCCAGACTTGCCTGGTTTCTTTTGTCACTTCCCTACAGTTTCCCGCCAGAAGTTGCCTGAGACTTGTGGCAAGATTTCAGGTCTCAGTGGCTCCAACCCTGTTTCACTGACACTTGCCCACAAGGGGTGGATCTTTGAGCATTTTAATGGAAAATTATTATCCTTTCTCCCTTCTACATGCACATTAATCCTATTAAAATTCTTTCATACTATATACGCTTTGTCTTTGTTTTGCAAGGATAGCCAGACCCCGTTAAAGCATGCAAGTTTGGGGGTCCCAGGGTGCTCCTTAGACTACATGCTAACAAAGCAATATGGCAGTGTCTATCAACTTTAAACAGACTTAACTGTAATCAGCAGTTTACAACTAGTAATTTATATATAAACTTGCCTAAGGATTCAAAGATGAAAAGGATATTCACCTTACACTGTCTGCCAAAGCCAAAGCTTCAAAATAAAACTCTTGACCATAAATTATTGTATAATCATATAAAGGGAATGCTACAAAGTCTTTAGAGACACACACACTCTGTACAAGCAGCAAGTAAATATGAATGGCATAAATAAACGAATCTTAAAAAAAAAAGCACCTGACTCCAAAATAGAATTCCAAACTTTATAGGTTACAACACTAAAAGGAACACATCAACTAGTGTGACCTTCCTACTGCTTTTGTGTTTACTAATGAGAACAAAAAGATGTTTAAAAATCAAACTTAAGGGGGAGCAAGAACAGAAGCAGAATCTATTAAATCCCTATTAAAAATAGGGATTCTAGAGGCCTAATGTAGACAGTTTATTGCTTAGGTCCTTGAAAGGCATGTTTCCCAGCAACACAGATACTTATTTACATTTGACAGTGGTCCCCCATGATTGCACTAAGACCCTAAAGAACCCAAAATTCTGAATGTTCTCAAACCCTCTGGCTCTGAGACTATCAGCTACTCTAGCTAATTTGCAACATGACTGGCTGGTAAAGCCATAATCCTTATATACTGTAAGTACTTCTCTCTAACGTTCTATTTCTTGGGAAGATAACAAGCTAAAGTCTTTAAGTGCCAAACTTCAGATGTCCCCTTTTTTCCTTATAAAAGCAAATCGAACATTTAGAAAGTCATATCTTTATGTCCAAATACATACATGTTTGAAAGTAGTGAACAGCTCTAGAATTTATATCAGTCTTCTGTCATCTTCTTTCCTTCTTCCCTCCAATGAAGACTATACAGATGCTAATATTAGTATAAGCCCAAGTATGTGGCTGCCAACTATGAACCCTAAGGGTCTTACCAGTAGATATTTTCAGACTTACAAAATTTAGGATTTGACCCTAAAAACTGTTAATCACTTTCATAACCATAAGAAGATACTTCAAATATAGGTCAAGGCTAGCAACAACATGTAGATTTTGTTATACTTCTCCAGAGTACCTCTGGGCAATACTCTGGTAACACAGTATTATAATTTGGGAGTTGAAAATGACTAAAGAAGCTTTAGGATAAAGCCACAAGCTCATTCTCTACTACAAAAATAATAAAGTATTTCATGTATATAACTGTAATCTGCTTCTCCATGTGAGGAAATAATTTGCTCACATATTAACAACATATATTAAAGCAAACTTTCATATACAGGAATGCAAATACTACAGCACCTAAGCCCTGCTGCTTAACTCAATGTGTTTAAAACCACTTACAGAGCAGAGGCAGGTTAGATTTTACTTCTCCTTGTCACAAAAACCTAAAGCAGTGAAAATTGGAACAAATCTATGGATAGTACCTTCCAGAAGTTGTACTGCCATTTTAATTATGTCAAAGGCATACATATTCAGAATAAAGTGACTATAAAATGAAATCAAGAAAAGGTTTTATTCAGAAAGAACACAGATTTCCTTTAGCTTAAGAAAAAGATCAAAAAGTTCTACAAAATCCTATCAATGGAAACTGTGCTCTACCAATTTTAAGACAAACACCATGACTTCTTTGGATTCTTTTAAACATAAAGAGATAGCAACATGTCCAGTAACTTAGAAGGAACTACAGGGATCTGTGCTCAGTGGGTACTATGACACAGCAGGTGTTACTGCCCACTTCTCCAGATGCATCATAAAGTAATTACTCTTGATAGCACTGGTGCTTCTCTGGGTAATTTTCCCAAATATCCATTATAATAGTATGGGGATAAGCATTTTCCATTTGTTAGTACACAATATACAAGCAGACTGAAGAGCAAAAAGGAATCGAGAGTATAAGGGAAAAGCGATACTTTTACTTCTAAATTTTCACAAGTAACTCATTCCTAATCATGGTTGCTCTAATCCAAATGACTAATGCTTTTCTCCACATGGGAATAAAATGGTTATTTCAGGGGGAAATTTAATCCAGTTCCTTCAATCTGGCAAAGGTATTTTTCATCAGAGGACAATTAGCTGACTTTTTTGATAAAGGCATTTACAATATCCTAATGGCTTCTTTTCCTTTATTTTATTAGTATTATTTTTTAATTAAGAACCCATTCACATCAGACTTCCCCTCCTTTGAAGTTTGGAAGCAAGTTCCTATGTAACAGTAACTGAAACATACAACCACAGACCCTAAAGAATCTGACTGAACCTTACCCACAGAAAAATATTTCTTTGACCAGCAAGCAGAAAGACAGATGTAATACTAGAAAAGACTCATTCCTGAGAACATGAGGTTCCATTTATGGGCAACTTCAGCCTGGGGAAAAATTTAGAACAGCACTGCACTGTAAGACTGCTGTGAAGTCTTTCCTTCCCTCCTCCTTTCACATGTGTCAGACCTGCTCTGTGGTCTAAACACTGCTCAGTAGTCCTGAGACCCTACTGTCTTTTTCCTCCCTTTATATTTCCTACTTCTTTTCCCCTATGAAATTCTTACATGTCTGATCCCACTTGTGGTCTGCTTCTGGGGGCACTTAAACTACATATCTACAGTTGCTTCAGTTTTCACAGCACCTTTACACAGGGCCCCAAGGAAGCGACGTGGCATCTTCCAGTCCTCACACTCCAACACAGAAAGATAGCCCTGAAGACAAACTATTCCCAAACTTACCCCAGGGGATGAAGCCACTGGAAGGCAATAGGCCAATGATGTATTTATTGCACAGACATCGTGGGTAGTTTGTGATTTCTGCTTACAGGTCTGAGATAAAACCCTGGAAGGATAACAGCCAGTGGTATGGCAGAAATTGACCCAGAAGGCTAAATCAATAAGGTAAAATGTGTAAAAGGCTTTCCATTTCTTAGACCCGGAAAATACGACCTTCCTAGAAATATCTATGCTGGAAATATCTATGCTAGAAATATCTCTCATGGCTGCACTACACTGAACATGGAGCTATACATTTATAACCAAGTTCTGAAGTGACGGCACTATTCAAAGCAAAAAGACAAGTTAGGTGAAGTAAAAATATTCAAAGCAAAAATCCTACTCCAAAGTGACCTTTTATATTTACTAGAGAGATTCCAGCAACAGTTAGTATGAGATTCAAAGTCAGTTCTTAAGCAGTAGAAGCTATTAGTGTATAAATGCTCAATTATTTGAGTGCCACATGCCCCAATCCCAGCATCAGCTGAGGCTTTCAGATAAAGGAGTGGGTGAGATTCTGAGATAACAAGGGATTGTGTGGATTGGTATTAGACCCCAGCCACACAATATCATTTGTCCTAAATCATTTCTGTTCCTCTAATAACACTTAGGACGGACACGCAGTATTAAGCGACTATATCAACCTACACTTTTCTTCAATAAGACATCCAAAGAACAAATTAGCATTATTGTTTATTCAGTACTGTGATGAAATATCATTATAAAAATAGGACAGAGGAAGAAATCTTTCTAATTAGAGTTCCCTTGAAATTCTCAGAGAACAAAATAATCAAAAGCTTTGTTTTGCAAGCTTTTGGGGTTTTTTCCCCCTTTATTCTTAGTTAAGCTCTAAATGACAAAGAAGCCAAGCCCTCTTACTAGTTTACTAACACATTTAAAGCAAAACACAGTCACACTTCCATTTTAACCAAACAAAGCAACAAGGTGACTGAGTAGCTTCCCAAACTACCAGAGCAGGCACTAATTCACACAGGCTGACTGGCGTTAAATCAGTATTTCATAAACCATGCAGGCTCTGCCCATTTACATGAGCTCTCTATGCAGAATCGGCAGTCTGATGCTGGCTCTCCCAAGCATTAAAAATCATCACTCTGCTAACCCAACTCACTGTTCAGACGGATCTTCTTGAATGCAGCCTTTATTACAACCTCACTGCTGCTTCCTACACTGAAGAAAAACCATGTTTTTAAGCCAGGAGTTCTTCTTTCTTGCTTTATTGTAGTCAGGGGGTCTTGAGACCACCCCGATACTGTTACAAAGCATAGTGCTCTGTAACAGTAAAGCTTCTGGAAAACCCAAACAAAAGACACGTCACCGGGTGACGTCAGCCTATATACAGTTCTGTGTGGTCGCAGCACATAAGCAAATTCATTCTTGTGCCGTTTCTCGGAAAAGCTTTTCAGTAAATGCACTCATGCTGCTCCAGAAGCTCTTCTCTGCAACAAGCAGCCCATCTGCCATCAACAAGTTAAGACCAAGAGAACTAACGGCTGCGGGAAGAAGGCACTGAAGCTTTGTTTGATTAACCAGCTGAGCAGTTAGAAGGACAAAATTTAACAACTTGTGTTCAAAACTGATTTAGGGGATCAGAGTTATCATAGAAAATGAAACCAATGCTTTCAAGAGGAATATCCTAAAAGGAAAACAACTCGCCCTAGCGGATTTATTTTACTCAGAAAGCCTGGGACACGCAGAAAACAGGAAACTGGTCAAAGGCTCCTGCTTCAGCATGTCAGAGCCTTTTACAGACTCACTGCGTTGAGTCTAACAACCGCGACTGAATGCAGCCTCCAATGTGCTCAGAAGAATGGGTAAGTCCATGCATTTATTTGTCTTGCAGGATCCACGAGGAATCACGCTTTTAAAATAAGCCATTGACTTTGCGTTTTATGGGGGAAATCACCGTCACATTTTTTTTTTTTTTTGGTATGGTTAAATTAAAAACATCTGTAGCTCAAAATAGATGTTTACCTTCTTTTAAAATGACTTTTAAATGACTCAAGTTTTGTTTTAGTCATACTAACAAGGTTAGTTGTTCTGCAGCAAATGAAAAATGTTATGCAGTGCAATCTTTCACCTATAATGTTATGATGATGTTGTTTTTAAAATAGCCTGTATGTTCTGCTGAAAAATATCCTATCTTCTTGTTTTCCTTAAATTATATTCTGCAGGCTTACATTTCAAGTGGCCATTAGGGGCCCCTATGCTGGCAGCAATATATGCAATGAGTATGGTTTTAAAAATGCTGCCTGCCCTGGGTATGGCGTGTCCACCCAAATGCCGCTGCGAGAAGCTGCTCTTCTATTGCGACTCTCAGGGCTTCCACTCGGTGCCAAACACCACAGACAAGGGCTCTCTGGGCCTGTCCCTGAGGCACAATCACATCACAGAGCTTGAAAGGGATCAATTTGCCAGCTTCAGTCAACTTACCTGGCTCCACTTAGACCACAATCAAATTTCAACAGTAAAGGAAGATGCTTTTCAAGGACTCTATAAACTTAAAGAATTAATCTTAAGTTCCAACAAAATATTTTACTTGCCAAACACAACTTTTACGCAACTGATTAACCTGCAAAATTTGGACCTGTCTTTTAATCAGCTGTCATCTCTGCATCCAGAGCTCTTCTATGGCCTTCGGAAACTGCAGACCCTGCATTTACGGTCCAACTCCCTACGGACTATCCCAGTACGCCTGTTCTGGGACTGTCGTAGTCTGGAGTTTCTGGATTTGAGCACAAACCGTTTGCGAAGTTTGGCTCGCAATGGATTTGCGGGATTAATCAAACTGAGAGAGCTTCACCTAGAGCACAACCAGCTGACAAAGATTAATTTTGCTCATTTCCTACGGCTAAGCAGTCTGCACACACTCTTCTTACAATGGAACAAAATCAGCAACTTGACATGTGGGATGGAGTGGACCTGGGGCACTTTAGAAAAGCTAGACCTGACTGGAAATGAAATCAAAGCCATTGACCTGACAGTATTTGAAACGATGCCTAATCTTAAAATACTCCTCATGGATAACAACAAGTTAAACAGCCTTGATTCCAAGATCTTAAATTCCCTGATATCCCTCACAACCGTTGGCCTCTCTGGAAATCTGTGGGAATGCAGCCCTCGAATATGTGCTTTGGCCGCCTGGCTGGGCAGTTTCCAAGGTCGGTGGGAGCATTCCATCCTATGTCACAGCCCTGACCACACCCAAGGAGAGGATATTCTAGATGCAGTCCATGGATTTCAGCTTTGCTGGAATTTATCAACCACTGTCACGGCCATGGCTACAACTTATAGAGATCCAACCACTGAATATACAAAAAGAATAAGCTCATCAAGTTACCATGTGGGAGACAAAGAAATCCCAACTACTGCAGGCATAGCAGTTACTACTGAGGAACACTTTCCCGAGCCAGACAATGCCATCTTCACTCAGCGGGTAATTACAGGAACAATGGCTTTATTGTTTTCTTTCTTTTTTATTATTTTTATAGTGTTCATCTCCAGGAAGTGCTGCCCTCCCACTTTAAGAAGAATTAGGCAGTGCTCAATGATTCAGAACCACAGGCAGCTCCGATCCCAAACACGACTCCATATGTCAAACATGTCAGACCAAGGACCGTATAATGAATATGAGCCCACCCATGAAGGACCCTTCATCATCATTAATGGTTATGGACAGTGCAAGTGTCAGCAGCTGCCATACAAAGAATGTGAAGTATAATATGAACCATCATCAAAAATTACATCAGATAAGTAACCTATTTTACATAGTAGGGAATAAATATATATCTAATTTTTACCAATGGTGACATTAAGCCTAATTTTCCAAACTAAGTGGAGACATAAGTTTTTGAAGTGTTTAAGTATTTTAAATTTTTTTTCATTAAACAATATTGTAAATGCTAAATGAAGCAATGCTTACATTAATTTGCACTCTTATTGAAAAGTCTAAAAATGCTTACTTCAAAATAAGACATTTCATGTATGTAATTATATGCTGTCATGTGTAACATTTACTAAGGTCTCCATAAGCTAGTATTTTTACTGAAACAGTTTGGAAATAAGCTACTGAGCAAAATATGATATAGATCAGTACTAGTCTGATCATTGCTCTCCATCCCAAGCACCACAACTGGCTTGCTGCTTTAAAAGATTTAGCAAAGTTCTTTTGTATGGTAATTTGGCATTTATTCAAATCTACAATTATTGCCAGTGTGGGAAATAGAATTTCATGTATGCTGAAGACTGGTAAATATTAAACACTCTTCTTCCAGAGTTTTTGTCTGGGTTAGTAGGTATCAAAGTCCACATCAAGAAATCAGAACCTTTTATGTAATTCTAATAAGCTGAGTGACTCTTTAATATATTCAAAGAATGAATCCAAATGATTGTGGAAAGGTCTCATTACAAAGAAATCAATACTAAACCATTGCACTGACTTTGTATCACACACATCTAGTTTGACTTAGAAAAGACATAATGTGTTTTGTGGCATTTAGACTATTTAAACTAATTTTAAGTTACCAATCTACTAATTAGTGTACTAAATCCTATATTTATGAGAGAAAATTAACAATTATTTTGGAGAGAAAAAAGACAAAGTGAGTCAACTTCATCCTATGACTGGGCTTCTTCTGATTTGAAAGCACACACATATTCTTTTTCTCTCTTCCCCCTTTCACTCTCCTCACCTCCCTATCAGGATCAAAAATATCTTAACAAAGGGGTTCGAACCTCTTCTGCCTTTTCTGATCTTCAAATCTCAAAGGATCAAATAAAAAGTAATTGTGTGGCAAAAGGCATAAAACACACTTTTGTTAGAATATAGTATAAAGAAACCACCCAAAAATTCCTTTTCTAAATATTATATGCTAAAATTTCACCTTTTAACAATAAACACAAATATCCACTGTAAGAGCAGTTCCTTTAACGTGAAGGAACAACATATTACCAAGGCAAATCCTGTCGTGGCAGAACACTCCACATGCCTATGCAGCCACACAGTGGTGACTCAAAGGTGGCGCTGAGGTAAGAGAATGAAAAGGAAAGGGGAATTTTGGTGAAAGGATTTTGAAATTTGACTCAGAGAAACACAGTAGCTGAAGTTAAAAAGCAGCCAGCTGTGAGAACCTAGTAATGGTCCATAATCGGCATCAAACAGGCAATGACCCTGACCTACTGCAGTTGAAACAGGGAAAGTCTAAGAGATTCTCCAGGGTCAATGCAAGCACTTCATAATGAGCAAATAAAAATGACGGCACGTTTTTCATTCAGAAAAGGGCCAAAAGTAATTCACTTCTTCAATTATGATTTGTATAGAACTGATACATTTGGAATGTACATGCAAGCTACTGATTCATGCAGAAATTTTCTATAAACAAGTTTCTATGCATGTAGTAGCAAAAGCTGTGTAATTGGAATACTGTCTTGATTTTAGAATAAAGAGCACTTTTACCACTGGCATCTACTCCGTTAAAAAAAAAAAAGAACTAAATCCTCACAGAAATACTATCTCCTAAAATGTTATCTTTTCATTAATATGATACCCTTCATTCAAAGCACATTTTCTTCCCCTGACTAAATTAAAAACATGTTTAAACTACAGTTTATCTCATGAAATTTAATCCTATATTTTTCTCCTTTGGTACTAAGAGAAGGATATCTACGTACATATCAAAGAAAACATATGTCTCAGCAAAAAGAAGACAAGATGACAAGTTATGGTAGGAATGTACTCTCAAGATTTTTAAGATGGGTAGATTAGTCTGGCAAAGTCTCAGCCTAGTCAAGTTCATTTGGTCTTGAGCAGGGAGCATTTCATCTCTTCTTAAATCAGAATGTGCTTAGGCAGGAACAGAAGCAATGAGTAGAGAGAGCAGCTCACTGCTTCCCTACAGAGGGGTTATATCAGAAATCCCCTACAAATGAGAATTCCACATTAAAATTTACCAACCCATTTATCAGGGTAACCACAGTCATTTGTCAGGGGACAGCTTTGTCACAATACAACTGTGTCCAGAACACATAAAATTCCACTAGCTCTGAGAACAGGATAATTTTTCATCATTTCAACCACAGCCAAAATTAATTCAAACTGTGAGTTGAAGGGTGAGAAATATTGTCTGGGAATCTCCACATTAATCCTAAAGATTACAGTTTGTCAAATGGACCATCAACTGGTTAAAGTCTTTAGTATCTCTAGAAAATTAAATTGGAAAATCAAGCCACTTAGTATTTCAGGGGAATAGCATCCTCAAGGCCACAAAGACATACAGTCCCAGTTGGAAAATAACTGATTTCTCTGCCTTTTTTTCTTTGTTTTTTTAAGTAATGCTTTCTGAGAAAAGTTAACAGTGTGCCAACTAACATTTTTATTTCTCATCTGATGTGTAAACTTCCCTTTCTAGTTACCTACAGACAGCAGGGTTCCATTTAATTTGGGTCTGTCAGTATTGTGGTGTCAGAACAGATTTGAAGATGAGGCCGTTAGTCATATGAACTCTACCAAGTAGACAGAATGGAACAGCATCACAACCAAACTGCAGAGTCCAGCAACACAATGCTTCTCTGTGTGGTTTTATCCTCAACAACCTTTCCTCAAACTCCCTCCTTTTCTCTTTTTTTGATTGTCAAGGTTAGAGGAAATCAAAATAAAATTTCCTTGGAAAAAGGAAAGTTAAAGAAGACTATGATACTACTATACCAACCTAGTATTCAAAAGCTAGTTTGGGATCATTTATATTCATTTCTGTAGCTTGCCAGGGATTTTCAATCACCTTTCTGAAATGAGAGTGGGCTGATAAATTTGCAAATCCATAAACAACCCAGAGAATACCCACTGCCAACATCAAATAGCAAAGACACTAATTTTTTAAGCCAAAAATCTGCACTAACACATGTAATTTCTTAATGTGCCTAAGTTAATTTCTGTACCAATTCAATGAATGGAATTGATTGAACTTCCCAATTCCACTAATTATTAAAACCCATCTGCTTATTCTAATGCTAGTCACCAAGAGCTAGACTCCATCTTTCCAATAAAAATAAGTTGTATATAGCCCTAGGTCTGAATCCTAAAATTCAAAATAGGCATATCATTTTCTTAAGGCATACTTCCTACATACATCTATCAGAGAGAAAGCTATAAATGCCGTTTCTCTCTAAAATGTGAATATCAATATGAAATTTTAAAAGAGTATTTTTTAGAAACTGACTTACATGATCATTTTCCTAATATAGCAATACCATACGAGACCTATTTGGGACATACTTTTCATATCTTATTAGTTAAAGTGTTTCAACCAGAAAAATACAAAATAAAAATGGTAAGGCAATCCGTAAATACTAAGGATTTCTCTTCGGAACCTAGGGCAAACTTGCACTACTTGAATAATTTAAGGCCAAAAACAAATAGAAACAGACTGTTCAGCCTTTTTTCATACTGCTATTGCAAACATTTGGAAACGTCTGCTATTCCTTCAACTAACCAATTTTTCCTTGGTAATTAAAAAAAGATCTAATCTATGAATGTTTGGTGAACTTTCCTATCAACACTGAGAATGCAGACTTTAAAAGTACAATCTTTTAAACATATTGTGTTCAATCACCTTAAGAGCCATTTTTTTTTTGTGGGGCAGGAGGGGGGCAAGTGGGTTGGGGGTGGGAAGAAAATACTATTATAGTGGGGGGTTGGGGGTGATAACAAAGTACAGTGTACGGGAAGTTTTGTTATTAAAATTGTGCATACTGTAAAAAGTGAATGTCTTTTTTTTTTTTTAAGTTTTTCCTTGGTAACCTATCGATTTTTGACATGTGAAGCCTAACAAACCATTTGTGACAGATATAGAACCTTAAATGAATAGCTGTTTTGTGCCATAGTCTCGACAATGCCAAATATGTCAGCTGAAAGAGGGGCAGTTAATCATTACCTGTCTTTCATTCATAGAGGTAAAACTAGGCTAATAAGAAAGAAAGGTATTGAAGGGGAATGGAGGGGGTGTTGTGTGTGTGTGTAAAGGGGATGGCATCTGGTTAAAATCCACCACAGCGATAAATATCAGGCATGCAATAAGAAGCTGCCCTCATCATGAGTCTTAGCAAGAGGATAAACAGCTAGCTGTCCATATGACTTACCACCCTCCCAACAATAACTCAAGGGTGCTATTTGACCTCTACAGTGCAGACACCCATTGGGGTAGATCCTAGTAGCAACTAATAACACCACTCCTGGGAGGCAAGTCTACAGCTGCTGACCATGCTGGAACCTGCCCCTCATTTCTTGCATGATCTACTCTACCCCAGATGCTATTCCAAGAAGTATGGATGGGACAAAGGAAAAGAAAGATTTTAAATGAGCATTCCATGTTTGAGGACTAGAATAAACAGGTATATGCTATGTCTGGGCAGCTGTGGATGACAGAAATTGCCTTGGAGTGGAGGAGTTTGCTGCCACAAATTTCACTTTCCAGGGTATACTTACTGTTCCAGTCCTGGACCACTGCAGCAGACCATACAGGCAAGAAAAAATAAGGCCACCCCTTCCCCTAACACCCAGAGAAGAGGAGATCAGAGGCCAGGAGAGCTCTCACTCCAGAATCTCAAGAAGTAAGAAGGGCACAAACTTTTACTGACACACTTACCTATACACACTAGAGGGCATTGATGGCAGTGGTTTCAAGCTACACATAGGAACAAATTACTAAGCTTTTTGGAATTAAAAGCAAACCTTTTTAACACAATTCTCATACATTTTAATCTTGAAAATCCCAGGTCAAGTTACATCTGATTTATCAGTTATTTTAATTAGTTTTGTCTGTATGCCACCACATTCTCAGGTTCCCACTCAAATTTATAATAAATTTCTTCAAGGACTGTTTAAAGAGATTTTTAAAATTTCTTTAAATATATCTAACCAGCTGGGTATTTAAGGCTCCCTTAGAGAGACAAAATGTACTACAAATGGTCTTTTTACAAAGTGAGGAGGGAAAAAGAGGTGAAAATCAGAGTGATTCCAATCTCTCCCCTTAGCATGAGTTTCGATTTCCTCTCTACTGGTCAATGTTTTTGGAACACTCCTAAGAGATACTGAGTCTCCTTTCCCTATATAAAGGAGACATTAAAAAGCAATCAATCACAAGGGCAAATACAACATTGCATCCCTATCATGCAACACCCTTAAACTCAATTTAACATACCTTCATACAGGGATGTGCAAAAGTAAAACCCAGGCTATGGCCTCCAAATCAGAAACTCCCACTAGAAACCCAACATAATAAAGAAATGGCCATACAACAATCCTGAAGGAGGCTTTACTCACTTGGAAACCAGATTTTTAAAATGCAACCTTAGAAACAAACTCCAAGATCTTTTTTTTTTTTTAAAAAAAATAACTTTCAGGTACCAGGAGACCTTTTACCAAGAACCATGGTGAAAGAGAAGTAAAAATAACATAGTTAAGTCCAACTTTACTGAATAAATCTATTCACAATAGTGGTCAAAGTACAAGAATTCCATCCTTGGGTCATAGTGTGTATTCCCACACATGCACACTATCTCCAAGTTACTTTTTTTTTTTTAATTTTTTTTTATTTATTCATACAGAACTGGGGTACAGGCCAGAGATGTGGAGGGTGAGAGGCTTCACCAGAGACAGAGTGGGGAGCAGAATAGGCAGATCTACGAAGTACACTGCTGAGGGAAGCAGCGGGTGGGCCAGGAGAAGTCTGGCTCGCCATGTGGTCTCCTCCGGGGCAGGCTGCAGGCGGGAATCGAACTCATGAGGAAGTGGCTTCAGATTCTCAGTGCTGTGCTTTAACCCGCTGCGCCACCAGGGAGGGCCTCTCCAAGTTACTTTTATCTGGAAAATCAGGCCAAAACTCCATAGCAATTTATATTAATTTCAAAAACTGAGGAATACCCACCTATTTTCATGATCATAAGAACCAAGAGATTCCTCTTAAAAAAAAAGTTCCAGGGCCAGCTTCCCAGATACAGCAAAAGCAACTGAATAATACCTAAAACCTCCAAAAACATTCATTTTCATAAAACTTATGTAAAGTTATATAAACTTAAAGTCATATAAACTTAGAATAATATTTGTATGTACAGAATACTTGAAAAACACTAAAAAGATCAAAGGTAGGGCGTCTTAACCTTAAGGGTCTCATTCAAATCTTAGAAGAGTCAAGAACATCTTGAAATGTTATAATGCAAATATTGGATATAAGTACAGAGATTTAACCAGATACTAAAGTGTTGTTATCACAAGTAAAGTCCTGGTATAGAAATAATATAATTTTTTCTAGTAATCTCTGATTTGGCCCTAATCTCCCTTGCTCTTTGGCAAAGAGGAAAAAAAGAAAAAAAACCCACAATGATTTTCTTCTGATAAAGTTAGCTTACTAACTGACTTGGGTAGGGGACACTTAAGTGTGAAAGTCCGTGGATTATTTATAAAATGAAATGAATAGTAGGGATGATAATTAAACGTGTCAGATAGGATCTCCAAGGAGTTTGGAGAGAAGGCAGACTTGTTACTCATGTCAACCCTTTAAAAAGCTAAGGTTAAAGAGCATACACATGTATGCCATGTGCTTTGTGGTCACCTAACTGCTGCGGTGAATGAACCAAGGCAGGAGCCTGGAACGTTGGCAAGAATGAACTTGCACATATTTTGAAAAGCAATTTATGTTTCCATCCCAAAAAAGACACACAGAAAACATCTACAATATTATAATATACATCTTCTAGACTAGGACTACAATTTAAATTTTTAAAACCTTGTAGTACATCATGAAGAGAACATTTTATGCAACATCCCTAGTACTAATGATAATCGCAAATGTTCTTAGGTAAGACTCTTTAATAACTAATGTTCTAAGAAATAACACATCTGAAAGGATAAATAAGTCAGTCAAACTAGCCATCCTAAGTGTAATTTCTTTTTTAATTGTAAAGATCAGGGCCTCCCTGATGGCCTAGGGTTTAAGTTTCACAGCTTCCACCATGAAACCCATACTACTGAACAAAGAGACATAGCAAAATGCAGATGGCCTGAGTTCAATCCCCAGCTAGAGCGCTGACTCACAAGGTACAGCGGACCACTACTGTCTCTCCCACTGCTCCCCTAGTCAGTGTATTTCAGTAGACCTGTTTATTCTGCTCCCCACTCTGGTGAGTCCTCTTACCCCTGCACCTCTGGACAAGACCCCAGTTCTATGCAAAATAAAATTTTTAAAAAATCTTACAATAGAGGAATAATTCTTTTAAAAATATAAAATTGTAAATTTCACTCTGTAGGCCATCAGAAAAAAAACATCTAGAGTTCAACAGGATCAAATAGCACAGCAATTAAGAGACTTGCTCCACAATTAGGTTGTGACCCAGGACAAGTCCTTCAATCTCATTGTGCCTTGGGTGTCTTATCCCTAGGACATGGAATAACAGCAGCTGCAACCACAGGGTATTTAATACATGTAAGGGCTTGAGAACAAGCTGACACATAGAAAACATTCAATAAGTTGCTATTTTTGATAGCAATATATGGAGAAGTAGAAATGATAGATTCAGGCCTTTCTGGTGGAGCAAGGGGTTAAAGTGCAGCACTGTGAGGCTGTCTGCAGCCACTGCAACCCGAATTTGATCCCTAGTCAGGGAGGTGATCCACCTGCAGCCACAGACCTCTCCTATCTCTCTTGGGCTCCCGTCAGCAGTGTATTTCTGTTGATCTGCATATTCTGCTCCCCGCTCTTCTCAACCCACACTCCCACACCTCTGGCCTGTACCACAGTTCTTGTATACATAAAAGAAAACTACCATTATCATAAATAGATACTATTTTTCAAACAAAATAAGAAATCTCATTGTTATCTAAGCTTCTCAAAGAATTAAAGATGACTATTAGATGTTCTTCAAGTCTACCACATCTAATTTAGAAAGCTGCCTATCCAATTGCGGCAGATTTGGTTCCTAAACCTATTTGCCAGGATTACTGAAGGGTATGGGCACAGGAGTTATGAGAACTAAAAACACAAAGATAACCAGTACAGTATATATGGACCAGTACAGCTGCATAGAGAGCCTCTGTATTACCAAACATCTCTTAAATATAAAGCTTACTGAGAATAAATCTGTCTCAATGAATACACACATTTAGCCATGTGAGAATTTGCAGATCTTATGGCCCAGATTTTTCAAGTTAAGAAATTCTTTCACAGCATTTTCTTCCCAAGATTATGATGCAGTTTCTCCAACAAGGAAAATCTCTATCTCCTACGTCACCTAAAGGTTCCTCCACTTCCCAAAATCTCTTGACCCAGGTGCTCTCTGTTCTCATTTGCCAGCACACAAACAAGCTTTTCCTATATCTGCTTTTTTCCTCATCACCCCAAAGTTCTGAAAATAAACACCTCTTTGAGGGGAAACCATTCAGCTGTAGTGTATCTACTGCTAGTCTCCCATCTTCTAAAAAATATAATTAAAAAAAATTCAACTAAGTGCCTTTCAGCTGTAAACTAAGCCACACGATTTGTGAAATATACACAATCACTAAGTAGAACTGTCTTTTCACACTTTTCTGTGTGTAAATACAGGTATCAAAAAATGTCTATTCACACTGCAAAGACCAGAAACATCAGTCTCTTAGGTTTCTGTATGGAGGGAGCTTGTTTTGCTTTTATAAATTAGTACTTTCTCCAGCCTCTAGCCAACACCTTTAACATCTTGAATGTGAAGGGCTATATTACTAATTTTATTTAGTCATATAATGGTAGGGAATGTGCTTTGAGGCATAGAGGACACGAGTAGAAAAGACATGGTTGTGAAAATTTCAGAAATGTAGCATTCTTGTGGAAATGACAGGTAGTATCTTTGTCTATGTTCTAAAATCCCATACCAGTTCTGTCAGGATTCCATAGAATGACCACAAAAACATTATTCTGCCACAATTTTTGCTCAAAACAATAAAAAACACACATCAGGGACTGGTATGTATTCCATGGTAGGATGCCACTCCTGCATGGCACACACTAAAAACTATACTGAAAAGTGATCCTGACTCTCTGGTCAACCTCCCTAACTTTCCCCCTTGAAATGCACCAGGCAGTAAAAAGAAAGGGGAACTAGTCTCCCTCCTCAGGACATTCCTCTGAGCAAGTTGGACAGTGTCACTGCACCATACCTCCCTCTTTTCTGCTGACAACCCCTTCAGGCCAGTGTGTACTGTACTGCTCACTGGCACTTGCTATTAAATTTCAACAAGAGCCCACTTTATTACTGTGTTAAAGCTGTCAGTCTCAGATTTATGTATTACTCTACATGAAAACCGAACAGCAAGTGGTCAGTTTTCTTCCTTCTTACACAGAATTCCTGAAGTGTCAAAAGACATTACACTGAGTAAGTGAAATCATCACCTAGATATTCCACTATATGGGGATAAATTAAGAAGGGGACAGATGGGAAAGACTAAGATTCTGTTTTACATATTTTAAAGTTGAACTGTTTATTAACCATTCAAGCAGAGATGGCAATTCCAGGGTATAGATCTAATTAGAAATATAAATTTTGAAGTCATCATCAGGGTAACAGTTATTTAAAATTACAAGACTGAATGAGATTAGCAAGGAAATGAGTATAAAAAAGCGTCCAGAAACAAGTTTTTCTCTTGCATCAGTCTGAATAACCTTTAAAGGATAATTATCAAAAGGACATCAACCCAAAGAGAACGGATTTCAAGGGCGGCATCCTGTCAACATCAAAGGCACTAGAGCAAAGCATGTGCCATTGGAAAACTAATGGAATATGGTCAGTGTAATTCATGAAAATTATATAAATATTACATGTCAAAGGAGCTGTTATCAATCAAGGGTCTGCAGACATTATTTAAAGAAGTGAGAATGAAGATATTGTAACAATTCCATTGTTCATTATACCTCTAAATATGTTCTTCATGCCAAGTTGGTGCTTGAAATGATTCTACCCTCTATAGGGTTTGTGTGATAAATTACAAAATGGATGCAAGATAAGAAAAGCAGGCTTTACTTTGGAGGGAAACATAGCTTATATACTTAACACTAAATAAAAAATAACTTTTTCTCTATGTTAACAACAGTTTGGGTTACAAAATTTGCACATCAAAACTCATTAAATAGTACATTTAAAATTTGTAATTTCATTGTATACAAAACTATAAAAATTGTTTAATGAGGCCCTCCTTGGTGGCGCAGAGAGTTAAAGCACTGCACTAAGAAGCTAAAGCCACTTCAGCGTGAGTTCGATTCCCGCCTGCCCCAGAGGAGATCCACATGTTGCGGCAGACCTCTACTGACCCGCCTGCTGCTCCCCTTAGCAGTGTACTTCGTCTATCTGCCTGTTCTGCTCCCCACTCTGTCTCTGGTGATTCCTTTCACCCTCCACATCTCTGGCCTGTACCCCAGTTCTGTATGAATAAATAAATCTTTTAAAAAAATTGTTTAATGAAATACATATTGCAGTGTTTAGAGATGAAGTACACAAGTATTTGCAACTGACTTTGAAATCAAAACAATAAAATGACTACAAGGATGGACAAATATATTAAAGCAAATATAGCAAAATGTTATCACAGAATACAAGGAATGAGTATATATATTTTTGGTGTCTTTTATAATTCTTTCACTTTCTCCATAGACAATTTTCATAATAAAATACCAAAAGGAAAGGAAGATATAATTATAAGCTATGATATGGCAATCTAGCACACTATTTCTCTCAACTAAACCAACAGTATTACATGGTAGTTAAGAGCTTAGACACCAGAGCCAGACTTGGCTCAAAGTGTAGCATCTCTACTGTGAGACTCTGAAGAACAAGTCGTTTAATCTCTATGCCTCATAACACCAGACTTAGGCTCTGAAGACTAAGTATATAAAGCCCTTAGAACAATTCTTGGCACATAGTAAACATGAAAGTCTGAGCTGTTTATTATTATTACTAAATATTTTTAAATAACTTTCACTATACAAGTCACTATAATGCTCTGACTCTCAGGAGTTTATGGGTTTCACTGGAGAGATGTATCTAATAACTGATAAAAGAGAATAAACCCAAAAATGTGGAAAAAAAATATGCCACTTAGAGATTAGCCAGAGAACAGGGAGGGTACCCAAGAATGCTATAGCAAATGAATCTGAAACATGGTACAAAATACCAGCAAGATTTCAATATGGCACAGTGCAATTGAAACCTGAACCACAAATCTGATATGAATAAGTACTGTTACTCACAGCTGATCCAAGAAGCAGCCTTGAGAACCAGGAAAAATACTTGAATTTAACAAGGTAGCCAAGAATAGCCACTCCAAATTTTGGAAGATGGTAGGGATATGATAAGCAAAGTAGCACTGAGAAAAATATAATCCAGGAATCTTATGTTTTGCTGAGAAAAACAAAATCCATAATTTTAAGCAGGAAAGGGAGATTTATTTAAAGGATAGGCAAAGAATAAGAACCAATGATCAGGATAAGAAAAAAACAATACTCTCTCCAGGAACTTTGCTCAAGAAAAATGGGTGAGATGGGAAGTGAGAGGGAAATTTGTAAGAAGTCATTCACTCACTAGAATGTACTAAAAGAACCTCAATATTTCCATCTTAAGTTTTAAATTTTCACTATTAATCTCCCAATTAAATCTCTTGAAAATTTACAGATTTCTTTTCAAGGGTCAGTAAGGACTTCCTCTTCGGAACTACACACAACTAAAAGCAGAACACTTTACTTGTAAATTATGGAGCAAACTGGTTGGGTTCTCTTCACTCGAGAAAAATCTATCCCTTTCTCCAATCTTAATCAGGTACCCTTAAAATATTTGCAAAATAAAGTTTCTAACTTTTAGAACAATATTTTCTGACTCCGTATCATAATGCAAATATTAAACAGAAAATTAATTGCACAGTGACAACCTGTTAATTTTACTCCCTCACACATACTAGAAAAGAATCTTATTAGATGGTTTAATCTGTTACTTTCATATAAGAGGTTCATTAATGATTTCACTGTTAGAAACCTCAGTGGAACTGCTGTTTTTGTTTTAAACTATGTGGCATGGTTACAAATAATTTTAATACAAGCCCCAAGCCTTTATCTACCTTTCACCTTAACAACAGACAACAAAGATGAAAATGGCATCTTATACTTCAGAAGAGCAATAAGCTTCAAAATGTCTTTTACTTTCCATAAATGCTTTCTCTTTAGAAAGACCCTGAGGCCCTCCATGGTGGCGCAGCGGGTTAAAGCACAGCACTGAGAATCTAAAGCCACTTCCTCATGAGTTCGATTCCCGCCTGCCCCGGAGGCGACCACATGGCGTGGCAGACCTCTTCCTGACCCGCCCGCTGCTCCCCTCAGCAGTGTACTTCGTCGATCTGCCTGTTCTGCTCCCCGCTCTGTCTCTGGTGAATTCTCTCACCCTCTGCATCTCTGGCCTGTACCCCAGTTCTGTACAAATAAATAAATAAATCCTTAAAAAAAAATAAAAAAAAAAAAGAAAGACCCTGAGACAATTTATGGGGGTTGAGTGGGGAATGGGATCAAAAACAGTGGGGGTAAGGAAATGCACTGGACTATGGTGATGGCACAAGAGTGATTTGGTGATGGGAAGCCCACAGGGATTACAACTGAGATGAAAATATGCACATAATTATGTAAAAATAAACTATTATTTTATAAATAAATAAATAAATAAACAAATAAACAAACAAATAAATAAAATGATTCCCTAACCAGTAAAATAAAAAAAAAGACCCTCTGAAAAATCAGTAACTTCTTCGATGTCTCAAATAGGAGCACACTCTTCTTTCATTTTTATTACAATCAAGATTGATTAATTGCTCCACTTAGACAAATGATGAAAACTTTGTTTTTGTGACAAGAGTCAAGAATTCTACATTAATTTTGACTTACTCATTGAAGAAAAAATACAAATGGGGAAAGTGACAAGGAATCAATTTCTGTTGCTTATACCACCTTATAGAAAGGGACATGCTTACCCCTCTGTTAAAAAAGTGACAGAGACCTCATCTCACCCACCAAATGTGGACTCTCTATATCAACTCAAGGCAAGTGTTCATAACTAAGATCCAATGGCAGAACAGTATTCTAAGTTTTTAAAGGATAGAAAAAAGAAGGTACATATTTTGAGAAAACAGGTATGAAGATGTTTTATCCATTACATACTGGATTTTCTGCCATGACATTAAAGAACCTTTACTGTTGACTCTGTAATTTCCTGCATCCACAATAATATTTATATACAGGAAATGTAATAGTTAGAACATTAGGGTTAAAAATTCAGTCATGGGTTTGGGTCTTGTAGGAATAAGCTTTATTCTTCAAATTGTAAATCAAATGTTTTCGTTGTAAAACTAAAAATATCCGTCATTGGCTACAACTGGTATTCAAAATGTCGAGTGAATGAATCAGTGAAAATGCAGTGCTATTGCTGGGGAGAAATCACTCAGAATATATGTTCCCATTAAATAAATACTCTACATACAGCATCAAATTACTATATGAGCCATCATTATCCTTTTTAATGAGTAGGATTAATACAGGGTTAAGGAAGAATTAACATATAATAAAACATTTGCAAATAAAAGGAAAACATCTATAGAAAAAACAGAATTTTTTGAGGTATAGTTGACACATGACATTACTTCCTTCAGGTATACAACATAATTCAGAAATAATCACCAGTTAAGTCCAGTTTCTATTTATCACCTTAGTAGTTACAACATTTTTTCTTGTGATGAGAACTTTAAAATCTATTCTTAAGCATCTTTCAAATATTCAATATTAATACTAACTTGCTATACATTATATTCCCATGACTTACATATTTTTTAAGATTTATTTTTATTTATTTATGCATACAAGAACTGGGGATGCAGGCCTGAGATGCAGGGGTAGGAGATGGAGGGCCAGCGCAGGTAGAGGATTGACCAGAGACAGAGGAGCATAATAGGTGGATCTACTGAAATACACTGGTGAGAGGAACAGTGATCAGGACAGGAGAGGTCTGCTGAACCATGTGGGTCAGCTCTCTGGCCAAAGATCTAATTCCTACAGCAGTAGCTGCAGATAACTTGTTAGTGCTGAGACTTTAACAGCTGGCACCAACAGGGAAGCCCTGGTGACTTAAGCATTTTATATTGATAAGACTGTACCTTCAGACCCCCTTTCACTCATTTTCAATAATCCTTTAAATTTGTTATTCTGTTTTCACCACAAAATGTCTGTATTTTATGCTATAGTCAAAGGAGTTTACCAAACTGTTCTTTCTTCTTCTTCTTCTCCCACTTAGGTTTCTCTTCAATGATGCTTGGCAGTCTACTCATTCTGTCTTTCACTATCTTTCTGTATTTGGGAGCTCTCAAGTATTTACACTTTTCACCTAAGTCTGTAAGAAAGTGTAAATACAGGAACAAGTACCTGTGTTCAGTTGTGGGTAAAATAGAAGCAAAAAAGCCTCGATCGAGACAAAGTAGCCTGTATTTATTTCAAAGAGAAACTGATGATTTAGCTCATTTCTTATCAGATTTTTTTTTTTTTTAAATTTTGGCTCCTTCTAATTTCAAGTCTTGTACTGGCCTTTTTACTTGATTAGAAAAGAGCATCATTCTTGAATATGTGTAGAATCACATTCACTGCTTGCATTTAGGAACTTGTATATCTGTAAATAAACTGCAGGCACCCACACAAATTTTGCAGATGTGGATAAAAATAAAAACAAAATAATATCATTAAAATTTTTTTACAGAGCCTAGAAATCCTGCAGATGTGATGTCAATATGAATTGTGAACATCTCCTATAGAATGCTATAGAAGGACTAATGCTGAAAACATTCACTAAACCAGCTCCATGCTGGGTTTCCTCCAAGCACAAATGCACTTTGACCATTAACTAAAACAACTAAAAGCTTATGTAGGAAGAAAAAAAAGTTTATAAAATCTGAAAGCCCTAGATGAGGTAGTTAATCACTAGGTATTCAAACATCACATATATGCAAAGAATTTGTGTTTAGAATATATGTCAATTTGTATGAAGCTCATTTAAAATGTGAAAATTCTTTCCTAGATGCACTGAGTTAGTCTTTGCTCTTATTTTGTATACTTCTGCATGCTTCACACACATACACAGCCATAGCATATTCCTTTTGGGTGTATCTGTTAAAATCTTAAGCAAGAACTTGGAATTATATCTTTGTTGTACAGGTTTGGAAGAGCTAACAGTTTTCTTCTAACTATTAACCACTAGTGCAGGTCTCTAGCGCTCAAGTAATAGCTAATACTGTCAGCAATTCCTGACTTACTAAAACTAACTGAGCACAGTTAGTCAATGTAAAAAATATCCTATCATTCACCAATAAACATTTCTAAGACCAAAAAGAAAAATAAAATGTTAGTGTTGAAACAAAACTAAGTTGAGACCATTTCTCCATTTAAACTGAAGCAAATATTTGTTAGTGTAACTTAGAACATAGGTGAAAAGGTAGTGTTTCAATTCAGTAGGACAAAAAGATTTTTTTTTAAATAAATAGTGCAAACATTTATGTTGGAACATTTACCTCATATCAGAGAGCTAAAAGATTGTAAAGGGAATATAATCAGTTGTACTAAGCTAGCCTGGAACAACATAGTCCAAAATTCCTGCATAGTTCCAAGTTAGCCTGAGCCACATGAGAAATCTTGTACAAGAACGGGAAAGCAAAAAGGAGTCACCACATACTATTGTTTGTTTGTTTTTGGCTGGAAACAGTTGGCTCCAGCACCAGGTACATAAACTATTAAATCTCAGATAAATATGCTCCCCCATGACTACACTGTCAATTTCCTACAATAAATCCTAATATTATTCCTTGTTGCTCTTCCTGAGTGACAAAAAGATGTGTGAGTGTAAATAACCTAAGGTAGACGAGACCTTTTTTTTTTTTTTAATCCTAAACTGGAAATCCCCTAACCATAAAGCTGAAGATAGTACATACACATGAAAATGAAAACAAAATTTTGATATGGAAAAAGAGAAAAGAAAAAGAAATTAAATTTAAAAAAAAGTAATATGCAATGTGAAAAGATAAATGGCAGGTTTAGGACAAAATATGCAAAGCATATGGTAGATACTAAGTTCATAGCTATAGTATTACAAAAAAACTGGCAAAGTCATTAGAAAATTGGGCACCATAAATGGGTAATTCACAAAAGAGCAAATCCAATGATAACCTACAATATGTAAAAAGATTACTTGAGATTAATGTAGCCAAGGAAATGCAAATTAAATAATGAGCTACTGTTTCACACCCTTCAGAGTACAAAAATTAAAGAATACTATTAGAGAAGATGTGATGAAAACACTATTTTCTTATATTGCCAGTAGGACTGCAGCTTGTTTAGCCTTTTCTGGAAAATAATCTACCAATATCCATTCAAATAAAAATATGTATATACATTTGACCCAGTAATTCCATGGAAGTAAAAATCAAAACCATGACGCCACTGGAAGCATCAAGTAGATACTAACACTGACATTGTTCCTAGTACATAACTTTTTTTTCCAAGTAAATAATTTCTTTTAAGAGACTTTTAAGAGGGAGTCAATAAGTAATTTGTTATCGTTTAGCCACACATTAAATATTACTCAGCAATTAAAAGAAAGAGTAAGAGGCAAGCCAGGAGACTTGAAAGGGAACTCTGCATGGGGGATGGGAGTATAGAGTTGGAGATCTATTATATCAGCAGGTATCAAAGTACTAAGACTGGTTCCTTGGGAGAGAAAGATGTGGAATGGGGAGATGTTAGTAAAAAAGGAGAACATAAGAGGACATGGCCTGAGTATATAGATCTCATGTGTGTGTGTGTGTGTGTGTGTGTAAATTTTAAGAAATATGTTTGACTTTATACATTGCTATATAGTCGCTCATGCTAAGAGTTAAGTCTAATTTCTCATGATTACAGTGCTTCAAAAAATAATATAGGCAAATACAACTATTGTATGCATTGCATTCACTGGATCTTGAAAAGAAAAATAACCATGGAGAAAAGGAAAAAAGAAGAACATAGGGCACAAAGAGGAGGATGTACAGTGAAAAACAGACTGGAATGAGTCTCCTGGAACAATGCCAGTGACAGAAAGTTATCTACCTCAGCTGAGACTGGAAGCAAGAAATGTGGTCATGGATATAGGGGATTTGGTTAATAAACCACAGCCTGAAGTAGTGTTAAAAATACTAAAATATTACACACAAAAATTTATTTTAAAAATTAATGTCAAGTCCATTTAGAGGCCTCCGTAACCTGCTCCAGCACTTTAACACTGTTTGGGAATCACCCCATTTTAACCAGATATTGAATATGTCACCTGTCAAGAGACAGAAATCATCCAGCCCCTGTACTGATATCACCATTGTCTACATTTACCACAGGCAATGTAGCATTACCTTCCATGATGACCAACCACCATGATCCAGTGGACAATCTAGGAAGGATACAAAATTAAAGGCACCAGAGGCACTGAGGACAGAGAACAAAGCCAGTAATGCTCAGAAGGGTATTTTATGGTATCATGCTGATGTACCTTCCAAGCAAATATCACGTTTCTTTGCTGGCATTAAGTTCTTTTTGAGTCCACTTTCTTCCTAAAAGTAGCATGCCAGTTTTTAACAATAGCTCTATGTAATGTCAATAAACTCTAAGCTGAATACAAAACCTCTATATGGCTAATGTTATACATCTGTTATTAGAAAATAGAAACCACCATCATCAGAAAAGACTTATTAGGCAAGTTTTTGGTTTTTTCTCATTTTTTTGGTAGTGGTTATCGGCAAATTTTAACTATGTAGAAGTTATTGCCTTTTGGGTACAAAGCAAGCAAATATTACTGAATCTTAAGAAAGAACAAATAAAGGTTTTCTGGAGAAATGTTAGGATCAGGAGTTAAAGATCATATACAAAACTGAAAAAGAAAAAGTGAAATGGAGGGAGGGAAAAAAAACCTCTTTCAAAGTTTTTAAAGTAAATGAAAACTACTCGAAACCATCTCCAATGAGGAAAAAGGTAACAATGCCATCATTCATTAATACCAATTACTTGTTAAACAGAAACAATCTTAATATGCAAAACAGTTAAAGTGTGCCCAGTTTAAGGCCACTCAATCTGAGTTGGCAGAGAACAACTCAAACATGAAACAGGACACACAATAACAGAAAGTGCAGATTTCTCAACTTCAGTGCAAGAGACTATGAGCTACTGCCAACAGCAAAGAGATTGTGAACAGAGGTCTGAATTTATACATGTGACATAAAAGGAGAAAAGTAAAGACAGACAGGAAACAGACTTCTAAGGAGTGAAGAAAAGACTGCAAAATGGGCCAAAACAGGTTGTATGAAATTAAGAGTCAGTGGTTTTAAGACCACAGTATGTGATACACTTAACTAAGCATTTTTTAAAGTAAAAAACAAAACCAGAAGTCAGCAAATTACCTAAATAAAGACTATTTTACAATCAAGTAATATAACTTAATACAGATACAGGGAAAATCTTTAATCTGTGTGTGCACAACACTTCAGTATATCAAAAGGAGATTAAAAACAAAACTGGGCCCTCCCAGGTGGCACAACGGGTTAAAGTGCAGCACTACAAAACTAGCAGCAGCTACTTCAGCACAAGTTTGATTCCTGGTCCAGGAGCTGACCTCTCCTGTCTTCCCTGCTGCAACCCTCAGCAATGTACTTGATCGATCTGCCTGTTCTGCTCCCCACTCTGTCTCTGGTGAATCCTCTCACTGCCCCTGCATCTCTGGCCTGAATCCCAGTTTTGCATAATAAATCTTAATAAAAAAAAAACCTGTAAGGGGGCTTCCCTGTGAGACTTGGGTTTAAGTCTCAGTGCTATCACCACTAAGGCTTGAGTTCCACCCCCAACCAGGGAGCTGACGCACATACAGCCCAGCAGACCTCTCCTGTCTCACCTACTGCTCCTCTTAGCAGTGTATTTCATTAAATCTGCCTGTTCTGTACTCTCTGGTGAATCCTCAGGCCCCTCACACCTCTTGTGTACACCCCTATTCTTCTATGCAAGAAAAATTAAAATAAACTAAGAGAACTGGATGGTTAGAGAACAATGAGAAGACTTTATAATTCATTACATAATTTTATAGCCTTCTGATTTTGAACCATGTAAATACTTTTTAAGAATTTAAATTTTTTAATTAAATCAAAAAATATTGTTAGCAGTAAAGGTCTTACTTTATCAACAGAGGGCTACTTTTTTTTTTCTAAAACAAACCTTTAAAAGACAGTAATTAATGTGCTTTTCCATTTCTCTAATCTTTAATAGCATTTCTAAGGCAACTAAGCATTAATCCAATGAGCAAGCTCACAGATAACATCTAAAAGCAACTGTTCATATCTCCTAAATAGAATGAAGATGCCAGCCAACTTACATCCTCACTTTTAAGTCAGCCAGCTTAACTATAAAGATTTTTCCTAATAAGATTTTTCTCTTCAGCTATCTTAGAGTGCAAAAGATAAAGATTATAACATAAAAGGGGGACAAAGGTCTAGAAATCATACCACCTATAATTACTGTCTTTTTATACTTTTCATTTGGGTTAATTATCAAACCAGTTGTAGGGTATACATAAATACGCAAGCAATAAGCAAGTAGGTTTATGAGTAAGACCAGAGACAGCCTTGTTCATAACACCATTTCTTTCACTATTAAAATATTTTAATAAAGAAATGTAAACATAGAAGATGAACAAGAAAAGAAACCACAAAGAAGAGTTATAGTATTGAAACAGAAAAATCTATTTCAAATGAAATCACCAAATAAATCCAAAATGGATAGGGAAGAATAATGAAGAGATTTTATACAGAGATGCCTGTACAAAACTCAATTCACAGAATGAACACTGACAATAAAAGCCTTGCTTTCTCATGCCAGATAACTAAGAATTAACTCTAAAGAAGTATGCCAGACCTAAGCAAAATGTACATTTTAATAGTAAAGAGAACAAATTATGTATCTGGGAATAAGTCCACAAACTTCAGGCAAGACAGTTAAGACAAACAGAGAGCAATAAAATAACCACTGCAACAGTCAGCAGAGACAAAATTGCTAAAAATTAATAAAGTCTTTAGGCATTATTACCAAAGCACACATTACAAAAAAGAAAATTCTCTACATGTATTTGACTGCTGCTGAAAGAGAAGAGGCAAGAAGAAAGAGGGAATGAATTAAGTTTTTTTCACTCCGTAAGACAATGCAGAGCCCTCCCTGGTGGCGCAGCGGTTTAAAGCACAGCAGTAAGAAGCTAAAGCCACTGCAGCATGAGTTTGATACCCGCCCACCCCAGAGGTGACCCACATGGCAGGGCAGACCTCTCCTGACCCACCTGCTGCTCCCCTCAGCAGTGTACTTCCTCTATCTGCCTATTCTGCTCCCCACTCTGTCTCTGGTGAATCCTCTCACTGCCCCTGCACCTCTGGCCTGTATCCCAGTTTTGTATACATAAATAAAACTTTTTTAAAAAGGACAAGCAGGCCCTCCCTGTTGGCGCAGCGGGTTAAAGCACTGCACTGAGAAGCTAAAGCCACTTCCGCATGAGTTCGATTCCCGCCTGCCCCGGAGGAGACCACATGGTGTGGCAGACCTCTCCTGACCCGCCCGCTGCTCCCCTCAGCAGTGTACTTCCTCGATCTGCCTGTTCTGCTCCCCACTCTGTCTCTGGTGAAGTCTCTCACTGCCCCTGAGTCTCTGGCCTGTACCCCAGTTCTGTATGTACAAATAAATAAATCTTTAAAAAAAAAAAAAAAAAAGGACAAGCAATGCAACTACTCTAAGAAATTACTAGGGAATAGGGAACAGAATAGGTAAAATTTTGAAATAGAGGATAAAGTTTTAAAACATTCAAAATACCAAAATCTATAAGTAATAATCTCATTTCTGTAACCCATTAAAAATTTACTTGGGGCAGCAAGCATATACTCCTTCTCCCAAAACATCAATTTAGAGAAATTCCCTCCTAAAATAAGGTTCACAGCACCTACCCACACTGATGTGAGGGTGACTGTCTCTAACAAAATACATCTTTCTTACTTCCTGCCATACTGTCTGAATTCTTTGAGTCTTAAAAAAAAAAAAAAGCAAATATCCAAATATCCCCAATATCCCCAGATAAGTAAGAGTAAAAATGAGGTAAGAGAAACCCGTATTTGACTTTTTAAATGACACTTTGACTAAGAACTTATATAAGCTAAAAAGGAAATGCTTTCTCCCTAGCTACAGACCAAACTTGAGAGAAATGGTTGTAGGCTTACTTGGTTTCAAACTATTCTACAAAACTATAGTAGTCAAGACAACATAATGTTGGACTAAAAATACTCAGACGAATCAAACAAATTGAGACTCCAAAAATAAGTGCACATTTATAAGGACACTTAATTTACAAGAAAGAAGCCATGTGCAGTAAATGCAGAAAGGTCCATTCAACAAATGGTGACAGGAAAACAGCCACACACAAAAGAATCAAATTAGACCTCTATCTCACATCATACACAAAAAATAACTGAAAATGAAACTAAAAACTTAAGAGACATGATATAAAACAGGTGAATAAAACATGCAACACACTCCATGCTTCAGGAACATCTTTGAGACTTGCTGTCATAAGCAAGGGTAACAAAAGGAAAGAAACAATTTGCAACAGCATCAAACAAACGGTTCTCCACAGCAAAAAGAAATTTTCATTTAAATCAATACACTGGGGCCCTCCCTGGTGGCAGAGCGGGTTAAAACACAGCACTAAGAAGCTTGAGCCACTTCAGCATGAGTTCGATCCTTGCCCCGGAGGTGACCCACATGGCATGGCAGACCTCCTGACCCGCCTACTGCTCTCCCCTCAGCAGTGTACTTCATGGATCTGCCTGTTCTGCTCCCCACTGTCTGTGTGAAGCCTCTCACTGGCCCTGCACCTCTGGCTTATACCCCAGTTCTGTATCAATAACTAAATCTTTAAAAATAATAAAAATAACAAAAGACACTGGCATCCTACTGAATGGGAGAAAATATGTGAACATCAAATATCAGACAAGGGGTTAATAGTACACGACACTGAGAAGAATTCATACAAGTCAACAACAACAAATTTTTTTTTACTATTTTTAAGATTTTATTTATGTGTACAGGACTGGGATACAGGTCAGAGATGCAGGGGCAGTGGTAGGATTCACCAAAGGCAAAGGGAGCGGAGGAGAGTTCTGCCAGCCATGTGGGTCACCTCCCTGGGCAAGGATCAAACTCAGTGAAGAGACTGCATGAACTACTCAGAGCTGCCCTTTAACCAAATGCAACAACAGGGAGGGCCCACACAACAAAATTCTAATGACCAAATCCAAAAATAGGCTAAGATTTTAGCAGACACTTATCTAAAGAAGAACTACAGATAGCCAACTGGCACGTGCTACTTACCAATTATTAAGCAAAAGTAAATCAAAACCATGATGAGGTATTACCTAACAGCAGTGAAAATAGTCCATTCAAAAAGACCAGAAACAAGTGGGAATTCATATACAGAAAACAAATGAAAGTTTCTCAAAATATTATAAACAGATCTACCATATCATTAACAATGTCACTCCTTAAGTATTATCCTGTCCAAATATAAAACACTAATTCAAAGATATTTGCACTCCAAAGTTCATCCTTATACTATTTATTATAGTGAAGTTATAGAAACAACTTATGTTTCAAGAACAAATGACTTAATAAAGAAGATATGGTACATAGACACAATGGAATACTACTCAGCTATGGAAAGAAACAGATTTTGAAATGTTATTATGCTAAGAGAGGTAAAGAGAAAGGCAAATAATGGATGATTTTATTAAAAAATGGGATGTAGGCCCTCCCTGGTGGCGTAGCGGGTTAAAGCACTGCACTAAGAAGCTTAAGCCAATTGCGCATGAGTTCGATCCCCGCCTGCCCTGGAGGAGATCCACATGGCGAGGCATACCTCTCCTGACCCGCCCGCTGCTCCCCTCAGCAGTGTACTTCGTCGATCTGCCTGTTCTGCTCCCCGCTCTGTCTCTGGTGATTCCTCTCGCCCTCTGCATCTCTGGCCTGTACCCCAGTTCTGTATGGATAAATAAATAAATCTTAAAAAAAAAGTGAATTATCCATCACACTTCAAAACTAAATTGGATGCAAAGAATTTAAGAAAAAGAACAGACCATAAAAAAAAAAAAAAAAAAAAGATCTTTGGACTCTTTGCTACAGAATTGAGACTAACAGAAGAATGTGATATAGGGAACAACATGGATGGGACCAGATGAACTATGATTACGGATTATTGGTGCTGTGATGGTGGGTATGGTGTGGTAACATATATATGAAGAGGTGTGAACCTATACACCTGAAATAAATATGTTGTTATAAAACAATGTTACCACAATTTTTTAAAAAACATAGTTAACAGTGTTGAATCCAGGAATTTCAGGTTTGGGGGGTTTTTCCTTCCAATTTTATTAATTTGCCAATTATTTACATAATTATATAATTTTTAGCACTACAACTTCACATCTCCATATACGCACATGTTTCACTCAGAATCCTGGACATCTGATTCAAAATTCATAAACTGTATTTAATTAAAACACATTGAATCATTTTCAGTGATTTCATATTTCTGTACATATAAATTTTAATACACCTATTAAAAGTTACTTAAGGTCCTCCCTGGTGGCACAACGGGTTATGATGCAGCACTGTAAGCCAGCCACAGCCGCTTCTATGTGAGTTCAATCCCCAGCCCTGGAGGTGACCCACATGGCACGGCAGATGTCTGCTGACTCGTCAGTTGACTGCCCACCTCAACAGTATACTTCATCAGTTGGCCTGTTCTGCTTCCCACTCTGGCTCTGGTGAATCCTCTCACAGCCCCTGCATCTCAACCTGTACCCCAGTTCTGCATTAATATATATATTTTAAATTGATACTTTTTAAAAAGAGAAAATTGCAAAAATTTCTTCTCTCTTAACTTGCTTTGCTGCCCATCAAGTGAGATAGCGAGCACCAGTAAATTTAGCAATCTACCCAGCATGCAGACATTAATGGAATACCCATGGAAAGAACCATTATAGTTAATATGACCCTCTGTTGGTAGGTGTTAACTTTTTATTAAGTATCCAGTACAGTAAGGCTTATTTTCTGCTTGCAAAACTGTTGCTGCCTTTATGATGTTCAACAAAATTCTATGATAAAGTTCCAGGATTTCTGAAAATTGTAAGTAGATGCCACTTTGGTCTATTCTTCACCACTGAAAAAGTCAGACTACTATGTTCACCAAAAATGATAAATCGGCAATTTACTTAGCTAGGAGGCAGCAAACCATACAGATCAGCTATGCTAAGCTGGTATGTGCACCACAAAGAACTGGAAAAGTCTGTGTGACACAAACTGAAAAGCCATTATGTTATATACAAGTTCCACCGATAGATGGGTAAAAAAAAAAAAAATTAACAAAAAATCCACTATACATAAACAAAGCATCTACTGTTTCATAAAACAAGGCACTTCACTTACAAACTCTGCAACACCTTGTTTGTGATTCCTTTAGGTACAGAAGTAGCTCTGAGATACTAATATATATTTATTTAATACCATTACTTCACACAAAATCTCCCCACTAATTGTATTTCTCTGACCACAAAAATAAAATCTTAAAATTTTATGTAACTAATAGAAAACCTGATTCCTTTTCATAGTTCTTAGAGTTATGAAATCAAATTCTAGGTAACAATTGACTATATGCACATCTTGGATTTAAAACCCAAAGTTAGTAAAATTGATAGTTCAAGGCCAACAAAGCATATCATCGACCCACCCATTTTTTTTCAGAGGAGACAGAAAAAAAAGTCAGTTTGAATGGGCCCTCCCTGGTGGCGCAGCGGGTTAAAGCACTGCACTGAGAGGCTAAAGCCACTTCCGCATGAGTTCGATCCCCGCCTGCCCTGGAGGTGACCACATGGTGTGGCAGACCTCTCCTGACCCGCCCGCTGTTCCCCTCAGCAGTTACTTCGTCGATCTGCCTGTTCTGCTCCCCACTCCGTCTCTGGTGAAGCCTCTCACCACCCCTGCACCTCTGACCTATACCCCACTTCTGTATGCATAAATAAATAAATCTTTTAAAAAAAAAAGTCAGCTTGAAATAATACATGTTCGGCCCTCCCTGGTGGTGCAGCGGATTAAAGCACAGCAGTAAGAAGCTAAAGCCACCTGCAGCATGAGTTCCATCCCCACCTGCCACAGAAGTGATCCACATGGTGCAGCAGACCTCTCCTGACCTACCTGCTGTTCCCCTCATCAGTGTACTTCGACTATCTACCTGTTCTGCTCCCCACTCTGTCTCTGGTGAATCCCCTCACCACCCTTGTACCTCTGGCCTGTAACACAGTTCTGTGTGCAGAAATAAATCTTAAAAAAAGAAAGAAAGAAATAATACGTGTTCAATGTGCTTTCTGAGTTTTTGAACTATTTTTGATTCAACGACCTTTAATGACATATTCATAATTTAAACGAAATAGTGACAGAAAATTAGTCTGAGCAATACAAAGGAAGGAGATTAAAGAGGCCATCTTTGTGCATGATGCAGGCTATACCCTATAGAGGGTAGTATCAGATATGGGCCCTATTTTAAAGTGGAAAAGTATTCAAAATGCCAAGTCTCCTACAGGAGATACAATTTAAAGATTTCCCTTCCCTTATCATTTGCAAATAAAGTATGAAAAGCATGTATTTATTAAGGTATAATACACATACAGATCATCCAGGTAAAGTGGACAATTCATTTTTTTAAATATATTTACATATGTATGCAACCATTACCATTAAATTTTCATATTATCTCATTTTCAATTCACTATATTAGAACATTACATATATCACCTCAAGAAGAAACCCTGTACCCTTTAGTTACCACTCCCCCCCATGTTAGCAAGGCAAGAAATGGTAACCATGCTTGGTTATAAATTTAAAAACCCCAAATTTGCGGTCCCTTTTTTTTGTTTTGTTACAAAAAAGGACAGGCTTATTAGGAAAAGGAAAGATGGCTCTTGAATAGACACAAGTGGGGAAAAAGGGACAGTTTTGTTAGAAAAGATGCCTATATAGACCTAAGCAGGTGGTCTCTGGATGAGAACTGCCTGATATCCTTTTGTTAAAAAGAATTTTTAATATTCCTTATACCTCCCAAATAACAAATTTATCTATTCTCTTTCAGAAGACCCTTTAGGTAATTCCTGTTTGTGAAAAAAAGATACTAAGGTGTTAAAAATCAAAAATATGTCCCCTCCCATATACAAATGCCCCATTTTTCCCACACCTACCAACAATCACACAAAAACATAGAAAAATTAAGCCTATAAACTCATCTAAAAATGAGTCTTTCCAATACTACCAATATGACAATTAACTACTCACTTTATGTCATGTGCCTTTCTTGGGCTTTAGAACAGGAGAAACTGGCTCCAAGTCCAAATGTGCCGAACTTAACAGGCCTTAAAGAATGTTAGACACTTTCTTCTCCCACCCACATTAAATATACACCCCCTAAAACTGTTGATTCACCGGAATCTCAGCTGCCAAAGAAAGTAGACTAGCTTAGTGTTTGACATTTCCTTTTGGCAGTCATTAGTCCTTAATGTGTCATTGTCTAGAGGCTAAACGGAATAGTTCCATTCCCTTCTACTTTAGCAGATCATTTTCTTGGGCCTGGGGAAATTTATCAAAGGATAAATTCATCCTACAAGAAAGATGTCAATCAAAGATTTTATGACATAAAAATAAAATTTTCGGGCTCTCCCTGGTGGCGCAACGAGTTAAAGCACCACATTATGAAGCTCTCTGAAGCCACTGCAGCACAAGTTCCATCCCCTGTCAGGGAGCTGACCCATATGGCGTGGCAGACCTCTCCTAACCACCCACTGCTTCCTCCCAGCAGTGTATCTCAGTACATCTGCCTGTTCAGCTCCCCACTGGCTCTGGTGAATCCTCTCACCCACACCAATGGCCTATACCCCAGCAGTTCCATAAGCGTAAATAAATAATATTTTGGGGGCCTCCCTGGTGGTGCAACGGGTTGAAACACAACACTATAAAGCTATAGCATAAATGAAATTGTTTTTTTATTTTATAAAACATACACAGGTTTGATCCCCAGTCAGGGAGATGACCCACATGGCGTGACAGACCTCTCCTGTCTTGCCTGCTGTACCCCCTCAAGCTGGGATCTGCCTGCTATGCTCCCCACTGTCTCTAGATCCTCTCACTAACTACCCCCCCCAACCCCGCACCTCTGGCCTGTACCCCAGTTCTATATGCATAAATAAATAAATCTTTAAAAAATAAATATTCAAAACACCTCTCCCATCAAGCTCCTTATCATCAGAGTCTGAGTAGTAACTTTCAACACAGAAGCAAACTTAAAGGGGGAAAAGTAGACATTTCCCAATACTTCTGTCAGTGAGCCATCTACTAACAAGAAAAGAGGTCTGCTTCTAGCCAGTCTTACTTGTAAAAGTGGTTCTTCATTTCTGCCAAGTTTGTTAGCACCTGAACAATTAATTCCTGATTAAAAGTCTATTGTTTGTGGCCCTCCCTGGTGGCGCAGCGGGGTAAAGCACAGCACTAAGAAGCTAAAGCCACTTCAACATGAGTTCGATCCCCGCCTGCCCCGGAGGTGACCACATGGCGTGGCAGACCTCTCCTGACCCGCCCTCTGCTCCCCTCAGCAGTGTACTTTGGTGATCTTCCTATTCTGCTCCTCACTCTGTCTCTGGCGAATCCTCTCACTCTCTGCATTTCTGGCTTGTACCCCAGTTCTGTATGAATAAATAAATAAATCTAAAAAAAAAAAAAGTCTATTGTTTGTAACTCTCCATCTCTATGCTAACTATCTACCTTTGTCTACCTTATGATACAAATGGTTCTATATTTGTTCCAGTGTTTTATAAAAAACAATTTCATTTATGCTGTTTTTTTCCCCTTGCCTCTATTGTATCAACACTTTTTATTAAGTCAGAGTTCTTTACTCATACTTTGAGCCACAAAAGTTAACACCAAATAAAGAAACATCAGATTAAGATGTGTATATTCAAATAATGCTTGTTCTATTTACAGGCCATGTCTTTTAAAAATCAATATATGCAAGGGAATAATGCTGACCAACAAAATAGTTTTAAATCACCTAAAACCAGGTTGCCACAACTTCTCTATTGATGGGAAACCACAGAAGACAAGTCATCCTCTGCCCCCCACCCAAAAAATCCTAAATGTCAACGGGGGGTGGGGAGGGAAGTGCATGGGATTATGGTGATGGCACATGGGTGAAATGGTGATGGGAAACCCGAGGGGATCATAATTGAGATGGAAAAAAAAAATGTACAAAATGATGTAAAAATAAACCGTTATAAAAAAAATCCTAAATGTCATTTATGAAATTCTATCAAAGTCTAATGAACAACAGTATGGACAACACCACTAAATTATATTATAGTCAAGCAAAAAAGACAAAGTTTCCTAAGACATGACAGTGTTCTAAAAATATGGTTCAGGGAGGGCAATGGTCCTGGTAATGCTTCAATGATGATACTATGGAATATCTAGATGAGTTTTAATGATCATTTTAACCTCTTATGAACTTGCTGAGAAAATCTGCGTCATCCCAAAACCATATTAGTTACACTCCTTCTTCAAGAACAAACAACTCTAATTAAGTCTAGTTGACAAGGAGTTTATGTAAAGGAAGTATGTACCCAAATACTGAAGCATAATGACTCAGGAACAACAAAGCAGGAAACCTAGGATCCTCCTCTTAGTTGGCAACACCCTTCTCCAATCTCAAATGCCTGACCCATTCTTATCGCCTGTGCTCCCTGTATAAACTCATAGCTGCTACTGATTCACAAATTCACTTTTATTCTAACTCTATGTACTAGCATGATTTCTATCTTTAGGTCCTTTTTGCCGATTGTGTCTTTTCTAATACAAATTCCCAAGAGACTCTAATTGGTCTAAAAGCATCATAGACACTAACACTATTCTGTCTACAAACTGGGGATTAAAAAAGGGGGCCGAATAGAATAAAACAAGACCTTCTGGAGGTTTCAAGAAATGCCCTCAGGCAAAGCTATAAACATCTAATATACTAACACCTAACACCTATTCAAATAACTATAATCATGCTAAGATATATTTCTTTTTCAATGGAATTTTCCAAACAGCCAAAAAAAAAGATTGAGAAAAGTAAATGAATTTTCTCATGCAACATCACCAAGCTTTAACAACCATCAACTTTCTGCTTTCCTGTTTCATTTATCACACTCTGTAAGTGCTAGAATATTTTAAAACAAATCCAAGAGATTGTGTAATTTCAAAAGGGATCTCTTAGATGTACGAACTCCATAAACATGTGTTCATATCTGTATGTTCAAATACCCACTTGATCAAAACCTAAGTTAAAAACATATAGTTACTAATAAATCATAATGATCTCAAAATTAACATAATCCATGATGCAAAGTGATTTAAGAAAATAACTCATTTTGTACAGCCCAGGAAAACCAAGTCAGAAAGAATAGTTTGATTCTAATGTCTGGTTTGCCAAAACAAAAGTACAGAAAGAAGAGCTAGCAAGTAAGTCTGTTTTTAAAAAACTGTTGTAATTAGAAAATTCAATTTTAAAATTTTTTTTCTGCATACTATGAAATTTAATGTTGTCTTGAAAAAGAAAACTCTGAGCCTTTTCCTAAAGCATTTTCTCAATTAAAAAATTGTACTAACCTAATAAAAAAACAGCTGTCAGAGAAGATACCAGTACAAGACTCCTTTATCACAACAGAAACCACTAAATAAGATTACATACAAATGACCAACTTTTAAAAAAATTCCTGTATACAATGGCTTTATTTGTTTTTCAGCAATAATAGAAAATCTTTTTAAAAAATAAACTATGTTCTGCTTCTCAGCAAATATATATTTATTATAATGTACTTTAACATTACAGTGGAGTATCAATGATCAAATATTTACTGCTTTTCTTATTAAATGTTTCATGTTATTTTACCCCAGACATAATAAGCAATGTCCATAGAGACAGAAGAATAAGGGCAAGTTAAAACATAAATCTTCTCATTCTTAGAAGATGAGCTTCTTATCTGAATCCATAAAAACAATAATTCTCCCTTCAAAGCAAGGAGAAGTAATTCAGGACAAGTATGCTCTAGAGTTCAATTTAAAGGACAATTAGTAAAGAAGCCTTGAAACAAGATGACACAGAGGATTCTATTTGGTAGGCTATTATACAAGCTGCAATTATAAAACCAAAAGTTAGAATACCTGTAAGTAGAGTAAAACCAGAACAGGAGGCCAATCCAATTCAACACATCTGAAAATAATATGTGTAACACAATTTACCGTCCAGATGCTATTTTAGCATAAGACACCTCAAAGGAAATGTCTTCCTTATGAAAAGGTGCCATTTTCTGAGACTGGCCAAACAAAATCAGTTTTCTCAATTTTTGAGTCTGAATATCCAATATTTCACTCTAAAATAAATAAGCTATTTAGCAAGAAGCAAGTACTTACTTAGCAGTCATCAGATGTGAACATAAATTCAACCCAAAATAAACAGAAAGAACAAGGACATTCACTCAGAGAAGAAAAACATCACATTCCGCAGACTTTCACCCTTCTAATTTTATATTATGACTAAGAAATATGAAAACCAAAGTAACTTCAAGAGAAGTCTGAAATCAGAGAAGAGGAAATTTCCTGGCAGACAGAACTAATATCTGTCTGGGGCAAAGATAGTTTGGAAACTCAATGAGTTTTTCTGAAAGACCTTAAAAAAAAGTCTTTATTGGGAAGCCCAAGGGGATTACATCTGAGATGGAAAAATGCACAAGATGATGTAAAAATAAACTTTTTTTTAAAAAATATTCTTTATGGTCAACGGACAGAAATTAGTGTAAAGTTATTAGCAAATTTGGCATATTTGGGCATTCTAGAAAGAATTATCAGGTAGCCTCCTGAGTCACCTAGTTAATTACATTTAAACATCTACATTATTTTATTTTTTATACCCAAAGGACAGGTTTATTGTATACAAAGGGAATAAGAAGGGATGCTTGCACAGAAAAAAGGGGGACAGAAAGAGTTGCCCCCAAAAGATACATGCTAGAAGGACAAAGAAAAAGAGGCACCTACATAGACACAAGCACGTAGGAGAGCTGCTCTAAATGTTTACATTATTTTAAATAAATCAATTTCTTATTATCACCAAATGACAATTTTGCCGAAAGTAAATACTACACATAGGGCAAAAAAAGAATAAGGAACAAAGAACTGTTCTATAATTTCCATCTGTGACAATATTCAGCTACATTGGTGTAGCTGGACTTCAGATCTAGATGAAAAGTAAACAAGTGACCAGGCTGTCCCAGTAAAACTTTAATTACAAAAATAGGTGCCAGGGCCCTCCCTGGTGGCGCAGCAGGTTAAAGCACAGCGCTAAGAAGCTTAAGCCACTTCCGCATGAGTTCAATCCCCGCCAGCCCTGAGGAGATTCACATGGCACGGCAGACCTCTCCTGACCCGTCTACTACTCCCCTCAGCAGTGTACTTCATAGATCTGCCTGTTCTGCTCCCCGCTCTGTCTCTGGTGAATCCTCTCACCCATCGCATCTCTGGCCTATACCCCAGTTCTGTATAAATAAATAAATAAATCTTTAAAAAAAAAAAAAAAAAAAAACCAGGTGGCAGGCCAGACTTGACCTGAGAACTATATTCGGTCAACCCTTGCACTAATAACTAATATCACTTCCTAATTCTAAACTTTACAATTCTATACTTATTTTAGTCAAAAATCACTTTGATATATAGTTTAAGAAAACTATGATGCAAATCCTGACAGGGCCTCTGTGCCACAGGGCAAGGGGTTAAATCTCAGCACTATGAAGCTATCCTCAGCCACTGCAGCATGAGTTCAAAGACCAAACATAGAGTTGACCCACATGGTACAGCAAACCTTTCCCATCTTATCTCACCCGCTGCTCCCCACATCAGTGTATTTCAGTAAATCTGCCTGTTCTGCTCCCCACTCTCTTTTTAAGATTTATTCATTCATTCATCCATACATTCATTCATTCATTTCATTCATTCAGAAATGGGGTACAGCCAAAGGTGCAGGAGTGGTGAGAGGATTCACCAGAAACAGAGTGAGGAGCAGAACAGGCAGATCAATGAAGTACACTGCTGAAGGGGGCAGCGGTCGAGACAGGAGAGGTTTGTAGTGCCATGTGGGTCACCACCAGGATGGGGATCACTCGCACTGAAGCCTCCATGGCTGGGCTTAGCTTCATACAGCACTCCAACCCACTATGCTTCCACTTCCACGGAGGGACCACATAAATCTTAAAAAATAAAATAAAATGCTATGACAGCGATAACTGATTCTGCACTAACCAAGACTTACTAGAGATGCATGGGGGGGGGGGGGGGGACAGAACTCACCACTTCAAACACATCCTGAACGAATCATTACCTCAAAAGGGATGAATTAAAACATCATTAGGGAAAAAAACAAAAAACAAAATCTCATAATTCTCCTATTAATAGTGCTTTTAGATTACAAAGTCTAAAAATCCAAGACACAAAAAACTTAAGACTTTAATGTTATGATGACCATAAGGAACACTGTCCAGGATGTTGGGTGAAATACAGAAGGACACATAAGTTTCCTATCATCACACCACTAGAGACATACTAACATGATATATTTAGAGATTGATTATTACCTTTTAATTCTAAGGTATTTTTATATAAATCTTCAAGCATGCATGATATCTAAAGAGCAAAAGTAATACTAAACACAGTCTAACATACTTCATGGAGTATGAAATCCTCTATCTGTAGCCTGGCACTGGGCTGGGTTCTTTATCTGCTCAGTAGTTCTGATTTTAAAAGACCACTCCAGTTTTGTTCCATTTTAGTGAGCACCATTTCATCGAATACATAAATATGCATCTTCATACAAATACAGTTTAAAAACTTTCACATTAAAATATTGTAATTCAGAATCAAAGTAGCATACATTGGAAGTACCTTGAACCTCTTGGAAAGCAACACCAAATACAACTGGAAGGAAATGTCGTCAGAATTCAAATGGTCTTTTGAAACTTCTCGATATGATATATAAGAAAACCACATGTGTATTTTTGACAAATAAGGTTTTCAAATTAAGTAAATGCCTCAAAGGAACCAAGCCTTACACATGCTCACACTTTTTTCATTTTAATTTAAATTTTCCCAATTATGGGAGGCAGTTCACAGAAAGTTTATACTAAACAAATCCATAAAATCATAAGCAAGAAGCACAGTACTATGGGCTAGTAATAAAGGTAAAAATCTATTTCAGGAAATAATGAGCATTCACACAAAGATGAAATTGCTGTATTCTATGCATTAAGACTCAGTTCCTATAGCTGCACATAACACAGTCAAGCAGAAACACCTATGACACCTAAATATTACAGGAGTCTAGCTAATATGACAAGATACTCTAAAAAGCTCTGTTGTTCTGCTCACTTGCAGCAGATATATCTGACATGGGTTGACCTTACTTAATCTGGTGTGCTGAACTTCATAACAATCATCAGTAAAAAGGGGCAAATCACATTTGCCAATTTGCAAAGATGAACAATGATAAAATTAAGAGCTTAAACTTTCAGGGCAAAGAGCTCTAAGTTCAAATCTCATCTTTACAGCGACATGTATTTTTGGGCAAGTAAAAAATCAGAAGTGACTATGGGGGAGGGAGATAAAATAGGTAATATTGTATGTCTCTAAGCATATAGCAATCTGTGTAATGGTACTGATAACCCTTATTTTTATTATTAAAAAAGAGGAAAAGTTAAGGAAAAAATACAAGTTTACATACATATCCAGAATGAAGTCTGAAATACTATACATCAAATAAATATAGTAGAATTATCGGTGATATATCATTACTATAACTTTCATAAGCAGAAAAAATATTAAGCTACTCTTAATTTTGCTATTAAGAAAATGTATTCACAAAATAATTCAGTAACAGCTCTTCAAAGAATAGGAAATTCTGTTATGATAAAGTGATTTCAAGAAGATATTGGAAAACTAAGAGATTAACATTTACATTAAGAGATTCTTTTCACTGCTATAACAGTATGACTTTCAAAGTGACAAGTGCATCCTATTTGTGCATTCCATAGCAAATGATTATCCAAATCAAATTAAAATTTTATACTTGATATAATAACGCAAGTAAACCCTCCAATATAGTCTTTGTCCAAACAAAAAATTATCCCATTATTATGCTCCTCTTTTGGGATCCTATAACCACTATGTGCAATATTTTCCTAAGCTGTACCAATTTTCTTCTGCCCAGAACTGAAATTTTAGATATAAAAATACATGAATTGTTGCGTCATTCTGGATCTTCAATGAGGAAGGTGATGCTACATTTATCTACTCACTCTAGCTGGTTGGTTATCCAACTAAGAAAAGTAAAGGGAGAGTCAGATACAAACTTCTCTCCTCTCTCTAGTCAGAAATACAAACTTCTCTCTCCTTCTCTCTGCCATAAAAGGTAAAAATTTAGCTTCAGTACAGATTTTATTTAACTCAATATATCTAAAATATTATCTATGAGATATTATTTACTTAATATTTTGCATCCTTTTTTGTACAGACTTTGAAAGGTGGTGTGTACTTTATACTTCACAGCACATCACAATTTGGACTAGTTACATTCCAAGTGCCCTGGCCCAGAGCTGGATCTTCTCAAGTGTCAGACATGTGCTTGTTCTCACCAATTGTAAGCTGTGTGTGCAGTCAATCAGCACATGACCATGAACTGCTGAACACAGCTCAAGTCAAAGGCAAAGTCAAGTGGAATCCATTTCATGAAGGCCTTCTATATTCTAGGCACTATGTTTAAGTTAAGTATTTTCAGATTTCAGGGTTTGGGAAAGCAGTGTGGGGAATTTGTTTCTTGTGGAATCAGGGAGTTGAAGTTGAATGTGGTAATACAGACAAGTCAGCATTGCCCCCAAAATTCTATCAACACTAATGGAAAATCAATTTGAAACACATGCCTTAACAAGGAACAAAAGAACATTAAGGATCAACATATTCCTCAGCAGAAAGAATGTGAAATAATGAATTCAACAATATAAAAGTATAGGACTCTTCAGGTTTTTTACTGACACTGAAATGGCTTCACAGAATATTATAACACACTACCAGACTCCATAGTCAGCTACATAGTCAAGGAAAAGAAACTTCAATAACCAAATACTACCAACCCTAGTTGTTATATATTGTTTATAGCAGAGAACTCTGAGAAGATTAAAACTATTTTAAAATAAAAAACACATAGAATGAGTGCAGGGGAGACTATATAGTCCTAAATGCTAATAGAAATAGTGATTCAGTAATTTAATGTACATGTATGACCTTCAATTATGAAAAAATAAACAAAATGGCATTAACTTTTCTCAAATTCAATTACATTTCATTTCAATCCAATCACTTTTAAACCGTTTAAGATTATGAAACCCATCTGAGCTGTGGTTCTTTCTCTACAACCTTTATGGGCAGAACAACCTTAGGCTGATAAAGACAAATTCCACTTAGCCACAATAACCGCCATTTCATTTCCAGTAAACCTGGAAATCATTTGTGGGACTACAAAGATCCACTTCTACTGTCATGTATCTGAGGTACATGTTAACTAAGCAGGGGTCAAATACATTACTTTAGCATCAATACCTCTTACAGTTTGCTATAGTAAAATACTAACAGTGCCAGGATTACCCTCTACTTTTCAAACCACAATGTAACCAAAATCATTAAAGCTACTGGGATCCTAGCTAGCCCCTGGAGCCTTTAAAAGGGTGCTTGGCCCTCACCTGATGAGTTAAATTTAACTTTCAGCTAAGATATCACTTTTACTTACTTCTTTATTTCAGAGTACTGAGTTTAAAGTTTTCTACAAAAGTCAGCAATATGCTGAAAGATCTACAGGAAGTAGAGGTAAACACCCAGAATCCCACCTCTAGAATAAAAGGCCCACAAAGGCAAGGATGTTTGTTTCTTGTCTTTTGTTTGTTGTTTTCCATTAACAGAGCCCTAGGACCATGAATATCCAAAATTTTTAAAATTTTACTCATTCTCCCACATCAGTATGAATTATTTAAGAAGTCTCTTTTAGTAGTATTTGGACCCCAAGAGTATTTTTAATATTTAAAACTTCTAAAAGTTTAAAACCTAGTTCTATAAATTACATTGATAAAATAAATACAATTAAACAACGATTCAAGTAAGTAAAACAATTAGGTACAAAACTTCAAGCAGCAAAATATTAATGAAGGCTGGCACAGCTTGAAATGACCTACAGGAGAGATGGGAGAGAAAGACATGCTTTGAAGGAAGAGCAAGTTAGTTTTAAACATGTGGAAATGGAATTTCAAAAATATAATGTACAATGGACTACTGGAAGATGAGCTCAGAATGGTCTGAACAGGCAGAACAGATCATGAAACTGGACAAAGTGAGTAGTACAAATAAAGCATAGGTAGGGGGGAAAAGGAAAAGTGTCAAAAAATATCACAGCAGTACCTCCACCTTAAATGCATATTGTAATCATTTGAGGAACTTTTAAAAATGCTGGATCTCAAGTCAGTAATTAAGTACAACCTTACATCCAGATTTTTAAAATATCTCAAGGGATTAATGTGCATACAAAGTTAAGAATCAGAAAACCAATGAAACTTGCTAAGTATCAACACAAGATGAAGAGCAAAGACTCAAGAGACTATGGGTGGATTTTAAGACTATGCATTTATTAAAAAAACAATGACAAACTAAGGAAATTAACTGTAAAAATAGGTGAGTCCTCCTGGAATTTTTTACTCGATCTATAATATTCTATTTAGGCAGGAACTGGTTTTATATTAATCTAGACTGTCTAGATATTCCAAATTACAATTATTTCTTGTTTAATATTTTTCCACAGAAATAATCAACACCAAACCACTTTTTAAGAATCAAGGAAAAGCTCAACATAAAGAATATAAAATAGATTTTCAATACAGTACTTTCATGTTTGCCAGTTAGAGATAACATCACCCATATCTTGCAACCCCCAAGGCATTTTGCTGGTGTCTACAATGACACTCCAGTTAATGCCTTGAAGAGACCCTGTCTATTTCAGATGTGAAAAAAGAGTGCTTCATTCCTCCTCAAACACAGTACCCAGCACACTAATTTTGCATATGACACATACTCAATATGAACTGAATGACAGGCAAACATTTCCAGTTAAGTTCTGATTGTCACCAATATTCTACATGTTTTCAAATACTTAATAAATAGACAAAAATGTAACTCCAGTTGCTTTTGTCTAAAAGACCCTTTTACTATTCTCAGCTTTCAAGTGTGCTTCATTGTCCTCCTGGCCCTTTATTCTTAATCACTTTCTCACAGAACCTAGTTAGCTGTTAAATGAGTCAATACAAGGAACTAAATATTTATCTTTAAAATGCAGATACTGTCTTGTAAAATATGTCTGAATCTCAAAGTAATTTTAAAACCCCCCAAACAATCCTCATATTTCAGCCAAATATCAATCATTATTCTAGTTTTCACTAGCATAATAAAATATTATATAAGAATACTATTATATTATAGTCTCACTAATATGAATGCTTCCAAACTTTACTTACATCCATAACACAAACAGAAAAAACTTTCTAAGACTTTCTGAAGGGAAACCAAAAAGTTACTATTGAACAGAAGTTACTAGCCCAAGATTTGATCAACCCCAAGACTCAATAGGTATCTTGTAGACAAGTTCCAAGAAGTTCCAGTGAAGAGCAGTAAGAACAGACTCATCTACTCTTCCCCACCAAAGTGTTATCTTTAAGTGATTTCCTAATCCTAACTGCACTGGACAATTTTGCACATTTTAGCACTATGCACTAATAGTAGATATAATCTACATGTATACCACAAGGCCTTTGTATTTCTGTTTATGATTCCAGCATCATATATCAGTCTTCAAAAGTATTGTTTTTATTATTATTTTCTAATTTTTAAGCTTAGAAAGTGACTTTTAAATGTATCCTGCATTTTCTCCTTGACTTATCAGCTACTTTTTCCATTTGATTTACCTAAGCCTCTAATCTCATTTTTCTGAGGTAGACTGCTTATGATCAAACCATGGTACTGGCTTAAAAAATTCAATATGCTTCACTAATTTCACAATATGGTGGAAACAAGATAAACACCGGAGGGCATTCATTTCGCCATAGAAACTCAATCATAACTTAGCATTATACATTCACTTAGACAGAATGAACAAACAAGATATATGTCAAATGAACAAAAGCGATAGTACCAAAACATTTTCCTGAAAACTATTATGTGGCCCAAAAAAAAGTCACTACTGAGAACAACTATCTGAATTATTTTCTCTTCCCTTTAAAATGATTTTATATAATTCTTAGTTAACTTATTCCTTTTTTGCCACAGTAAAAAATATAGGAACCCAAAGTAATCATTCAGTAATTGTAATAAAAGAGGAAGTATTAGGGAAGGAAAAAAGAACACTGACAACAGAGAAAAATATCAACAATTGCAGTCTTTTCTATGGTGGGCAGGGGCAGTGGGGGGAGTAGACTGGCAAATTTCACAGTACAACCTTAAAAATTAAAGAACACTTGGTCCTCCCTGGTGGCACAGCGGGTTAAAGCACTGCACTAAGAAGCTAAAGCCACTTCCGCATGAGTTCGATTCCCGCCTGCCCCGGAGGTGTCCACATGGAGTGGCAGACCTGCCCACTGCTCCCCTCAGCAGTGTACTTCGTCAATCTGCCTGTTCTGCTCCCCACTCTGTCTCTGGTGAAGCTTCTCGCCGCCCCTGAGCCTCTGGCCTGTACCCCAGTTCTGTATGCACAAATAAATAAATCTTTAAAAAAAAAAAAAAAAATTAAAGAACATTAACCAGTTTGCCTAATACTTTTCAGTACTTATGAAAAAAATTTCACTAAATGAACATTAATAAAACAAGTTTTCAGCACTCCCTCTCATCCCAAATTAGATGACCATCAAGATATGATAACTGGAATTTTAGAGGTATAGTAAGTATATCCTTTGGAGACTACACACTAGAATTTTATCAGGTAAGTGTCACAATGTCTGCAACTTGCCTGCAAATACTTCATAGAAAAAAATCATGTATGTGCATGTATATATACATGTACTGTACATGCATACATTTATACACAAAAACGTGTGTACTTATACATGTTAGTTGGCAAATCTAGATAAAGGGGAGATGGACACTCATATCATGATTTTTGTAAGTTATAATTTTTCAAGATGAAAAGTTGGGGATCAAAGGGACAAACAGCAAGTCATTTACCCATTTCTTGAAAAATCTGTCCCATCCAAGTAAGGAGCCAAGAAAATACTTGACATTTACAATTAAACACCTCAGATTCACCATCTGTTAATAGAGAAAACTCTTATTTCAAAGCAAAGTTCTGATACTTACATTGCCCATGTACTCCGAAAGCAGGTCCTGGAGGGCCTGGCGAACAGCATTACACTCTGCCACAATTCTCTCACGCCGGTCATCACGAGTGCAGGATGAGTCTGCCATCAGGGCAGCTCCACTTATGATACTTTCCAGACGCTCCTCCAGAGAAGGCCTAAAGCGCTCCTCACTGAAGCTCACATGGTCCACAATTATTTGTTTCTGCAGAGAAAGTATTAATGAAATATTAGTAAATGTTAATCTTTGTTCCTCAATGATTCAAAATAGTGCTGTTTAAGAGTATCAAGACATAAACATTCCAACGCCTGAAAGAAGATTTTAGCAGGTAAGGGGTTACCCCATACAACTTGGTCTATGGAAGGTAACTTCCCAAAGATGATACTGAAAGCATACTATTAACTGCGCAGGCCTGGGTACGGTGTATTACCACAAATGGAAAAAACAAATATGTCAACACAAAAATCGTATTTGTATTACATAATCTGAAGATTTCAAGGTCAACCTATATAGTATTCATAAATTACCAAGTAAGAATTACTATGAAAGTAAACAGCTTTTCTATTCATAGAGTATAAACTTGCTATGTGTCATTAAGAGAACTATCTCCCACAAAAAAATATAAATATCATTGACTTCTGTCCTCAAAGTTTCAGAAAGGACTGTTTAATCATTTCTATCTATTTTCCTTACACATCCCATGCACTGCATCATATTTTATAAACAATTTGGTCTCAAATTTATCCTATTATGTCTAAAACAGACGTTCTTTGTTGAAATACCTCCAAGTATTCTGTGAAAGATGATATAGCAACTGATCTCAACAAAGCCACTGTATAAGGTATAATTTCCCCTCACATAGAGTAAATTCTCCCTGTCTCCCACACTTCCTTCCCCAACCCTCTCACTCCAGTGACTCTACTTAAATCCAGTTTTATACCAGTGATGAGTAAGGTCAGTAAGAATGAAGCTGGAGGAACAAGGTCAAGTATCAACACCATCAGGACAATAGTTATTGGCCTCCTTCCAACTTCTCTACTGGCTATAATTTATCTTCACACTGCTAGGCGTCTGTTGAGTATTTTCCCTTCAAAATTTCTTTATAGGGAGCATATTCTTATTGATTTCAATGGCAAGTGTTTTTCCTGAAAATAGCTCCCCTTTTCCGTAAGTTTATACTTATTTTTTCCCTTCCAAAGAGCCCTCATTTCAAAACTGAACATGCAATACCATGACCAGTATTAACCTACATTTTAGATCATTTTTTCTAAAATAATTATGATATAACAGGATTATCTCTGGTCAAAATATGCAATGTCTTCTGAGCAACAGAAATGAAGAATGGTCACAGAATTTTGTAACAGTTCACAGACTTATAACGAGACTGGGGTCATTCTGTCCAACTGCTCAATTCATGATTAAAGTAGCCCTAAGAGGTTAAGTGATCTCTGATAGATAGCAATCAACTTAGGGCAAAAGGGAACCCCTAATGCCTCAAAAAAAAGTCTAGTACTTAATACTGTCAAATCTGAGGAGGTGTGGGGAGACAACAGAGTCAGTAAAAGACCTAGCAAAAGGTTTTGCTAGGAAATAATTTAATAGTTAAGATTCCAAGACAAAAATTAAGTTCTCATATTGTAATCTACAGGCTCAACAGTATTAGCATGACTTTATGACTTACAAAAAAATTTTTTTTTTTAAGATTTATTTGTGCATACAGAACTAGGGTATAGGCTAGAGGTGCAGGGGCGGTGAGAGGCTTCACCAGAGACAGAGTAGGGAGCAGAACAGGCAGATCGACGAAGTACTCTGCTGAGTGGAGCAGTGGGAGGGTCAGGAGAGGGCTGCCGGGCGCCATATGGATCACCTCCAGGGCAGGCAGAGATCTAACTCATGTGGAAGTGGCTTTAGCTTCTTAGTGCAGTACTTCAACCCGCTGCGCCACCAGGGAGGGCCCCAGACTTATAAAAAGTCTTAATCCAGCCAGTTGTATCAGCAAGATCAGTTACCCACGCCCAAAGTAAAGAAGTATGCAAAAGGAAAGAAAAAGTTGAAAACAAAATACACTTCATTACATTGATACTCTTAAAACATCCCCACTTATGAAAGGATAGCTACCTGACAGGTAATTTTCCGCTCATTAATGGGAAAAAAAAAATTCCTTAACTCTTTGATTTCAAAATTAAAAAAAAATCTTAAACTGCTGCCATCTACTGGAAGCCCTGAGGCATACTGGGTAGGAATTTAAAAACACAAAACCCACTCAAAACTAAAACCAGAATTGACACATAAAACCATTTATATGCAGAATGTATACACTGGATAAAACCATGTATATGCAGAATGTATACACTGGATAGACCAGAATTGACACATAAAACCATGTATATGCAGAATGTATAAACTGGATAAAGGTAATTATATGGTACTATGCTGAAAAAAGTATTTTAACCCCTAATTTGCTTGTACTTGATCAAATTTTGTCATTACAGTTAAGATGGCAAGAAGTATGTAAAGGCAGACAAGATTAGGATTATGACAGCACTTCTGTTATAATAACCTATACATATCTCAGCAGACTGAGTATCTGAACGATAAAAGTCCATGTACCCTCTGTCTCTTATGTCCCATAGTTTATCTGCCAAAAGGTTGAAATCTTATTGAAATAAACCAAACCTAGATCCTTAAAGAATGACTCCACAGGAAACACAAGTTCCGTCAAATATTTAAAAGTGAAGCACAAATTCAATCTCTGGCCAGCTAGGAAGGTGACCCACATGGTGGAGCAGATCTCTCTGCCTCGCCTGCTGCTCCCCTGCTCTCCTGAGCAGTGTTTTTCAGTAGATCTGCCTGTTCTGCTCCCTGTCTTTGGTGAGTCCTCTCACCTACACCCCAATTCTTGTACACATAAATATATCAATCTTAAAAAAATAATTTAGAAAGGAAATAAATAATTTAACAAAGGAAGGAGAAGAAGTGGAAGGGAAGGGAAAGAGGTAGGGAAGAAAAATCAAGTGGATTTTTTTTTTTTAATTACAAGTCCAGGTAGAAACTGAACTTTTCATCAGAAACCTTCATCACTTTTCTCTAAAACCTTGAGTTTCCTAATATAACTTACATCAAAGTTATTGAGTGCATTTGCCAGTTCTCCGGCTCCTCTTCCCTGATGCTGGGAGGCATCATCTGATGCAGTGGCCTGGGCTGCATTGGAAATGCCTGTGACTGCCTGCTGCAGCTGTTTGTATATCAGGTCTCTGTTGGCTTTGTAGGCAGCGACATCAGGATGTTGTAGGCAAGCCTGGGATGCAGTATAGAGGATAGGAACATTTTTCTGTAAAATTCCTCTGGCTGCTGCCATCTGATCACGATGGTCCACATCCTTCAGTTCCTACAAGAGTAAAGTCAGAAATTGGAACGGTCTCATTTTTATTGTTTTTTGTTTGTTTGTTGTTTTTTTATTGAGGTAAACCTTGGTTTACATGATTTGGTATACATGATTCAGAGGCATAGATTCAGATATCTTCAGATGTATGTTACCACACCACACCAGACACCAAGCATCCATAATCCTGTACCAGGGACCTCTGGTCTCCCTTCCACCTTTGTTCCCCAACTCCCACCTTTCCCCTCTGGTAAACTCAATTCTACAATCAGATCTCTAGAGTGTTTTATGTTCACTTTTTCTGTTTTTCTTTGTGTTCTACATCTGAGGAAATCATGGAAGACAATTTATATGGAATTCTAGTCATATAAAAAATGGCAGTAATGTTGAAAAGTTACAATTTTACTAACAAAGTATTTTCACTAATAGTCTGACATAAAAGTTCATCAGAAAGAAGGCTTAGTAAACAAGAGTTCAAACTTTTCCAAAACACAGAGACATTGATTTGAACCTCCAGTTCTACTCTTCCCTAGCTATTGTAACCTTGTTATTTAAAAAAAAAAAACAAAAAACCCTGTGCTCAGTTTCACCTCCTGTAAAACAGAAGCACTAATACTACCTCTCATTATTGCTATGAGGATTAGTTGGGATAACACACATAAAAAGGGTAGGCAGCGGCCCTCCCTGGTGGTGTAGTAGGTTAAAGCACAGCACTAAGAAGCTAAAGCCACTTCCTCATGAGTTCAATTCCCGCCTGCCCTGGAGGTGACCACATGGAGTGGCAGACCTCTCCTGACCCGCCCACTGCTCCCCTCAGCAGTGTACTTCATTGATCTGCCTGTTCTGCTCCCCACTCTGTCTCAGGTGAAGCGTCTCACCGCCCCTGAGCCTCTGGCCTGTACCCCAGTTCTGTATGCATAAATAAATCTTTTTTAAAATTTTTTTTAAAAATTAAAAAGGCAGACAGCACTAAACAAACAAAACTGTTTATTAGCATCTTGATTGCACCTACTCCAACTAAAATAGAAGCACATTTAAGCAGAGTAAGATTCATTTTGATGGTCTTTTCTATTAAGTTATAAATATATTACAATAGATTTGAGAATTCTGGCATGGGATATTATAGGTATACGCAAAACTTCAAAGCTGAGGGTATGGTAGGTTATTCTCCCAAGTTTGCAATTCTTCCCCTATACTTCCCCAACCCACAAACATCTCAGGACATGAGTTACTTAGGTGTAAAACAGATTTATGTGTTTCATGATTCTAACCCAAAAGGTTTGTTATTTCATTGTGATACTCTATGTGCATGCTGTCTTAAGTAAAACTGCCCTTTTGCAAATTCCTCTACCCCATAATTACAATCCACAGTTAAAAGGAATGAGGTTCCTGGCATTGTTTCCACCACTGGCATCTATTTCGTAGACTAGATAGATAGTATCACTTATTTGTCATTTAGCCTAACAATACTTCTGGTATCCCAGCCTTACTAAAATTCCTCTGAGGGGAGAAAATACTAAGTCTTTAGTAAATGTGATCACCACTAAGAAAAGAAATTGAAGTGATAACCCTAAGTGACTACGAGCAGACCTGTTCTAACTGTATTTTATATGTGATCACAGAATTTCATGTTGATGTCATCAACTGAATCCTAGGTTACAAACTTAAGTTTCTGAATATAAGTATTACATGTGCAAACAGTAAGAGAAAACTGGCTTAAAAAGGCCAAAATCAATTACTAAATTTGCAATCTGATTTATCTATTTAATGTTCCCTCTTTCTAAAAGAGATACTAATTAAGCGTTAAAGACACCAAACTGGCTTCCTTTTTCTGAAATTTCATATCACTATATATTTTAGGTTTGCATCTTTATTCAAACCTTATATAACATGACAGCTTACTTTTCCTCTTAGAATTCTTTTATCATTTGGAATCTGAATTCACAAGTAATAGCTCACAGCACTCCAAATGCCCTATAGCATAGTACATTAGGCTAAATATTCAGAAAAGGGACCCTGTGGATTTAGAGATTCAGTGATCATTTTAAGACTCTACTGATGACAGGGGGCTGGGACTAACCATTATGCTTAAACAGTTGGTGCACATGTTCTGCATGACATTTTCTAAATGTCTCGCCCTCACCACAATCCCAGGGACTCTAAGTCTTCTAAGAAGGCATTTGCCTTCAAGCATTTATATTGTCTTCTGTTTTAAAAAATGCTTTGCACTCAGTGTAGGCATTCTTCCTTAGTATCTATAAACTAGATCAGCACAGAAACTCGCATAAAGGATACCAAAGACATGGTGGTCACTTAAAGTTAACAGGTACCAGAATTACTATTCAACACCTGGCCTTCCTAAAGTCACTGCCCAGCCTGATATGAAAAACTTCTACCTTTCTAAAACCTTTATTAGCTTATATACTAAGAAACAGAACCCCATGAATTTTGAAAATTGATGATCACCTCAAGACTCAAAGGTTCTTGGGCTAACCATTATGCTTAAATATCTGATGCAAATGTTCTGAGTGGCATTTTCTAAATGTCTTGTCCCCACTACAACTTATTGCTAAGATTTCTATTTACCATATATGGCAGATATATTCTGTGATGAAAATGACAGCTAAATATCATCATTTGTCCTGACAGCTAAAGTGTTCTTCTACTTTTGCTGTTTAGAACTGCTTTTGCCTTTGGTACAAATAAGCTAAATTTTGTTAAGAGAAGAAATGATTATCACAAGGCAGCACCATTTACTACAAGAATAATGACCAATCATAAGTATTCTTTCTAAGATAAATACTACTGAAAAGTAATCCAAATAGTGGACAAAAATATTATATTAAGTAACATAATAGATTGTTTATAAAATTAGACTCCCTAGCACTACGTTAGCATTCACCATTCATAATTCCAACTTAACCAGTAGGTTAAGTATGTTTCAAGCTGATGCTTAACAGTCCAACTTCTTTATAGATAGGCTGACTACTCAGACAATCACATGCAATGACCAAGAAATTTAAATTATCTTCTATGTAATCCAGAACACGCATTTTAATCAAGGACTAGAAACACAATTTCCTCTCCTTTCCCTCTTGACAATATAAAATTGTAGACACAGATAATATTGATCCAATGTCTTATCTTAGGTTCAAACAACTAAGACTTAAAGTATCCATGGGCAAGCCCACCCAGTCCAGATTATTTACAAATAAACACTGCCAGTACTACCCATTACCAATGTGTCTGTTCTAACCCCTCTGTCTCACCCACTGCTCCTCTCAGCAGTGTACTTCATCGACCTGACTGTTCTGCTCCCTACTCTTGTCTCTGGTGAATCCTCTCACCACTCCTACACCTCTGGCCTGTACCCCAGTTCTGTATGCATAAATAAATCTTTTAAATAATAATACATCAGGGATTATGTAAAGAACTCTTCATTGATTCAAACTCAAAGAGCATTATTTTCTAGTAAACTTCTCCAGTAGCAGACATACAAAATGCCATACCATTATTAAGCTTACCTCAAGAACATCAATTTATTCATGCCTCCATTTCGCAAATATATGACAATAGTATTCTAAATGTTCTCACTTATTGCAAACAATAGTTCAGTCTTCATAAACCAAGTTCTGACTAAATATCAATACAGCAGGACTATTTATGAAACTTTATTTTTAAATGTAACTAACATCCATTTCACTATCCAAATGAAACTGTATCAAGAACATTAAGTAAAATTGTGAATATAATTTGGCCAGCTTGCCATACTTGAAGAATGACTACACTGTTAAAAAGTTCTTCATAGGATCAATCAGCCTCAGAACAAAATAAACTATCTATGATTTATGTGACAGAGACACAAACCTACACAACAAATAAAATCAAGCGTATATTAACTAAATTACTCAGACAGTTCACCACATCTAACTACATCATCATGTAAATACTAGAAATGTGAATTCATTCTGATAGTATTTTATAGCTTGAAAACGTTAGCAACAACTACTATTCACCAATTGCCTACTCGGTAGGCAACTGAGGGCACACTTAGCATCAAATGGAAACTCTCCAAAGCTGAAACTACTACATATATTAGACATTTGCACTGAGGCTATTGTTTATTAAAGATGTTAAGCATTTTCCTGCCTGTGAGAGCTCTTGAGTGTCTCTGTTCTCAGAAAACCATCTTGTTGAGTTTCTCTGTTCTCAGAAAACCATCACTATACCAGAGCAAAAGGTAGATTTCATTAGTGTGAGTCAGAGTAATTAATAAATGGATGTGATACAATTCAGATTTAGAGCAAATTAATTAATGGATATGATACAATTAGATTTAGAGTTATGAGCTTCCAAATCATTTGCTTTAAAAGAGAGACATATGGAAGAAATAGTCCTTTTCCCCCTCACTGGACACACTGATATACATGAATGTCATGCTCAGAGCTTCTATAGCCATCCAGTGCCAGACACAATGAAGAAGGTAGTGCTGAGAAATGTTAAGAACCCTTGATGATACTGCAAAATCTTTAAATTTTACAACCCTAAGGTCACTTAACCTAGCTTGGGACTTCTAATTAGTGAGAAAATAAATCACTAATTGTTCAAGCAGTTTTAGAACTAGGTTTTCGATAAACTGCAGCATAAAATATTCTAAAATAAATGTTGGCTAGCAATAAAAAAATTTCATCTTGAAATTTCAGGGTTTTTTTTAATAAAAAGTTAAAAGCACAAACTTAATCAGGATTTATGATAGCTTTAAGAAGCTGGGTGGCCACATTTACATGAACAGCATGAACAGTTAATCTCCAATAAAGGAATGAAGATTATATAATGGGAACAACAAATGGTACTGGGAAAACTGGACAGCCACATGGAAAATAAACCTAGACTACTGTCTCAAACCATACACAAAAGTTCAAAATGGACTTGGGTTTAAGACCAAAAACTATAAGGTACATAGAAAAAAAACACAATCAAAAAGCCATGTGTGACACTGGCTTCAGAATGGTGTTGGGAACGTGACTCCAACAATAACAGGAACAAAAGTAAAGATAAACAAATGGAGCACATCAAACTAAAAAGCTTCTGCACAGTGAAAGAAACTATCTTTAAAATGAAAGACATTCTACTGAAAGGGAGAAGGTATCTTGCATCATACAGCTAAAATACAAGATCTACAAAGTACTCAAATAACGAAACAAGAAAAAAACAAATAACCCAATCATAAAATAGGCAGTAGAACTAACTGGGTACTTCTCCAAAGACGACATAGAGACAGACAACAGGTACATGAAAAATCATTCACGTAGGAAAAAAAGGGAACTCTTGCACACTTTTGGTGTCCATTCCTGAAACAGTATCAAACTCTCCTCAAAATATTAACAATAGCTACACTATAGGGTCCAGCAATCCCATGCGTGCATGATTATATTCCCAAGGAATGCAAAAATACCAATTTGAAGGGATATATGCAGTACTATGTTCACTGCAGCACTATATGTAATATTATAGCCAAGTTATGGAAACAGCCTATGTTCCCAGTAATAGATGAGCAGCAGCTAAAGAAGATGTGGTATGTACTTACACACTGGAGTACTACTCAGCTATTAAGAAATGAAATCTTGCCATGTGTGACATTACAAATGGAACTGGAGTGGATAATGCTAAATAAAGTAAGTCAGAAGTAAAAGGACAAATAGTAGATGACTTCACTCACAAATGGAATGAAGCGAAACAAAACACAGACAAAAACAAAAACAAATCCTTTGGACACTGACTACAGAGTTAAGCTAACAGAGAAGGAAGGACAAACATAGGGAGCAATGTGGAGAGGGGCTACATGGAATATGGTGAAAGATTACCGCTGATGTGATGGTGGGAGTGTAACATGTATGTGAACCTAGACCCCTAAACCACATACACTATTGTAAACTAATGTTACCTCAATTTTTAAACAAATGTTACAGGAGGTGGGAGGGGGAGTTAGGGGGATGGGAAGAGATGACAGTGTATCTACAGAACACTCAAAGTTAATTAACACTTCAAAGCACCCCAATAGCAAAACCCCACAAACAACTACCAAAATCTGGAAAAGATCACTAATCCATGTGCCATACAACACAAATACCAGTATGGAAGCTATAAATAATGATTAATAAGTGACAAAACACGGGAGTAGAGATGCTTTCTGATACAGAAGTAATTTCAATTGGTTTAAGGTTTTTAAAAATCTGATTAAATTCCATTATTAAATTAATCCTCAAACACACATAAGAAAGGCCCTGGTCACCTCTCTAGACACTACTGCAAACTGTCAAAATACCTAAAGGAGGCTTTTCACAAGAATTAAACAGCATAAGATGAATGAAACTTAATGGTTGCTTTAATAACGCAATACTAAATAGCTATTTCACAAATATTTTAATGGAGCTATATTGGCTGACGGAGGTATTGGTACCTTCCCTTCAGAAAACCTTAGAATCAATTTTTCCCCTCTATATAACACAACTAAACAACTTTAACATGCCCAAATCATGCTTGTACCTGTTGTCTTTTGGCTGCCATAATGTTCAGCTTATCCACTTCAGGTTTCAAAGCTTTATATTGTATTCCTAAGTCTTGTTCAGTAGCAGCATTCCTCAGTTTCAAGATACCATCTTCCACCTATAAAACACACCCCACCACCCCCCCCCAAAAAAAGAAAACTCAATACAAGACCATATATGAAGAAAATGTAGAACTTTTTAACAGTTACTCGGATAGCAATCCAAACTTTCACTGCACTTACATAGCCCTCGAATATTTGCACAGCCATTACAAAGAAGCTGTAAGAGAGAGGTAAGACTTCCATCTATACTGACTTCCATCTAAAAGGACACAATTTAACTTATTTTGGTTTCTCAACTGTGAAACAAAGGAAATGTTTAACTAAAATGAAAAACAAAACAATTTGCTACAAGTTCTTCACTTACAACCAAAACAATACAGGCTTAAAGTGGAAGATAGGATGTTCTGGAATAGAGTAGTAAATAGATATTAAACAAAAATATTCCTGGCCCATTTAGGTAAAAACTGAATTCAAAATTAAACCAAATTTTAAGGAATGTGCATCTAAGTATATAACTAGGCCAGCAGCAGTCTCACAGTAATAAACAAATAACAGGCACGGGCCTATACTTACAACTTTCAGCTGAACAAGTAATTTGTATACATCTGCCATGTCAGCCAAAATAAGCAGTCGGGTGACAGCAGAGAGCAAAGCCCGAGCTGCCCGAACCATGTTGCCACGTTTCACAGAAGAACAGGGGTCATCTGCAAACTCTCCTGCGGCAGTCTTCATCAAATCACCTGTTTTACAGGATGAAAACACAAACAACAGAAATGAACATAATAGTGTCAGCAATAAAAAAAATCTAAAACTGGGACCTCCCTGGTGGCACAGCAGGTTGGAGCACTGCACTGCAAAGCTAAGTCAAGCCGTAGCCACTTCAGTGCCAGTTCGATCCTGCCCCGGAGGTGATCCACATTGGTGCAGCAGATCTCTCCTGTCTCGCCTGCTGCTCCCCTCAGTAGTGTACTTCAGTGGATCTGCCTATTCTGATAAAATAACTGGATCTTCTGGCCTTCTCCCAACTGTCTCTACTCAATTACACTAGGGTATTAAAGAGAAGCAAACTGAACAGAACCCATGATTACTCCTCTAGTGACCATGAAATGCTATCAGTATGTCTATACCATAGCATACTCCCCTACTAAAATGGGGATAAAAAGTTAAGCTCCTCTGGACTTCAAAACAGGACAAAGGGGAATTGTAAAGGAAGTGGGGAAAAAAGCTCACAGCAACAGGAAAGAACAAGGCCTTTCAGAAGATTCAAATAGTTTGAGCAAATTCCATTCAAAGCAATTTACTGTTCTATAAACTTGCAGGGGCGGGGCAAGAGTCCAGTGTGTATGCACATATGTGCATGCACCAGCATGGACCCCTGCTGAGACCACCAACTGCAAAAGAGAAAGTTTGGCTTTTTCCTTTATTTGCTGAGTAGTAAATGAAAGCTTCTATTATGTTGATCCTTTAAAACAAAGAATGTTCCAAGGAATGTTGATGAATATATATATATAGATATACACTACTAGATATACACTACTTTTCTCCCAGATTGCTGTCTGATCTAGATAAAACAGATGTTGAAACTTGGTCTGAATCCAGCTGTGTTGCTTCTCTGCTACCTGTTTTCTCTTCTATGAAATAAGAACACCATCTCCCACCTTGCTGGCCTGTTTTGAAAACTGAGTGAGGTAATAAATTTAAAGCTCAACAAATACTCCCATGCCTTTTTTAACTTCCTGATCTAATTTCTCCAATTCCAGAATCTATTCATTACTCACACACCAAATGTTTATTATTTTTAGAAACAAAGTCATGCCAGCAAGTTTTCTAAAAAGGTATAGGATTTTTAAAAAATTTTTAATGTTGAAACAGTAAAGCTGGAAGGAGGGGGGTCCTAGTCATTTAAATCTTCACAGTGCAAAAAGCAGCAAAAACTAGTGCTTTGTGGGTAACAGCAACAAATAAAGTTTAACTTAGTTCCCCCTAGTTGATTTATTTATTTTCATTTTCTTTTTTAAAAGATTTACGTATGCATACAGAACTAGGGTAACAAGCCAGAGGTTCAGGAGTGGAGAGAGGATCCACCAGAGACAGAGTGGGTAGAAGAATAGGCAGATCAACGAAGTACATTGCTGAGGGGAGCAGTTAGCAGACAAGAGAGGTCTGCTCCACCATGTGGATCACCTTCAAGGCCAGAGGTCGAACACAAACTGAAGCAGCTGCAGCCAGCTTGCAGTGCTGAGTCCTAATCCATTGCGCCACAAGGGAGGGCCCTTTTTTTTTTTTTAATTATTTATTTGTGCATACAGAACTGGGGTATAGGGGCTGTGAGAGGATTCACCAGAGACAGAGTAGGGGGCAGAACAGGGAGAATGATGAAGTACACTGCTGAGGGGAGCAGTGGGCAAGACAAGAGAGGTCTGCTGCGCCATGTGGATCACCTCCAGGGCCTTGGATCGAACTCGCACTGAAGCAGCCGTGGCTAGCTTGCAGTGCTGTCTTAACTCGTTGCACCACCAGGAAGGGCCAGTGTTAGTTTTTCATCTTTAAAATTATTGAGGCCAGGGCCCTCCCTGGTGGCGCAGCGGGTTAAAGCACTGCACTGAGAAGCTAAAGCCACTTCTGCATGAGTTCAATTCCCGCCTACCCCGGAGGAGACCACGTGGTGTGGCAGACCTCTCCTGGCCCGCCCGCTGCTCCCCTCAGCAGTGTACTTCATCGATCTGCCTGTTCTGTTCCCCACTCTGTCTCTGGTGGAGCCTCTCACCACCCCTGAGCCTCTGGCCTGTACCCCAGTTCTGTATGTACAAATAAATAAATCTTTAAAAAAAAAATATTGAGGCCAATCTGAAGTTTCTTCCAGTTTTTAGGGGCTGGTCATTGCCTATCCCATTTACAACTTCTCAGCTCCAAAACCACCACCACAATGCCATAACAAAAGGATGTCAGATTCCCAGAAAATCAGCTATGAAAATATCTGTATACTCTTCAAAAGTCCTCTAAGGAGACAGAAAAAAATAGAGTGCAGTTGTGTCTTCCCTAAAATCGTATTAATGTTACTTTCAATGTGTTTCTTGGCCAGAACCTTTTCTAACCTTTAAGTCCATAAGAACAAGAACTCTGACAAACCAGAAGACCACAATTTATATACTATGAGTTATAAAAGCTACCCTTTTCTAGGTATCATTTTTATGAATTTTTTTAACTTCCACGATAAATAATGCAAAATCAGTACTGTACAATGAGAAAGGAGATCAAAGTACTTATGTCATGGAGGTGGGATGGGGAAAGACTATTCCAACATACAGGAAAAGTACAACAGATACTGTATCACAAGGAAGTGTATTTTCTACTGTTTATTTTTGTTGAATAAAAGAATATGAAGAATATAAAGAATAAAGTATATAAAGAATATACTTTAAAAGAAAAATGTTTTTAAATGATAAAAATGTGGAATCTTTAATTCAACCTGTGATACATAAAACTCAATTTCCTCAAAAGGGATAATCTAAAGTACTCAAAAAGTCAAACATTTTTTTCTTAAGTGTAATAATCTCATGGCTATTTGTGTCACTACAAAAAGGAGAAAGTAAAATTAGCATACACTGTCAAGTCCTCTTATAAGGTTGTAGTGAAATAGTTGCAATTATCTTGAGAAGTTTATCTAAAATATGGTTAAGTCAAGGGGCGATTTAATGGAGACATATGTAGGCCCCATTTCATTGCCTTCATTCTTTGTTTAGTTGCTGCAACAGAAGTTCAACTCTGACACAGACTTCATGTAGACATTTCTTAAATAGAACATTCTATGAGAATGTTATCAACTACCTCAACCAATAGAGAAAGATGCCTGAAGTTATTCATCACCTGACAAAGTTTTCAGGTGAAGATTTAAAAGTCATTTATCATCTTAAGGCTATTCAAATTGATCATTTCAGGATCAATTACATGATCTTATATGGAATTTTGATTCCCCTTCTTCCAAGATAACCTTGCTTAAATCAGATTGATTTCTTTACCTCAAAATTATTTTAGATATTTTTCTCCTCAAATATTTCACACTATACTTGTTAGCAATGGGAGCCCATCAGACTTTAAAATAAAAGGCTGTCTTTTTATATTTTTGATAAAGAAATAAAATCTGACCATAATATTAAATAACATTATTTAAATATTAAATAATTTTCTGGTATTGTTTAGTCAGAAGTTGGTTGTAAACACTCAATGATACTAAAAGATGTTAAGGGGATCCATTAAGTGAGAAAAGTAAAATAACACAACTGAGCAAAACATAGCTCTATCCATGTTGACATATTCATAGAAAACAAATGAAAGGGTCTAGACTGTAATGTTAACCGTTGGTTTAATATTTACATAACAAAACTATACTTGATTTTTAATTCCTTCCTTATGCTCTCACTGTCAAAAACATACTCAGTGCAGAAACTCACTTTTGCTTATTTGCTTAGAGCGTTTTTTATTCTACCCAGCAATTAGCCAAAGCGGGGAGAGAGGGATAACAATCAAAATCATAGGTGAGTCTGTTACTTGGATCCCAGCCTGCCCCGGAGGTGACCACATGGTGTGGCAGACCTCTCCTGACCCACCCGCTGCTCCACTCAGCAGTGTACTTCGTCAATCTGCCTGTTCTGCTCCCCACTCTGTTTCTGGTGAAGACTCTCACCGCCCCTGAGCCTCTGGCCTGTACCCCAGTTCTGTATGCATAAATAAATCTTTAAAAAAAAAAATTGTCCTGTGTCTAAGTATTGAAGTAGTTAAAGCTTCCCAACTGTGGAACTCCTAATTCTTAATATCTACTTTTATAATGCTAGCTCCACTGAATCTATTTTATACCAAATTCTCTTTAAAACGCCTCACCAGAACGTGGCTTAACTGTTCTTATTTCTTTTATTTTATCATTCCATCAACTTTCATTTTATGAAACTTTCATTTTATGAAATAAACTGATTGGAATAAGGCTTTTACAAATTATTTGATAACATCAAGATATTAAAGAGTTAATGGTCATTTCCCAAACAGCCACATCCCCTTTTGCCTATACCTCCCCAAAATTATTTACACATACTTTATTAATAAAATAAGCCAGTTTCCACATGTGTTAATGAGGATAAACTGGAAATATCTGTTTGCAAAAAACATTTAACATAGCCCTAAAGTGAAGGAATCAAATATATCTGCCATAACACACATGCCCTGTAATATGAGGATGAGCCTGAATAAAACATTTAACCCTCTGTACCTTCACCTTTCCATTCATTAGTTGTGTATACTTACAGAAAAACAGACCAATGCATGACAATTGTAGGAAAAACAACAATTAGTCAAAGAATTACTGACAGATGCTTTAAGAGGATTTCCCTGGGATGCTATTTTTAATTCACAAAATCATTTATCCTTTGAAAATAAACCCAGGAAATAAACATATATTATGTTATTAAGTACAATAAGATAAGCCTATCTGAATCAGTTATCAGTTAAAGCAGAGCCTGGAAAAACTCTCAACCTACTCTCTTTTCCCATGCCGTGAGGATTAAGTAGCATTGAAATTTCTTTTTCCAGTTGTCAGAATGGATTTGAAAGGAAAAAAAAATTAAAATAGAGTACCACACATATTCATGTTCTCATTTTCTTTACTAATTCAAGTGTGCCCTGCTGCTATTCAAAAACACTCCAAAGAGAGGCACTTACTTCCTGATTACACATTCAAATAAATGCATAACATGCATTTCAACTTGGAATCACATTCTTCAGAAATTAACTAGTGGAAACCACGTTACTGTAACATCATGGTTGAAGTGACGCCAAAGTAAAAATTTTAATACCTAAGATAACTTCCTCAGCTACACTGTACAAATACACTAAGGCAACAATATTACTCACTATAACTCTAAAAGTTATGGTGAGTTTAGTGTTACTTATTTTTGTAACAAAACAGATCTTAAAGAAAAATTTCAAAATGACAGGGAACATTAGAATTTAGTAACTTCATTCTCCTTTCCTTACTTCTAAGATTACACCAGAATCTGAGTCTTTCCAAGCATATGCTCACACATACGTGGGTACTGATCCAGAAGCAGAAAGCATCCTTGACACATCTCAAATCAATGCTACAGCCTTCACCCTCGAGACTTAGAGTTTAAGTCAGAGAGACAATTTTAAGACATATAAACACCCAAATACAACCAGTTAATTATTTTTTTGGAATTTCTATTTTGCTTTTCCTGCTCACGTTAGTTTAAGAGCAAGAGAAAATATATTAAATTCTGAGAATGGAGGAAAAAGATCAATAATAAACAATTAATCATAGTCCCCTGGAACACATGGAGGGTAGGTATTGTAGTGTGAGCACTTCCTACAACAGACCCAGTCAGCAGGGGATCACATAAAAAGAGACATCCACAGGCCCCTTCCTGGTGTTATAACAGCACAGCACAGGTTAAAGCACAGCACTATGAAGCTAGCCGCAGCCACTTCCACAATGGGTCAGTTTGCCTATTCTGCTCCCTGCTTTGTAAATGGTGAGTCCTCTCACTGCCCAGTACCTCTGGCCTATACTCCAGTTCTGTATGCATAACTAAATCTTTTTAAAAGGGGGGGGGGGGAGAGACATGCACAAAAATGAAAGGAAACAGGAAAGTGGGATGGGAGGGGGAGTAGGGTAACAAATAAGCAAGAGTGGAAGAAACATCAGCTGATTTCTTGTTAGGTGTAATGAAGAAAGTGTACTAATCTGAAAATCTAATTAACTTTAATCTTTTTCAAATATTAAATGTTTCTCTGCTATTGCTTGTCTGTAACATCATCATTAACACTTGTTGAAACCCAGATTCAACATTCTTCCAGGGCAGGAATACTTGTTAGTCATTTTTCTCCTGCAAAAAAAAAAAAAAAAACAAACAAAAAACAAAAGAGCCCATATGTAAGATCAAGCTCATGAGTCCAACCTGATGAAAGCCATACTAACGAGATCAGGCAAATTAAAATGCCATCTCATACACCCACTCAAAGTTCCTCGAAGCTATGTTTCAAGTCTTCACAGATTTAGCAAACCCAAACTTTACTCTCCTACCCTATCTCTTAAAACCTATTTGACACAGTACTGAAAGTTGCTTTGTCCTGATCACATCTGCCTGTTAACATCTATCTCCTGGGTTGTCTATATTAGATGTGGGTACATCAGTCTGAAGCTATCAACATCTGCACTTAGACAGGAGAACAATTTTCACCTCCTTCAATCTGGCTCTAGTCAGTTACCAGGGAGAAAATTATACCTCAAGAACCTGACAGCCTGTGCTCAGTATCTTTTTGTCAGGGATAAAATACATTTTTTTCCTTAAAACTGCCTTGCCAAGATTCACAACAGAATAAAATAGACACATACATGCATACACACATACATACCTTTGTGTGTTTGTGTCTGTGTATTTGCTCCATGAATCATTCAAGCTTTAACAAGGAAGATGGTATCTATATCCTCAATTTCACTTTATAATTACTAAATAAAAAGAGGATGTCTTACATGATTTTAAAACCCTATTGTCTATTCTCTCTTCACAAAAATATCCTGAGACCGTCAGTTTTATGTAACTGATTAATTCTGTGCTTTCAAGATTTAAAAACACTGAAAAAAAATCTCTGCATATTCTCATCAATCAACTGCAAGTGCTAAGACCACCCAGACTCTAGCAAACTTTCAAGTAGTATTTTAGTAGGTCCTTAAGTACTGCTTTCTTGCTGGAAGTGACTAGACACTGTCTAACTAAAACATTAGTTCTTGTAATGACTGAGAATTAGTATTGAGCAACATAGATTCGTCCACAACAAACTGATGTCATGACAATATACTTGTACTGTAATCAAAGTTTACCTGAAATGTAGTAATGTCCCAAAAGCCAGAATTTGAAAAGCCTCCCAAAAAATCTTAAGATCAATACTGCTTGAGCATAAACAGATATGGGGGTGAAGAGGTAATTATAATCTAAACATTGAAACATTGTACTTTACTTAAGTAACAAAGAGATTTAATAAAAGAATTTACTCCTTTTTTTTTTTTAGCTTCTAGCCATTTGGGCAGAAAGAGTATGTTGGTGTCTATTAAATGTTTTTCAACCTGAGAGAAAAGGACTGCAGCAAATTATCTAGGTAATTTTTTATTTTCTACCTTGTAATAACAGCACATAAATGAGAGGTAGCTGGCTGTGACTACTGGTAGGACAGTTATGGAACCAAAAATGCAAACAAACAAACAAAAAAAGATCTGCTACACAGTATAAGTCAATGACTTTAGCTACAGTCCTTGTTCTGGTCAACAGACTCAACTATTCTCTCCAGAGTCACCATAAATTTTGTCCCACCATAAAACCATTAGAAACATATATGATAATTTATCAATGTTCAACTCCATATTAATGCTATCTTTGTCAACCAACAGACAAATTTCTATGCTAATCACTACCAGCCCCCAAAAACTGATGTCTCAATTTTTTGAAAACCTGGTAGAATTCCTTATTGGTAAGAAAAATAAGAGTTTCAATAAAGAAGCACTAATGTGGTATCATCACAGCCCTAGGGACTCTCATAAGGTTTATCATATATCAGTCTCTATTAATAAACATGAAGAAATAATCAAACTCGATAACCTCAAAGTAGGGAAAGTTTTTCAAAAGGAAGCATTTTATACTTCTAAAAATATACAAAAATTTAATGAACTGTATCATCCCATTACCTGTCACAAAGTTAATTTGCTCCTATTCAACACCACTTTCTTTATTATAAGCCCTTGTTCTTCTGGAGAACTCACTTGCCCCCTTTCTTCGTGCCCTGGGGTGAACAGGTGCTCTAGACTCACTGGTTCCTCTCCTCTGACAACAGAAATTGATTCAGTGCTAAGATATGCATGACCCAAGTAGTGCCCACTTGAGTAAGATATAGACACTGAGAAAGAAAATTTCTCTTTCTGCTGGGATGACAAAACTAGGATGAGTACTTCAAACCAGAGGTAGGCATTTTGTCCACCATAGTGGAGAGGTAAACTGAAACACATGGAAGCAACTGATGAAGAAAGCCTCATCTACTTTGAGTCAGTCACATCTAGCTATGGCTGAACTAACCAATAGCTACTCCTGCAATTCCCATTTACAAAGATCCATAAACTTCCGTTTCCTTAAATAAGTTTGAGTTACAAAATGGATCATAGACTTGCATGTAAAACCTAGAGTCATAAAACAATTTAAAAAAATATAGGCAAAACATTTCATGACATAAGCTTTAGTGATGTTTTTAGGGACTCATCCCCAACAGCAAGGAAAAAAGAACATGAACGGCTGGGGCTATATCAAACTAAAAAGCTTCTGTACAGCAAAATAAACCATAACTGAAACAAAAAAGCTGAATGGAAGAAAACATTTGCATATCATATGTCTGACAAAGGACTAATATCAAAGATATACAAAGAATTTATGAAACAATTGAAAAATTAGCAAAAGAATTCAACATATACCTCTCCAAAGAAGACATTTATAACAGCCAACTGGCACATGAATGCTCACAATCACATACTGTCAGAGAAATGCAAATTAAGACCACAATGAGATACCACCTCACACCTGTGAAACTGGCCCATAATGAACAGACCAAAAACAAGTACTGGTAACAATGTGGAGAAAAGGGAATTCCTACACTTCTGGTGGGAATGCAAACTAGTGGAGCCCTTATGGAAAGCAGAATGGAGGTATCTCAAAACATTAAACACAGCCTGCCATTCTACCAGTAATACCTCACCAGGCATCTATTCTAAAACACTAATTTGAAAGGAAACTTGCACTCCCATGTTTACTGCAACATTATTTACTATAGTAAACTCTGGAAGAAACCTAAGTGCCTCAGAACAGATGAGTAGATCAAGAAGATGTGGTGTATGTATAGTGGAATATTACTGAACAATCAAAAAGGACAAACCCATGCCATTTGCAGCAGCATGAATAGCGTTAAAAGGATACTGCCAAGCAAAATAAGTCAGAAAGTGAAAGATAAATATTAGACAGTATAACTAATATATGGAATACAAAGTAACTAAATAGTTAAAAACAAGTTGGAGGGCCCTCCCTCGCTGGTGGCAAAATCAGTTAAAACACAGCTCTAAGAAGCTACTGAAGTTACTGCAACACTAGTTTGATCCCCAGCCAGGGGAGTGCCCATACATGGCATGGAAGGCCTCTCCTGATCTGCCCGCTGCTCCCCTCAGCAGTGTACTTCATTCCAGCTGCTTGTTCTGCTCCCCACTCTGTCTCTGGTGAGTCCTCTCACCCCCCACACCTCTGACCTGTAGCCCAGTTCTGTATGTATAAATCTTTATTTTAAAAAGCTGAAAAACTATTCCTTATTAGCTGACAAAAGAATGGGCGGGGGAGGGAGGGAATAAAGAAGAAAAAACAGGGCGGAAGGGACAGAGGCATAATGGTCTGTGGATGTGATGTATGGGAGTATGGCTGATAGTGGATGCACTATGGTGGTAATACCTAATGGGGATGGCCCAATGTTACCACCTTTATAATAAGTTTGAATTAAACTCTGTAATTTTAACTGATAATGTTCTATGAACATCAGCAAAACTAGCAAAAAGTAGAATTATTAGAGAATAATTTAGGGATATATTTTAAAAGACCTTAAACCTATCTCCCTTAAGAAACTTTCTAAAGGACCTCCCTAGTGGTTCATGGGGTCAAGTGTCAACACTATGAAGCTATCAGCAGCCACTGCAGCAAAAGTTCGACCCCCAGCAAGGGAGCTGGCCCACATGGCACAGATCTTTCCTATCTAGCCCACTGCCCCCCTAAGAGTATTTCAGTAGATCTGCCTGTTCTGCCCCCCACTCTGTTTCTGGTGAATCCTTTCACCCAATCCCCACCTCTAGCCCGCACCCCAGCTCTTGCACGCATAAATAAATAAATCTGACACAAGCTATGCAACCTCTGTCGACAGATACGGTACAGATGGAGGGGAAATGCTCTGAAAGATCAGACTTTCCACGCTAACTTATGTTATGACCTCCCTTTTTTGTATAATCGTAATATCAAAATATTCTGAGCAACCTTCAGCTTACAATTAGATTGCCTCAGCTTTAGACATACAAGCACTGCACCAGGGTGAGAAATTCCTCTTGAAGTCAAAAGTCATTAAACAACTGGCTGATTAATAAAAACAAATGGCTGTTACTGCAAAGTCTCTCTCTCTGCCAGACAAAGGAAAACCCAAATCTTATCACTCTATCACTCTATCTTACATAGCCTTCTATTCAGTTTCTAAATAACCACTCAAGCTTT